>NC_041399.2:6476720-6805887 GCF_900747795.2 Erpetoichthys calabaricus | reverse complement strand
CTGAACCAGATTCATGTAAATGAAAAATAAAAATGAAACATATGGACCTTTGCAGAAGGTGCTGCTGACTTGTTAAGCATTTTGTTAGTGACAGAGAGACAAACCACGAGGACAGTTTGTGATATGAAAATGTCCAGACAGGCCTTGTCACCTACTAAGTGTGAGCACCTGCCTGCATTAACTAGCTCTTAATGAGCATGATAATTGTTGCGATATAGTTTAAACATCGATTTCTCACAGGTTTGAAATACATTTTGTTTTCTTTGAACATGGAGATTTAGGAATACCAATTTCTAATTTTTAGAACATGTCTGTGATAAACTTAATTTCTTTTCGTTAATTGTAATATTTGCTGCAACAGCATTTTGTTTTTGTTCTGAGCACTGCCGTTCAGTGGAGCTGTCGTAAAGATGCTGTTGTTGGTAGCTGGGGACGTTTCACAATGATACATCACACATGGAAGTGTATGTAAACCAGCATGGCATACATTAAGTTATCTTGGCATTTGGAGAGGGAAAAGCCTTCTTTTGAAAGTGTGTTTTCCTAACTCTCAGTTATGGAAATCTTGGTGAGTCTTTCAACTTCCTTTTCGATAGTGATTTTCTCGTTATGCATAGTTCGGTCGTCTTCCCCAATCCGCCTTACCTCCCCATCCTTTCTCCTTTGTCATGTCTTCAGGAGTCTACCATACTTTTGTTAACCCGTGCAGTGTTTTTATAAACTCAAGACACCATAATTAAGGAAAATTCTGTAGGTATAAACAGATTTGAATAATTTAAACCCCTAAATGGGATCACAATAGGGTTCACCAGAATGGCTACCTAAATGTAATGTTAGCTAATGTCCTGAGGCAAAACAAAATAGAAATTCTGACAAGATAAATTAACTTTGACAAGAGACAATGAGGGTCATTACTTTATGAATGTATATGTGGGGTCTGCCTCTTGTTTATCCTGCAATTCTTCACAGATTCTGTGTTAAAGTCTGCCTTTAAAATAATGTTCTTCTGATCTCTCTGAACCAGATTCATGTAAATAAAAAATAAAAATAAAACATATGGACCTTTGCAGAAGGTGCTGCTGACTTGTTAAGCATTTTGTTAGTAACAGGGAGACAAACAAGGAGCACAGTTTGTGATATGAAAAGGCCCAGACAGTCCTTGTTATTTACATGAAAGAGGAGCCTCACATCATCACTTCACTGTAAGTGTGAGCACCTGCCTGCGTTAACTAACTCTTAATGAGCACATCCACAGCAGTGATCAGTGAAAGTTCATTAATACAGCATGAAGCCCAGGGTGTGTACAGGCACCCTAACCCAACACAGACATGCAGAGAGATGGGTTTTGCACACACACACAGTTTATTTACAGCTCTCAGCACAAGATAAAGCAGAGCACAGTCCCTTCCTTGCCGCCAGTTCTTCCATCTCCAGTCCTCCTCAGGCTTTGTCTTCTTCCTCACAACTCTGGCAACCGGCCCCTTTTTATAGGGCACCCTGAAGGACTCCAAGTGCCCAATGAGCTTCTTCTAAATAGGGCCCTGCAAATGTCCAGGCACCCCCAGGCAGTGGCCACAGGCCTTAACAGGGTTGAGCTTCTATGCTCATGACCCACGGCCCCACTGGAAACCAAGAGGGCTGCCCTCTGTTGGTCTGTGGGAGAAACTGTCCCGGGTATACTCTCTTCAATCTAGTCCTTGTATAATTGGGGTTTCCCGGCTGGGTAAGGGCCACAACAAATGCTAGCAGATGTTCAGTCTGCTGAATCCCATATGCCCAGTGTAGGAGAATTGGCAGGTCAAATGTGTTTTCAGTCCTTTTAGTAGTGGCAGAGATACATTTGCAGATTGAGATCGCTTTTGCTTAAAAATGCCATTTAAAGGGTACACTTAATAGTGTGGATGTGGCCTTATTTACTCACAGTGCTTTTGTCAGCAGCATTGACTCCGTCCACATTCTTTAACTACCTGTGAAGGTTTGTTAATGAGTCCTTGTCCACCACGAACAACTGAAAAAGCAGCCTGTTTAAAATGCACATCAGTCCACAACACCATTTTGAGGGTCAAATAATTGTTCTGCAGCACTGCAGTAGCAATTCAGACATTACAAAATTACCACAGAAAAAGTTTCTTTTCAGTTTTGGCTGAAGTTCATAAAGCGTAGGAAATGTTTTGGTTAGGATTCCCAGACATCCTATATTTCCTGAGGCAGACACATATTTTTCTTACCTAATTTTGGTGTCCCGATTTATTTTTTATAAATTCTTATAGTCAAACATTACTTATTTCTCAGTTCGTCAACAGAGCAGACGGATAGATAGCTCATGAAAAGTAAAACAGAGACATTTGTCATAAATA
This sequence comes from Erpetoichthys calabaricus, assembly GCF_900747795.2. Lineage (NCBI taxonomy): Eukaryota > Metazoa > Chordata > Cladistia > Polypteriformes > Polypteridae > Erpetoichthys > Erpetoichthys calabaricus. Next base: position 6,803,530 of record NC_041399.2, on the reverse strand, counting down.
AGTGCTTTATGCTGATTTGCGTTGTGAAACCATTGCTTTGTGTGCTTTTTAGAAAACAGAGTTTTTTGAAAAAATATTCAGCCTTGGGAGAAAAGGTGAAAAATAATTAGCCCTAAAAGAGTTGATGAGCAGAGCACGAGTAAGTAATGGATTAGATAGATAGATAGAAATGAAGGGCACTATATAATAGATAGATAGATAGATAGATAGATAGATAGATAGATAGATAGATAGATAGATAGATAGATAGATAGATAGATAGATAGATAGATAGGTGAAATGCACCATATAATAGATAGATAGATAGATAGATAGATAGATAGATAGATAGATAGATAGATAGATAGATAGATAGATAGATAGATAGATAGATAGATAGATAGATAGATAGATGTGAAAGGCACTATCTATCTATCTATCTATCTATCTATCTATCTAACAGCAGCATTCCGTAACCCTAAGCCTAACCCTACAATGTAGCATTGTAACGTATCAATATGCCGGCAGCAAGTGCATAAGCTGTTGTTTAAAGTACACAGATAATAAAGCATCGTATCATATGAATGTCTTTAACGGCTCACTTTATTTGGTTGTGTTCTTTACAGTTGTCTTATGTATGAACAGTGTAAATGTGATTATATACAGCATTGTAAAACTGTGATACCCCCAGGAACCCTTTCCCAAATTATTTCTGGGACAAACTGGTTTCCCTATTTTTTGGGGCAACCATTTGTCCATCCATTATCCAACCCGCTATTTCCTAACTACAGGGTCACGGGGGTCTGCCGGAGCCAATCCCAGCCAACACAGGGCACAAGGCAGGAAACAAACCCCGGGCAGGGTGCCAGCCCACCGCAGTATGATCTTTTTATTTTTACAATATTTGTATGTTTTTATATTCAGGTTAAAAATTCCTAACCGTTAAAGGGTTTCTTTCAGCTTGCAAGAACAGTCAGACCCTTATTGTCCAATTAGCTTACCTTTGTTTGATGGGCAATGACAGAGTGGCAGATGGATATCATGGGTGAAGTCAATTTGTTGGTGGTCGTGTCTAGTGGCCCTGCCTACCCTAATGGGTGAATATTACTAAAATAAATCTCAAATAAGTGTTTTTAAGGCAACATCTTCTGCAAATTTGTTACTAGTCAAGGAATACGTTCATTAAATATGTCCTACCCTAAGCACCTCTCTTTGGCACATCACTTTGCCTTAAAACAAAACAGGAAACAATCTGTATTCCTTCAATTACAAATTAATTTACTGTTTTAATTTTAGTTTTAGAAATGTTATTGCAGCTTGTATCATACATTTTCTTTACAGTATTTTCCTCTTTTACATGTCCAGTAGCAGCTCATGTCGGCAAACAGATCCCCAGTGTCATGAACTAGTTCAAGTTCAAGTTCAAAGTTTATGTGCACAGTAAGGAAACACGTTTCCCTGTACAATGAAATTCTTTCTTTGCTGTCCACACCAAATGACAAAACCAACGTATGAAGATAAACATAAATAATAAGTAGCAGATAGATAATAAGTAACAGAGGCAGCATAAAGTATAAAAACAGAATAGAAGTATAAAGTGTAATGTGCAGGTAGGTGTGTGATGGACAAGTCCAATACAGTTGTGTGAGGTCGATAGAATGAGGTGCACCACGGTTACAAACTCCAGCCATGTTATTTAGGAGTCTAATAGCCTTGGGAAAGAAAGAGTTCTTTAGCCTGGAAGTCCTGCATTTCATACTCTGTACCTCCTGCCTGAGGGTAGAAGTGTGAACAGTTCGTGTTGGGGGGGTCCCTGAGGATCGAGGCAGTTCTCCTGCGGACTCTGCAGTTGTAGATGCTCTGCAGAGAGGGCAGTGGAGTCCTGGTGATCTTCTCTGCAGGTGTTTATGGTCCATAGCAGCAGTGTTGTTGTACCACCCGGTGATGCAGCTGGTCAAGATGCTCTCAACAATGCAGCTGTAAAAGTTATAGAGGATCTTAGTCGACATACTAAACTTCCTCAGCCTCCTTAGAAAGTACAGCCGCTGTTGAGCCCTCTTGACCAGCTGTGTGGTGTTAAGTGTCCAAGTGAGGTCCTCACTGATGTAGACTCCCAGGTATTTATTGCTGCTCACCCTCTTCACTTCAAGCCCTCGGATGAACAGTGGCTGGTGAGGTCTTCTCTCCTTCCTCATGTCCACTATCATCTCCTTCATCTTGTCTCTGTTGAGGGTGAGGTTGTTGTCCTCACACCATGAGGCCAGAATGTCCACCTCCTTCCTATAGGCCGCCTCATCCCCACCAGTGATGCATCCTATCACTGCGGTGTCGTCTGCAAACTTTAGAATGATGTTATCTTTGTGGGAGGCGACACAGTCCTGGGTGAAAAGAGTTTAGAGGACGGGGCTGAGGACACATCCCTGGGGGGCGCCTGTGTTTGTGATAATGGTGGCTGAAATCCTATTACCAATCCTGACAGACTGGGGCCTGCCAGTCAGAAAAAGCATTTAAGTCACAAGATCCCTTACCAAAAATACCAGCTGCTGGGGGATTTCCCGTCAAATCCCAACTCGATAATGTGGTGACTTCATAATCCAACAACAACAACAACGTTTATTTATATAGCACATTTTCATAGAGATGATGTAGCTCAAAGTGCTTTACAAGATGAAGAAAAAAGAAAAAAATATACAAATAAAATGAGGCAATACTAACTAACAGAGAATAACGTATGATCCATCAGTGTGTGAATTGGTACACACATATTCAGGTTAAGGTGGAAGCCCCTGTCTCTTAATAATCCACATTTACACCTACAAGTAATCTTCTAGATCTTTAAAGTAATCAAAGGTTCAGTAACATAATCAGCATGCACATTCAGGTTAAATCATTTCAGATGTAGAGAATTAGGAGCAGAAAGTGGTCAGTGATCATAAAGGGAGTAGGGTCACAGTCTTTCTTATGGTATACAGTACAGTGAAATCCTTTTTAGGTAGCTAGGACCTGGTAGAAACTGTTCAAGCCCTTGCAGTGGGGAACAACTGAGATCAGGGTTGTTGTCAGCCACTGTATCTGTGCTCGGCCCTTGAGATTTGTCTTAGCAGTGTTCAGCATGCCTTGTTAAGGATTCTGGGGTAATTTTGCAAGGTGTACATGTATAAGGTTAGTAAAGCTCAAGAACAATATTTATGCATTTGTATGATTAAGTTGTACACCAATTAAAAAAAATATATATATCCTATGACGCTAGACTACCTATTGTGGACACTTTCACGATAAAATATATATTTGTAATTACTATCTATCACATTGGGCCCTTACATAATGTGCAAAAATGTAATATGTGCAATAATAGATTATACCACTTACTTTAAAATACTTATTTTATTTATGCTGTTCTTTGCATATACAGTAACAAATTTAGTAACCATCACTTTAAAAGAAAAATTTTATTAGTTTTTTGAAGACTGACATTTGTTGTCTACATAGTTACATATTTGTACACTGAAACTGGAAGTGTGACATACAATCAAAAACAATGATAATCCATCCATCCATCCATCCATCCATCCTCTTCCGCTTATCCGAGGTCGGGTCGCGGGGGCAGCAGCTTGAGCAGAGATGCCCAGACTTCCCTCTCCCCAGCCACTTCTTCTAGCTCTTCCGGGAGAATCCCGAGGCGTTCCCAGGCCAGCCGGGAGACAAAGTCCCTCCAGCGTGTCCTGGGTCTTCCCCGGGGCCTCCTCCCGGTTAGACGTGCCCGGAACACCTCACCAGGGAGGCGTCCAGGAGGCATCCTGATCACATGCCCGAGCCACCTCATCTGACTCCTCTCGATGCGGAGGAGCAGCGGCTCTACTCTGAGCCCCTCCCGGATGACTGAGCTTCTCACCCTATCTTTAAGGGAGAGCCCAGACACCCTGCGGAGGAAAGTCATTTCAGCCGCTTATATTCGCGATCTTGTTCTTTCGGTCACTACCCATAGCTCGTGACCATAGGTGAGGGTAGGAACATAGATCGACCGGTAAATTGAGAGCTTTGCCTTATGGCTCAGCTCCTTTTTCACCACAACAGACCGATGCAGAGCCCGCATCACTGCGGATGCCGCACCGATCCGCCTGTCGATCTCACGCTCCATTCTTCACTCACTCGTGAAAAAGACCACAAGATACTTGAACTCCTCCACTTGAGGCAGGATCTCACTCCCAACCCTGAGAGGGCACTTCACCCTTTTCCGGCTGAGGACCATGGTCTCGGATTTGGAGGTGCTGATTCCCATCCCAGCCGCTTCACACTCAGCTGCGAACCGATCCAGAGAGAGCTGAAGATCACGGCCTGATGAAGCAAACAGGACAACATCATCTGCAAAAAGCAGAAAAAACAATGATAATGCATTATTAAATATCCCAAAGCACGCAAGTCCCAAAACAACTTCCATAAATGGGGGTTAGGTTTAGGGTTAGTGGTAGGGGCTTTCCCTTCAAACCCTAGGCTAGATAGAAAGGCAAATGCAGGCTCTTTCTAAAATAAAAAGGTTTATTCTGACCAAAAGCTCTGTTACACTCGAAGTGCGCTTACATCCCAGATGTCTGTGGCGCAGTGTGATTCCTGTAAACCAATAGGGCGTCATTCTCGTTACAAAATGACCACCATGACAGACTGTGAATTTAACATAACCAGTTGAAAACCGCGACTTTGTAAGATTAATTTAATGCTGAGACGCAATGAGTAAATTGTAAACTATAGACAATTATTTCAATGTTTACCACTGTAGCTAATAAAATCCAGTCAGGCCAATTTCTCATGTTACAAGTTTACTAAAGCAATGTGATTGGCAGCAGAATTAAATGGAAATGACAGCCAGAGCAGCTGTAAGTTATTTGGATGATCTATCTTCTAATCTTCAGATTAGATTGATTTTATCTTAGATGGCATTTTACTTAGATGGAAAGTTCATTTGGAAACACTTTCCGCTCTGTGTGTTCGTAAGCCGTGACACGAAACAGCTTTCTCAAACCTGCGGTTTTGTGGCAGATTTATGAAGCCCATACTGACAGCTTTGAATGCAAGGCAGTAGCCAACCCTGGATTGGGTGCTGGTCCAATAAAGGACCCTGTGGCATACACAGCCACATGGGGTCCACACACTAAACAGACGTGACCTTGGGGGATGTGGGTGGAAGCACAGCGGCCGTGGAAGGCATGGTAGTGTGCCAAGGCAGCATAAAGTCGTATTAGACGGTGGTGTCACCTCTGAGAGCTCGGCCTCTGGTGGGATTCCCAGCTGGACTTTGCTGTGACTTTTGTGGTGTTATACATTATAAGAGGGGACCCAAGAAATTCCCAGGATTGTTAAAAGTACCCCCTTATTATGAAAAGTACTGCAATATCCCTTTTTAGTCACCGCCTTGAGACGCAGTCCGTTAGTCCCAGTGCTTCTTCCAGTCCCATTCACGTTTCCTCGTCTTTTGTCACCACGTCTAGAGCCCCTTTCTTGGATTTCCTCTACCAGTGTTGTGCAAGTTCACACCTCACAAGAACTCGCTCAAAGTTCAGTTCACACAATTCAAATGAATAAATTCACATTCATAGTTCACCATTTCAATTTTGAACTAGTTCATGTTCAGTTCATTTTGTATTTTTTAAGGAGTGAGAATAAATGACCCATGAGTTTACTTTTTTCAATTTTGCATGCCTTATATTAGGCTATTACAGTGTTCTTGTATAAAATACAATAATTATGAAGACTTTTTTATTTAAATACATTTTATTGAGTTATACCCAGCAACAAACACGTACAGTACAATCCATCTTAACCAGCCATCTCGGGACTGGACGCATGGCCGGTTGCCATTTTGGCCGGTTAACCCGACGCATACCTATTTTCATGTAGAAAAATATTTCTAAGGTATGTACTGTACCTCTTCAATGGTCCTGAATAAACCATATCCACAAAGCTTCATCCACGATTTCGCACACGGGTTTTTTTCTCGTACAACGACTGGACAGTGTGGTGTAGCGGGTCCACAGCTCAAGTCAAAAAGGCCACTTTTTAAATAAATAATCGCCGCACTCGCGTCCCCGTTGTAGCGGTCAGGGGCCGCTAAGATTCACACCGTCCAGGCTGACGGTGATTTATTTATTTTAATACAAGAGATCCCAGGAACGTCCCCAGCCTTGGATCGACCCACACACACTCACGACAGAGACCAATAAAGCACACTGGGAAAGGCAAACAATTAAGAGTATAATGAAACACAATTAACTTAAATGAAAACAATAATACCACCCCTGACCCCTTCGGTGATATTACATTTAACATATATACACACAAACACCACACAGCAAAGTCCATGAAACCAAACCAGATGAAATGAGAAGTGACGAAATTAAGTCCAGCAATCTGTATGTTGTAAGGATGAAAGAAAACACAGTCCTATCGGTAGTTACTGAAAGGATGAAATTGGATGGATGATTCAGGAGCGCTCCACTCTTCCGGAAAAGCAATGAATCCAACACAGTCCTCAGTGCACAGGTAGACAGACTTTTGCCCTCTGCCCTTCTTTTAACTACCTTTGGCCACCTTTGACCCCAGCAGCCCCAGAAAGGACTGCTGGGAGATGCAGTTCTTATTTAGTAGCACCGCTACACCGTGATAAATAGAAGCGTGAGGTGGCTAGGGGGAGAACAGGAAAGAACGGGAGTTTAATGGAGAAGGAAGCAGATAGAGGAAAGCAGGAGTGCGAACGAGAGAGAGAGAGAGAGAGAGCAGATTCGATGGAGCAAAGGTAGGCAGCTGGGAGGTGAACCCATGCACAGAGGAGTGTTTGGCCGACACTCGGTGGGGCTGAAGAAAGCGGTCACTCCAGCTGAGTGATCATAGAGCTGGAGTGACCAATATTGAAGACGACTGGCCGTCAAAAGGCAGAGGCAGTCGTGGATGCTTTGAGCTGGTTTAGCCCCAGTGTGAGCGCCCTGGCCGCTGGGGAAAGAACCCAAGTCTCGGTCTGGATGGATCCCAACGTAGCCAGGGATCGGAGGGCTACCGGACCAGTGTGGAAGGCAGCTGTACCTGCAGGTAGCGCAACTCCCCTGATGGGAGAAGCAGGGGAGCCGCCAGTTAGAAAGAAGAAGGCACCATGGAAAATTCATAAAGGAATATGTAAACGGAAATCACTCTGAGCGTAGGAGCCCGGTCACTTTCCAGGAAAGAAGGAAGTGCATACATATAATATAAAGAAGAACTCGGGATTAAAAAAAATTGTTTTATTTTATTTTATTTTAACAGACCGGTTAATGCGTCAGCCGGTTAATGCAAGGCCAGTTAAGAGGGATTGTACTGTATAACCATATATGCTAATATCCTCCCGGTCAAAAAAGAAATGAAATAGATGCAAGTATACATATAAATTACCACTCAATTTCCAACCGTGTGACACAAATGGTGACTGTGGAACCAGCATGTCGGTGAACTAACCGATTACGCTACCGGTCAAAATTCGAGTCACATATTGCATGTCGAACGGGGAAAACTATAAAGTGGCCTCATGAAGAATAACGTTTTCCTAAAAGTGAAAGCGGAGCTTCACCGCGTGCTCATCTCAGTGGGGGTGTAGCTTATGCACAAGCAGGCAGATACAGACAGCGCCTATTTGATTTGACGTTATTTTTTCCCGAATACAAATAAATAGCAAAAAATTCGCACAAAATAAATATTCATAAAAATCCACTATTTGTGCTTATCTGAATACCACATTCAGATTCGGTTTCACACCTACATTACAGGGTAAGGCAAAATATTTAATCTAGACCTAAACCAGTTCAAGAATGTCACCTAAAACTGAACGAGCTCACATTTGAGTACTTCACTCACAAATACGTTACGTTAAGTTCACCGTTCTTAGAAAAACGAGCTCGGACAATGAAGGAGCTCTTCTGAACTAGTTCATGCACAACACTGTCCTCCACAGCAGCAAACGTTCTTCCCTTCAGTCGTCATCTTAATTTTCGGCAATAGCAAAGAAGTCACGGCAAGATGTGGTGAATACGGGAGCTGCGAAATGACGAATCACATCGTTTTTGGTGGCCAAAAATTTGTTTGACTGACAACGTGGTGTGAGGTGCTGCGTTTTGGACATGTCGGTTCACCAGATGTTTTTTAAGCTCCTGAATTCTGATGAAGGGGTCAACAATTTGATACCGAGTTGGGTTCGCATTCTGAATCCACAATGTTCAAAATGTCAGGAAAAGTTGATGTTAGGAAGGTGTCTGTGTTTGTCTGTGGAAAATCGAATGAGATTTTCATGTTGTAAAATTACAACTTTATGTGCTTTCTGCATTGTGTAGATGACTACATCATAGAAAAGATGCCATAATTTAGAATGAGTGCTTCTGAGACATCTACCCTGAACGCTGAGACCGGTCTACGCTCCCTCGCCACTTTATTAGGCACTCCTGGCTAGTACCAGGTTGGACCTGTTTTGCTTTCAGAACTGCACTAATTCTTGGTGGCACAGATTCAGCAAGGTGCTGGAAACGTTCCCATGGGATTTTGGTCCATGTTGACGTGATAGCATCACACAGTTGCTGCAGATTTGTCAGTTGCACGTCCATGATGGGAATCTTCTGTCCCACCACATCCCAAAGGTGCTCTACTCGGTTGAGATCTGCTGACTGTAGAAGCCTTTTGAGTGCAGTGAACATGTTCAAGAAGTCAGTTTGAGATGATCTGAGCTTTGCGACTTGGCACGCTATCCTGCTGGAAGTAGACATCATGAAGATGTGGACACTGCAGTCATAAATGGATGGAGTTGGTCAGCAACAATTCTCAGGTAGGCTGTGGCATTTAAACGATGCTCAGCTGGTACTAAGGGGCCCAAAGTGTGCCAAGACAATATCCCCCACAGCATTACATCACCACCACCATCACCAGCCTGAACTGGTGATACAAGGCAAGATAAATCCCTACTTTCGTGTTGTTAACCCGACCATCCAAATATCTCAGCAGAAATCGAGACTCGTCAGACCACACAACGTTGTTCCAGTCTTCTATTGTACAATTTTGGTGAACCCGTGTGAATTGTATCCTCAGTTGTCTGTTCTTAGCTGACAGGGGTGTCACCTGGTTTGGTCTCCTACTGCTGTAGCCCACCTGCTTTAAGGTTTGACGTGTTGTGTGTTCCGAGATGCTCTTCTGCACACCTCAGTTGTAACGAGTGCTTATTTTAGTTCCTGTCACCTTTCTATCAGCTCAGACCAGTCTGACCATTCTCCTATGGCCTCTTGCATCAATGAGGCATTGTTGCCCCGAGAACTTCCACTCACTAGATATTTTTCCCCTTTTCAGACCATTCCGTGTTAACCCCAGAGATGGCTGTGTGTGAAAATCCCAGTAGATGAGCAGTTTCGGAAATACTCCGACCAGCCCGCCTGGCACCAACAAATATGCCACGTTGAAAGTCACTTCAGTCCCCTTTGTTCCCCATTCTGGTGCTCCGTTTGAACTTCAAGCAGGTGGTCTTGACAATGTCTGCAGGCTGAAATGCTTTGACTTGCTGCCATGTGATTGGCTGATTAGAAAGTTACGTTAACAAGCAGTTGAACCGCATACCTAATAAAGTGGCCGGTGAGTGAATACTAATTATACTGAACGTTCTTCTATCCTTGTTAACTGTTAGCGTTTACCTTTAGCACTCTTAGCATTTTAATTAAAGCCTTTTGCTTTGTGACTCATTCCATGCTTCTACTTTAGTACAAGGACAATTATGGAAAAGAGAAGCGTAGCAGAATCCTGAATCCTAGGGTCTTGTTTATCAGTAACTAGCAAGGACATGAGAAATGAACACTAATCACACAATTCTGTAATTGACACGTGTGTTTAAGCAGTGTGGCTAATAAAGTGGCTGGTAAGCGTATAACAATAACGTCCACAAAGACAGCCCTATCCTTTTTTTCAAGCAAGTTGCATCACGTTACATGCTCCAGGCCTACTGTCTTTGGTCCAGTGTGTGTCACTCCTGTTTTGACCCGTTTACACCAGCATGTTTCAGGTCATCAGCTGTCAAGTAGGGCCAAGATCGAGGTTTTACCCTGAGTAATCGTGAGTAATCGTGTGACGGAGAGAAAAACCTTAGCCGTAATATAGATATTCTAGGAGGCTTTGCCCCCTGCATGCTTCGCTCTCCAACCCCCGGGCCTGCGCTACACATTAGCCTCTTTGTGGTTCGGCCGCTCACGTATGAGGATGCAGATGTACAATTTAAACAGTTTTAATTTTCATGGGAATTGTTACATATGTATAATATAACTAACTATTTTACAGTACAGTGAGTAATTAACCATATTAAAGAAAAGAAAAACGTAATAATTTGAAAGTAAATTATGTTTCATGCTGCGTTAGAGATATTTGTGGAGTAATACAATTTCATTCTGTTTGGCTTTGAAATTAACACGCAGATACTTTTTAAACTTACAGTAATCCCTCGCTATTTCACGGTTCACTTTTCGCGGATTCACGACTTCGTGGATTTTATATGTAAGCATATCTAAATATATAACGCGGATTTTTCGCTGCTTCGCGGGTTTCTGCGGACAATGGGTCTTTTTACTTCTGGTACTTGCTTCGTAAGTTGGTTTGCCCAGTTGATTTCATACAAGAGATGCTATTGGCGGATGGCTGAGAAGCTACCCAATCACAGCACGCAGTTAAGTTCCTGTGTGCTGCTGATTGGCTCAGTGACGGAGTGCTGCATTAACCAGGAAGTCTCATCTCACTCATTCAGCATTAACGTGCTACTGCTTCAGGGGCTGTGTCCAAGCGCCAACAGAAGATGCAAATGATTGCAGAAAAGGTAAAAGTTTTGGATATGTTGAAGGAAGGGAACAGCTACACCGCTGCAGGACACCATCACAGCATCAATGATTCCACGATTCTTTTTATTTAAAAAGGAGGAAAAGCATATAAGATCTACAGCCGCAGTGTCCTTTAACCAGGGCGCAAAACGAGTTGCAAGTGGACGTGATAAGGCAGTAGTCTGGATGGAATCTGCTTTAGGAATCTTTGCAACAAGGTCGACGACGTCATGACCGCCTACAAGCTGCTACGTGTACTTCGCTATACAGTAAGTGTAAACTTATCTACTGATTTCATATTGCTTAGCAGTTGTCCCTGTTATTAACAGAGTAAAGGGTGGGTTGTAAACAATACAGGGAGGGTTTAAAAACGTCCAAATACACGTTAAATAATTAAATAAATATGGTGTCCCTACTTCGCGGAAATTCAGTTACCGCGGTCGGCCTTGGAACCTATCTCCCGCGATAAGGGGGATTACTGTACACTTTTACTGTAAAACTTTAGTAAAAAATATTTTTTGAATTAACTTTTCATCAATATCGCATTGAATTTTGATTCTGTGTTTGGACTTTCATTGTGACAATGCCACGTTTAACTACTCGTGAATGAATTTCGTTTCTTTCTCTCTATTAAATAAAATGACTTTTCAAATGTTTGTTAATTGTCTTTGCAAAAGCTATTCTAATGGGAAACTGTAAACGATTTAATCTAAATGGCATATCACGATCTCCTTTGGTGTCCAATGTTATCCCCTAAAGATGTACTACATTACCTTTCTTTGATACATCCTTCTTTCCACAGTAATTTGTGTGGTGGAAGACCAGACGGTGTTAACGGTTGCAGATATTCTACGTGATATTGTAAGTTGATGTTTTCATCTTCCACACCATCACCACCAACTGTTTCCGCAGAGTCTATTGATACGCATTCAACCAATTTGCTGTGTAACTGATCAACATTTTTGGCATTAATTCGTTTGACTTCATCGTTTCTCTGTGCTAGGGTTGACCGTGTACTCATTACTTCTATTGATAACCTTTCATGATGAAATGTCCTCAATAAGATTTGGACATAATAATTCTTCTTTAATTGGGAACTTAAAGTGAAGAAAACGTTTGTAAAAGCTGAGAGAGCAGGAAGTGTGTCTGTCAAAAGCATTCACACGAATGAGAGGTGAGAGGACCGTGGGTGTGGTTGAATACGAGGGTTGTCTGGGTTCCGCGCGGAATTTTATCATTTGTCGAGTGTCAGCCTGTCGAAACCTGTTCTGCTGTGTAGAGGGATTATTCAAGTGGTTGCATGTTTTTGTTCAGATGTTTTGCTCCCTCTCTTCCTTCAGAATGAACACGAGAAGCAAACGAACTGAGAGTGCGCAGCCGGCGCTAGCAGCGAAGCTCCTGACTCCGTGCATGCGTGACTTTCGAGTGATGATTTTTTATGACTTTTCTGATGGTTTAATCCACTCGGTGGAACGCACCATGTTTGCCATCTGTTTCAACATCAATGGCATTGTCTCGTCAATTCTGCTGATGGAGAGGACAACTGTGACCTCTGAGTGGTACACCACTCAGTGCCTGCCTGACGTTTTTTCTGCGATGGCTAGAGGCCGGTCCAAGAACTTACGAAGACACTTTTTGCATCATGACAATGCGCCAGCCCACACGGCTAATACGACGAAGCATTTCATTGAAGACAGTGGTGTCAACGTTTCGAACCTGCCGCCCTACTCGACTGATCTTGCACCATGTGACTTTTGGCTCTTCCCGAAGGTGACAGAACCCCTGTGAGGCCACAACTTTGAAACTCAAGAGGAACTGATTGCAGCTGTCAAAGAACAGCTGGACAACCTCCCAAAGACAGCCTTTCGCAAGTGTTTTGTGGCGTGGGTCAGAAGAGCCCAAAAGTGCATTGATGTTGGCGGGGAATACTTGGAAAAAGTTTAAAAAGGATCGAAGTACATGAGAAAAATAGAAAACAAAATCCTTGGCTACTTATTTCGAGTGATTCCACGTGGAACCCAGACAACCCTCGTATGGTTAGGACGAGGGTGGGATTTGAAAACATCTCATGGCCAAAGTCTCATCTCGCAGGACATGAAAAAACCTCTTGAAAAACATCTTGTCTCATTGCTGGATTTTTTTTAATATAATAGAGATATATATTGTATAAGATTTTTCCATTTGTGGATAACTTGGTTTCCAATTGCAGGCATTCCTTGAAAAATACGTAAGTGAATTTTGATTATTGACCTGGACTATCAGTGAATTGTTACAATTGTATAGCTGTGTTTTTTTGTTTTTTTTTAAGGGGCAGGGGGGACGCCTACTGTTGTGTGCAATTTGCAATGGGATTGATGGTCCCACCTCCTTTAAAACAGTTTTTCAAATTTGGGATGTTTGGTTGCACACACTCAAAGGCCAAAATGAAAGTATCCTGTCATTCACACCTGCTGAGATGCAATACAATACAATTTATTTTCATATAGCCCAAAATCACACAAGAAGTGCCGCAATGGGCTTTAACAGGCCCTCCTTCTTGACAGCCCTCCAGCCTTGACTCTCTAAGAAGACAAGGAAAGAAAACCCTTATAGGGAGAAAAAATGGAAAAAACTTTGGGAAAGGCAGTTCAAATAGATACCCCTTTCCAGGTAGGTTGGGCGTGCAATGGTTGTCAAAAAGAAGGGGGTCAATACAATGCAATACACAGAACAGAACAGAACACAAGTAATCCTCAATACAGTAGAATAGTGCAATAGAAATATTACAAGTACAGAACAGAATTCAACAGGAGATGATATCCCATAATATGATTTGGATTTGTTCAGAGTCCTGGAGACTTCGGTCATCAAGCCGCCTGCCCTTATTGGCCATTCCATAGCTGAGTCAGCGCTGGGCCAGCCAATCTGATGAAAGGACCCCTCTACCCGACGATTCCTATGATCCTCCATCAGGGATGACTTTACCTTAGGCAGGCAAAACAACTTGGCAGGTGGGCAGTGGCACATTTGAGTACCGAGAAGAGAAACAGAAGAGGTGAGGGTTAGTAACAAATTCTAACTATCATGTTACTTATGTTTTAGTGCTAATGACTAACAACAGAGGTGCAGTCTGTACAGTTAATCAGCAGCTCTAGTCAGGGTGTGCTAAACTGAAGTCATGAGTCTTCAGCTGGGATTTGAAAGCTGAGACTGAAGGACGAAGGGGCATCTCTTATAGTAGTAGGCAGACCACTCTACAGTTTAGGGGTCCTGTAACTAAAAGCTCGACCTCCCACTGTTATATTATTAATTCTTGGAATCCTAAACAGACCAGCATCTTGAGATCTTAATGTGCGCTCTGGTTTGTAAGTCATGATAAGTTCAGACAAACAAGCTGGACTTCAGCCTTTTAAGGCTTTATGTGTTAAAAGGAGGATTTTGAAATCTGCCCTAAACTTAACTGGGAGCCAGTGTAAGGAGATGAAGAAGGAGTACCCCGAGGACAAACCACAAAGATGCAGACATGAAAGTACACACGCCACCAAGATGGTAACTGGGCCTGGGTTTGGACCCAGGATTTCTAAAGCTGTAATGGAGCAGCAGTAACCACCACACCACCATTCCATTCTTTGCTTACTCAGTTTGTTCTGAACTCACTTGTAGGGTTGTGAGGGACGGGGGGGGGGGGGGGGGGTCAAGTCAACCCAGGCAGAATTAGACATAAGGAAAGAATCAATCCTGGACGGCAGATCATGGTGCATTAACTCAGTCACACGCTAAATCCAGTGTCACTTTATGTGACTTCTAGTTGTAGGACTGCAGTTGCTGATCTGGACGCTAGGCCATTGCAGTTTACGTGACAAGAAATCCCTGGGCACGTCACGTTTAGTGACTACATTTCCATTGACTTCTTTATCTGATGAGCTTTATCCAAGGTGACTTATGACATTTATGATACAATTTGTTCCATTTCTTTTCTTGGCTTTCCAATTGAAGTACACAGATGTATCCAGCAGGAATAAGTTCTTTTGTAATTGCGGCATGTTACATAACCCGATACTAGATAGATATAATATAAAAAGGTGATATCCCTCCCTTAGTGATAAGGCGGTATGAAATCACATAGGAGAAATAACAGCTTTCTTTCATGACGGTTTACACGGCATAACAGTCAAGGAAGCCATGACAAGACCGTCACCAAAGTGGGAGCCCGATGTATACAGTCTGCCATTTTCGTCACTGCATTGGAAGAATTTTCTGGATCAGATGACGTTATCTCCCATCTGTCCGTCGGCTTCAATGGTGTGCCAGGCAATGTTCCAAGGCTTTATACTCTTTCTCCATGTGTAGGCCTCCACTTAGGTAAATCATGCCATTCCAAACAAGGAAAAGAAGATCCAATGTCATACTGACTCTGACACACAGAAATAGTACAATGCCCATTTCGCAGCTGCCCTTAACTTAATGGTGAACTCCTATCTGCTAAATCTGGCTTTGTGTTAGCTGTACATGTGAGTAGAAAGGAAAAGTAGATTTTAAATATTTGCACAAATCACAGTGACATATTAAACTTATGTTCTGATTACAACAGGCAGGTCAGGTGATGTGCTCACAGTCACACAGTGGTATCAGTAGTGGGATTTAAACCCACAACCTCAGGGTTTGAAGGCCAAAGCCTTAACTGCTACACCACTACACGCCAACATTCATGTGCTTCCTGACAGAATGCCGGTCCGGTTTGAAGGGTTAACTGGTCTGGTGAGTTTGGATGCAATCCCTTTTTTCTTTTCCTCTCTTTTATCCATTCTGTTGTGGTTCATAAATCACGAGACCACAGAGAGGTTTGTGAGGTCCAGAACTCCCGCCTTCCTTATTCCTTGTCACTGATTTCTATTCATTGTACTGAGCATTCATTGGTTGTCAGCTCTCGCTCACACAGCACCTGCCACTCCACACCCCCCCACATTATGATTTTCATGATCACACCTGCCAGGACAAAGTAGAATCTATTTTCTGATTTTTTATTTCTTTTCAGGTCTACAGGTGGCAACATTTTATGTGCCTGAGGTGGAATCAGAAATCAATATGGCTGGTAGAAAATAACAAGCCCAGTATATGAGGTTTTTGAATGCAATATTGGAGGCATTCATTGTAAGCACATTGTCTTGGAGCAGGATATGTTGTGTGTTGTAGACATTTAGAGTATAAAACCCACAAACTTTAAAATTCACCTAAATTTCATTACAAATTGCTCCATTCTGGGCAATAAAAGGAATAGATGCCAACAGTCAGTGCAGATTTGTCCAGCACAAATGACATAGAAAATATTTAAAAAATGATAAAATAGTATAAATTTGTCATATTCAGTATCTGGTTTTGATTAAGCTTGTTTTATCAAACAAAAACATAAAATAGATTGTAAACAATGTAGTGCAGTAAGTCTCCACTAACATATTTAAATCCATTAAGTCTTCAGTTCTGTCTGGTTGTGACACAAACCTAAACTCCATAGGAGTTCCATGTCATTTCTAAAACTAAAACTGAAACTGATATAAAAATAAAATAGAAATGTCTTTGTGAAATAAAAACTAAATTAAAACTAAAAATACACGATGATGGAAAACTAAAGCTAAACTGAATTTCTAAGTAAGGTCAGAAAAAATATACAGTGGTGTGAAAAACTATTTGCCCCCTTCCTGATTTCTTATTCTTTTGCATGTTTGTCATACAAAATGTTTCTGATCATCAAACACATTTAACCATTAGTCAAATATAACACAAGTAAACACAAAATGCAGTTTGTAAATGGTGGTTTTTATTATTTAGGGAGAAAAAAAAATCCAAACCTACATGGCCCTGTGTGAAAAAGTAATTGCCCCCTGAACCTAATAACTGGTTGGGCCACCCTTAGCAGCAATAACTGCAATCAAGCGTTTGCGATAACTTGCAATGAGTCTTTTACAGCGCTCTGGAGGAATTTTGGCCCACTCATCTTTGCAAAATTGTTGTAATTCAGCTTTATTTGAGGGTTTTCTAGCATGAACCGCCTTTTTAAGGTCATGCCATAGCATCTCAATTGGATTCAGGTCAGGACTTTGACTAGGCCACTCCAAAGTCTTCATTTTGTTTTTCTTCAGCCATTCAGAGGTGGATTTGCTGGTGTGTTTTGGGTCATTGTCCTGTTGCAGCACCCAAGATCGCTTCAGCTTGAGTTGACGAACAGATGGCCGGACATTCTCCTTCAGGATTTTTTGGTAGACAGTAGAATTCATGGTTCCATCTATCACAGCAAGCCTTCCAGGTCCTGAAGCAGCAAAACAACCCCAGACCATCACACTACCACCACCATATTTTACTGTTGGTATGATGTTCTTTTTCTGAAATGCTGTGTTCCTTTTACGCCAGATGTAACAGGACATTTGCCTTCCAAAAAGTTCAACTTTTGTCTCATCAGTCCACAAGGTATTTTCCCAAAAGTCTTGGCAATCATTGAGATGTTTCTTAGCAAAATTGAGACGAGCCCTAATGTTCTTTTTGCTTAACAGTGGTTTGCGTCTTGGAAATCTGCCATGCAGCCCGTTTTTGCCCAGTCTCTTTCTTATGGTGGAGTCGTGAACACTGACCTTAATTGAGGCAAGTGAGGCCTGTAGTTCTTTAGACGTTGTCCTGGGGTCTTTTGTGACCTCTCGGATGAGTCGTATCTGCGCTCTTGGGGTAATTTTGGTCGGCCGGCCACTCCTGGGAAGGTTCACCACTGTTCCATGTTTTTGCCATTTGTGGATAATGGCTCTCACTGTGGTTCACTGGAGTCCCAAAGCTTTAGAAATGGCTTTATAACCTTTACTAGACTGATAGATCTCAATTACTTCTGTTCTCATTTGTTCCTGAATTTCTTTGGATCTGGGCATGATGTCTAGCTTTTGAGGTGCTTTTGGTCTACTTCTCTGTGTCAGGCAGCTCCTATTTAAGTGATTTCTTGATTGAAACGGGTGTGGCAGTAATCAGGCCTGGGGGTGGCTACGGAAATTGAACTCAGGTGTGATACACCACAGTTAGGTTATTTTTTAACAAGGGGGCAATTACTTTTTCACACAGGTTTTGGGTTTTTTTTCTCCCTAAATAATAAAAACCATCATTTAAAAACTGCATTTTGTGTTTACTTCTGTTATATTTGACTAATGGTTAAATGTGTTTGATGATCAGAAACATTCTGTGTGACAAACATGCAAAAGAATAAGAAATCAGGAAGGGGGCAAATAGTTTTTCACACCACTGTAGAAATTAAAACTAATAATAAAAAGGCAAAACTATAATAACCTTGTTATCGGGACACCAGAATGCTTCTGGGTTTTATTTAAAAGATAGATAGATAGATAGATAGATAGATAGATAGATAGATAGATAGATAGATAGATAGATAGATAGATAGATAGATAGATAGATACTTTATTAATCCCAGGGGGAAATTCACATACTCCAGCAGCAAAAAATATTAAATTAAAGAGTAATAAAAAATGCAGGTAAAAAACAGACAATAACTTGAATAATGTTCAACGTTTACCCCCTCTGGTGGAATTGAAGAGTCGCATAGTTTGGGGGAGGAATGATCTTCTCAGTCTGTCAGTGGAGCAGGACAGTGACAGCAGTCTGTCGCTGAAACTGCTCCTCTGTCTGGAGATGACACTGTTCAGTGGATGCAGTGGATTCTCCATAATTGATAGGAGCCTGCTGAGTGCCCGTTGCTCTGCTACGGATGTCAAACCGTCCAGCTCTATGCCAACAATAGAGCCTGCCTTCCTCACCAGTTTGTCCAGGCGTGAGGCATCCTTCTTCTTAATGCTGCCTCCCCAGCACACCACTGCGTACAAGAGGGCAATCGCCACAACCATCTGATAGAACATCTGCAGCATCTTACTGCAGATGTTGAAGGATGCCAGTCTTCTAAGGAAGTACAGGCGGCTCTGTCCTTTCTTGCACAGAGAATCAGTATTGGCAGTCCAGTCCAATTTATCGTCCAGCTGCACTCCCAGGTATTTATAGGTCTGCACCCTCTGCACACAGTCACCTCTGATGATGACGGGGTCCATGAGGGGCCTGGGTCCTCCTAAAATCCACCACCAGTTCCTTGGTTTTGCTGGTGTTCAGTTGTAGGTGGTTTAAGTCACACCATTTAACAAAGTCCTTGATGAGGTTCCTATACTCCTCCTCCTGCCCACTCCTGATGCAGCCCACGATAGCAGTGTCGTCAGCAAACTTTTGCACATGGCAGGACTCCGAGTTATATTGGAAGTCCGATGTATATAGGCTGAATAGGACCGGAGAAAGTACAGTCCCCTGCGGCGCTCCTGTGTTGCTGACCACAATGTCAGATCTGCAATTCCCAAGACGCACATACTGAGGTCTGTCTGTAAGATAGTCCACGATCCATGCCACCAGGTATGAATCTACTCCCATCTCTGTCAGCTTGTCCCTAAGGAGCAGAGGTTGGATGGTGTTGAAGGCGCTAGAGAAGTCTAGAAACATAATTCTTACAGCGCCACTGCCTCTGTCCAAGTGGGAGAGGGATCGATGTAGCATATAGATGATGGCATCTTCCGCTCCCACCTTCTCCTGGTATGCGAACTGCAGAGGGTCGAGGGCGTGTTGGACCTGTGGCCTCAGGTGGTGAAGCAGCAGCCACTCCATGGTCTGCATCACATGTGATGTTAGAGCGACAGGCCGGAAGTCATTCAGCTCACCAGGACGTGATACCTTTGGGACTGGGGTGATGCAAGATGTTTTCCAAAGCCTCGGGACTTTCCCCTGTTCCAGGCTCAGGTTGAAGATGCGCTGTAGAGGACCCCCTAGCTCTGATGCACAGACCTTCAGCAGTCGTGGCGATACTCCATCTGGACCTGCTGCTTTGCTGGCACGAAGTTTCCTCAGCTCTCTGCTCACTTGCGCTGCTGTAATTGTGGGTGGGGATGTCTCTCCTATGCTGGTATCAGCAGAAGGATGTGTGGAGGGTGCAGTACTCCGAGGTGAGAGTGAGAGTGGGTTAGGGTGGTCAAACCTGTTAAAGAAGATGTTCATTTGGTTTGCTCTCTTCACGTCTCTCTCGATGGTGGTACCCCGCTTCGAGCTGCAGCCAGTGATGATCTTCATCCCATCCCACACTTCCTTCATACTGTTGTTCTGCAACTTCTGCTCCAGCTTTCTCCTGTACTGCTCCTTCACCGCCCTGAGCTGGACTCGGAGTTCCTTCTGCACGTGCTTGAGCTCATGCTGATCACCGTCTTTAAAGGCTCTTTTCTTCTGGTTCAAAAGACCCTTGATGTCACTTGTAATCCATGGCTTGTTGTTAGCATAGCAGCGTACAGTTCTTACTGGAACTACAATGTCCATACAGAAGTTGATGTAGTCAGTAGTGCAGTCAACAACCTCCTCAATGTTCTCACTATGTGATCCCTGCAGGATATCCCAGTCTGTAGTTCCAAAACATTGTCTCAGAGCATTCTCAGCCTTCGGGGTCCACTTCCTGAATGATCGTGTGGTTACAGGTAGGACCCTCACTCTTTGTTTGTAGTGAGGCTGAAGCAGAACCAGGTTATGATCTCCTTTCCCAAGCGCAGGCAGCGGGGTGGCACTGTATGCGTCTTTAACGTTTGCATACATTAAGTCAATAGTCTTATTTCCCCGGGTGTTGCAGTCCACATACTGGGAGAAGGCAGGTAATGTTTTGTCCAGCGTCACATGGTTAAAGTCTCCAGCGATTAGCACAAGTGCCTTGGGGTGCTGCGTTTGTAACTTAGCAACAGCAGAATGGATGATGTCACTCGCTATCTCCACGTCCGCCCGAGGAGGAATATACATGATGACAACAATTACATGTCCAAACTCTCTGGGCAAGTAATAGGGACGCAGACTTATGGCCAACAGTTCGATATCCCTGCAGCAAGTGGAGATTTTGACTTTAACATGTCCAGAGTTACACCACCGTGTATTAACATAGAGAGCGAGTCCTCCTCCTTTGTGCTTCCCACATGTACTTTTATTTTATTTAAAAGGAACAGCCTCCTACATCCACTGGCTCCCTGGATGAAGCAGGCTGCTCCTTTCAGATAAAACCCAGAAGCACTTCTGGTGTCTCGATGCTGTGGCTTGTAATTGCCCGCCGTGCCGCTCCAGGGGTTGGCGCCGTAATCTAATGCCTGTTCTCTTCCTCCCTCTGCAGACTGGATGATTGACAGCTGTTTCATCTCTGATGTCACTTCCACTGTCCGTCCGCCTGGATCCGCCTCTTCCTGCCGGAAGGACATATAACCTGGAAGTTTGGCCATTCTGAGATCAGTGCACTGTGGACCTCCCGTCTGAAAAGACTTTCTTTGCAATTATTGTTTGTTTTTTCTGCTTTTCAAGTACATGGGGTCATCGGGTGGTGCCCCCCTTCTCTCCTTCTCGTGATCCGTCCAATCTCTTACAATTTCCTTAAATTGTAAGGGGACACACTAGACAAAGCGTGTGATTCGCTTTTAGATTAGATCAGATCAACTCTATTAATCGTATGGCGAAATTAATTTTTAGCCTTTTTCTTCGTTTTTTTTCTTTTTAAAATGACTTGCACGCTGACACACTATATATGATTGTATGACCTGGACTTTTTAACCGTTTTCATGTTCACTATTTATATTTATTATACAAATGTAAACTTTTTATATATAAAGTCTCTTTTTATTAAACATGTTACGCATACACGTCTCAATGTCTGATTTATTTCTTCTGGGTGGATGGTGTGCTCATTAAATTGGGTATGAGGGTCTCTCATATTTCGAGGAGTGTGCTGATTTGGAGTTCCCAACATGGCAGATGACCTTCAGAAAGCTCCACAAAAAGAGACAACTAAGCCCATGGAGAGGAGGCTCCCTTCAGACCAGCTTACCCCTGCTGGTTTTCGGCCAGGAAGATGGCTTTTAAAATGTCAAAAATAATATAAAAGTCTCAGAATATACGCCACATCGTACAAGGGGGATACAATCATGAAACCTCCGGTTTGACCAGCCAGTCCCACATTTGAGTTGTTTTTCTTCTTGTAAAGCTTTTTCCGCTTTCAGGTGGATGTTTGACCAGCAGTGCGGTCTCCTGCCAGCTTTGGCGCTGCCCTTTGGTGGGGCATCTAACAGTTCATAAAAAAACGAGGATGGACCACAAGCAAGTGAGGGGACAGACAAGGTTTGTGGCTCAAATGATTGCAAAGAATTAACATGTACACAGGGTGCAGCCATTGACAAACACTGAGACCTCGTCCACACATACCTGGGCATTTTTTAACCCTTAAACTGCTACCTACAGGGGGTTGGGGGGCTAATGCATCCATGGACATCAAATACTTTTTTTTAATAGGCATAAGGGAGAAGCCGCTTATGTGACACCCTGTTCTTTTTTTTCCCTTTTTGTTTTTGGAAAGGTATGCTACTCTAATTTTTCTTTCGATACGATTATAAACTTAGGATTTTTTTTATTGTATAAAGCTATGTATATTGTAGATACCATATATACTCAAGGATAAGTTCTCCCACGGATAAGTCAGGACTTGAAATTACCGTATAATTTCTGGTATTTTCTAATGTCGATCGTGTAAGTCGAATGTGGAAAACTCTCTAACCCTAATCCCTATTGGTACAAGGGATTATGATATGTTAACGCCAACCTGAGAGCGTCACCACGGAGCACACGGCCTTTTTGTTTTCTATGTATTGTGCCTACGTGACCACACGGTAATACCCAAACTATTCCGAAGCGACATTAGCACTGATTTGTGTGTTTTGTATCTCACACCCTCATACACCTTTATCGTAAACAGCATCCCTTATCTACGATCAGAAGAAAATAAGCAGCTGGTTTTAAATTAAAAGAAATTGGTAACTGCGCTGCTGCAACAAAATTCGATATGTCTGAGAAACTGGTGCTAGATTGGAGGAGGCAAGAAGATGGAAAAAAAATGCAAGTGTCGTATTTTTGAACGGACGTATAAGTCGGGGTCTGATTTTATGATCGATTTTTTTCAGGTTTCAAGACCCGACTTATACGCGAGTACATACGGTAGTTCATGTTCAGTTCGTTTTGTATTTGTGAGAATAAATGACTCATGAGTTTACTTTTTTCAGTTCCGCATACCGTATGTTAGGCTATTACAGCATTCTTGAATAAGATACAGGTCTCACTGTCATTGCCCACGTGAGCATTGAAGTCTCCCAGCAGAACGAGGGAGTCCCCAGAAGGTATGCCCTCTAGCACCCCCTCCAGGGACTCCAAAAAGGGTGGGTACTCCGAACTGCTGTTCGGTGCATACGCACAAACAACAGTTAGGACCCGTCCCCCCACCCGAAGGCGAAGGGAGGCTACCCTCTCGTCCACCGGGGTAAACCCCAATGTACAGGCTCCAAGTTGGGGGGCAATAAGTATACCCACACCTGCTCGGCGCCTCTCACCGGGGGCAACTCCAGAGTGGTAGAGAGTCCAGCCCCTCTCAAGGAGATTGGTTCCAGAGTCCAAGCTGTGCGTTGAGGTGAGTCCGACTATATCTAGCCGGAACCTCTCAACTTCGCGCACTAGCTCAGGCTCCTTCCCCTTCAGAGAGGTGACATTCTACGTCCCAAGAGCCAGTTTCTGTAGCCGAGGATCGGACCGCCAAGGTCCCCGCCTTCGGCCACCACCCAACTCACACTGCACCCGACCTCCTTGGCCCCTCCCATAGGTGGTGAGCCCATGGGAAGGGGGACCCACGTTGCCTCTTCGGGCTGTGCCCGGCCGAGCCCCATGGGTGCAGGCCCGGCCACCAGGCGCTCGCCATCGAGCCCCACCTCCAGGCCTGGCTCCAGAGTGGGGCCCCGGTGACCCGCGTCCGGGCGAGGGAAAACGCCATCCAAAATTGTTTTTCTTCATAGGAGGTTTGTTTAACCGCTCTTTGTCTCATCCCTCACCTAGGACCAGTTTGCCTTGGGTGGCCCTACCAGGGGCATAAAGCCCCGGACAACAGAGCTCCTAGGATCATTGGGACACGCAAACCCCTCCACCACGATAAGGTGACGGTTAAAGGAGGGGAGGTGACGGTTAAAGGAGGGGAGGTGACGGTTAAAGGAGGGGCAACATCGCATGGACATCAGGGACAGTGCCTCTGGATTGGCAGACCGGGGTGGTGGTCCCCCTCTTTAAGAAGGGGGATCGGAGGGTGTGTTCTAACTACAGAGGGATCACACTCCTCAGCCTCCCTGGAAAAGTCTATTCAGGGGTCCTGGAGAGGAGGGTCCGTCGGATAGTCGAGCCTCGGATTCAGGAGGAACAGTGTGGTTTTCGTCCTGGTCGCGGAACAGTGGACCAGCTCTATACCCTTAGCAGGGTCCTGGAGGGTGCATGGGAGTTTGCCCAACCAGTCTACATGTGTTTTGTGGACTTAGAAAAGGCATTCGACCGTGTCCCTCGGGGAATCCTGTGGGGGGTACTCCGAGAGTATGGGGTACCGGCCCCCCTGATAAGGGCTGTTCAGTCCCTGTACGATCGGTGCCAGAGCTTGGTCCGCATTGCCGGCAG
The DNA here is from genome assembly GCF_900747795.2 of Erpetoichthys calabaricus. Lineage (NCBI taxonomy): Eukaryota > Metazoa > Chordata > Cladistia > Polypteriformes > Polypteridae > Erpetoichthys > Erpetoichthys calabaricus. The sequence goes on along the minus strand of NC_041399.2, from coordinate 6,779,156 downwards.
TAAGTCGAACCCGTTTCCAGTGAGAGTTGGACTCCGCCAGGGCTGCCCTTTGTCACCGATTCTGTTCATAACTTTTATGGACAGAATTTCTAGGCGCAGCCAGAGCGTTGAGGGGGTCCGGTTTGGTGGGCTCAGGATTGGGTCACTGCTTTTTGCAGATGATGTTGTCCTGTTTGCTTCATCAGGCCGTGATCTTCAGCTCTCTCTGGATCGGTTCGCAGCTGAGTGTGAAGCAGCTGGGATGAGAATCAGCACCTCCAAATCCGAGACCATGGTCCTCAGCCGGAAAAGGGTGGAGTGCCCTCTCAGGGTTGGTAGCGAGATCCTGCCCCAAGTGGAGGAGTTCAAGTATCTCGGGGTCTTGTTCACGAGTGAGGGAAGAATGGAGCGTGAGATCGACAGGCGGATCGGTGCGGCATCCGCAGTAATGCGGGCATTGCATCGGTCTGTCGTGGTGAAAAAGGAGCTGAGCCGCAAGGCGAAGCTCTCAATTTACCAGTCGATCTATGTTCCTACCCTCACCTATGGTCATGAGCTATGGGTAGTGACCGAAAGAACGAGATCGCGAATACAAGCGGCTGAAATGAGTTTCCTCCGCAGCGTGTCTGGGCTTTCCCTTAAAGATAGGGTGAAAAGCTCAGTCATCCGGGAGGGGCTCAGAGTAGAGCCGCTGCTCCTCCGCATCGAGAGGAGTCAGATGAGGTGGCTCGGGCATCTGATCAGGATGCCTCCTGGACGCCTCCCTGGTGAGGTGTTCCGGGCACGTCCAACCGGGAGGAGGCCCCGGGGAAGACCCAGGACACGCTGGAGGGACTATGTCTCTCGACTGGCCTGGGAACGCCTTGGGATTCTCCTGGAAGAGCTAGAAGAAGTGGCCAGGGAGAGGGAAGTCTGGGCATCTCTGCTCAAGCTGCTGCCCCCGCGACCCGACCTCGGATAAGCGGGAGACAATGGATGGATGGATGGATGGATGAATAAGATACAATAATTATGAAGACTCTTTTAGGGCTAATTTTTTTTTTGTTTCTTTTCTCCCAGGGCTGAATATTTTTCCAAAAAAACTAACTTTTTTTAAAAAAGAACACAAAGCAATTGAAATCAACAAAAAATATTTCCTTTTGACAAATGTTACTGTCTTGCATGTTGTATGAGCCTGCATACTCTATGATATCACATATATTTTACACAGCAAAGTCTGATCTCGCTCAAAGCAGCCAATTTCAGTCATTGCCACGTTGCACTCCTTACAATACGTGTTGCTTTGGTGCCTCCTTTTCAATTGTCTGTTGCTGAACTTTCTCACATATATTGTTAGTGTGTACTGTAGAGAGACAAGTCACCCATTTGCCATCGTGCCATGCCACTGCCACCAAGTTATCCGCCCGCAAAAAAAACGTATTGTCACCTCTTTTCCTCTTCAGCCTGTCTGGCTTCATGTGTATTCTGTTCACCCTCACTGTGCCACAAGCTCCAATTCCTCTGCTCTGTAGCTCCATGAACAATTCTGGGCATGTATAAAAATTGTCCAAATTTACAAATGTACACAACATGACCCAAATGTTCATAGCCCTGAAGCAGCTCCAGCACAACCTGACTTGTCAAGGGACAGTTCTCTCTTTGAAAGAAATACTTTCCTGTATATGTAATTACTTTCAGGCAGAAACCAGTGTTTGCTTCTGCTAGTACAAAATCCTTTATGCCATACTTTATGGGCTTGTCCGGCTTATATTTGCAGAAAAAAAGGTGTCCCTTTTATTTTATCATAGATTCATGCACAGACAAATCACAGCCAGGCTGATAAAATTGTTTCTATGTTGGTTCCACAATGCAGGGGCTGAACTTTATGCATGGCGTTATAGCCTGGCTCACCCCATGGGATTTGCTTCTGTTTATTACAGAAGTGAATAAAACTTTGCGGCATCACGTACCTATCATCATACTGCATAACCTGTCCAAAGCCACCAGGGGACGAAGCACGTTTGGACCAATGCTCCCTGAAGTTATATCACCAGTTCTGTCCCATCTCGTCTTTTGTTGTGGGTTTCCACTTTGAAAAACGAGAATGCGATGCAAACGCAGCCCGCGATTCAAAAAATTTCTCTGCCTACCTGTTTGTCTCGTCTGACAGTAGCTGAAAAGCAGCATCAGGAGAGAGCAGCCTGAAGTAGTCCAGCAGCTGTTGATCTGTCGTGTCCAACAGCAAGCCGTGCCGTCTTGTGAAGTCCAGTAGCCAGTTCGGCTCACACGGATCAATGTCTGTGTATTCCTCCCACGCGAACCTTGCCGTAGATGCATCGGCTGCGCGAATGTGCTCAGCTGGCAGCGGATCAGCTGGCGTGGCATCGGCTGGTGTCTGATCAGCTGATGCCGGCTTCTCACTCTCTTGTTCGATCTCCTGATCACTGTCAATAAAATCCAATTCTGAAAAATCAGAGTCCGACTCCGCGATAATGCGCAAAACATTGTCTGCCGAGTGTTTTCTTTTCTGCACTCGCTTCGCTCCCTTGTCACATGTCGATGCCACCTTGCCATTGTTTACATTTCGCAACTCTCGCACACGCAAGGATTAGTTGCTGAGTCAACGAGTCTAGCATTCCTCCAAGCACAGAAGGAATGCCTGCGATGTGACAGTGAGTTTTGTCGCCATTAACAGCTGATTGTCGCCCTCTATCCCTGGACGTCGACTTTTGTCGACATTCACCCTCAACCCCTCCTGTCGACAAAAGTCGACATCCGCCCTAAAAGAGTTAAAATACACTTTATTGAGTTATACCCAGCAACAAACACGCATGACCATTGTGAGGGACAGCCGGCAGTTCAGTCTGGCCAGGACGTCCCTGAAAGAAAAGAATGGAGGAAGGCAGCCTTTTCAGGGCACTGCTTTCCACGGGACACTAGGTGGCAGCTCCCCTGGATGGCAACGGTTCCCCAGATTCCCTCAAAGCATCCTGGGACATGGCACCCAACAGGGCTGATGAAACGGACTCCATGGGTGCGGCCAGGGGTAGCTCACAAAGAACCTGGGGGCTTCTACTGTTACGACAACCTGGAAGTACTTCAGAGTCACGAGGACGGAAGCCCGAAGTACTTCCGGCTACTTGAGAAGGATGATGTGGCGTTTAACCCGGGAAGAATACTTGCAGGTCATGGACTATTTAAAGGACTGGTGAAGACCCAGCAAAGAGAGCCAGAGTTGGGTGGTAGAGTGCCGGAGCTGCTGGGAGTGGAGGATTAATTTATTGTGATTGAAGAATTGTGGCGAGTGTGGTGCTTTGTGCACTGCATTTGAAGAAAAATATTAAAATTCTTCTTGGTGCTTTTTACAAGTGTGTCTTGGATGTTTGTCTGGTGAGCTTCACGGGGCAACAACGAACCCTAGCGACCACACCATATATGGTAATATCCTCCTGGTCAAAAAAAGAAATTAAATCGATGCAAGTATACATATAAACTACCATTCTATTTCCAACCGTGTGAGACAAATGGTGACTGTGAAACAAGCATGTAGGTGAACTAACTTATTACACTACCGGTCAAAATTCACGTCACATATTGCATGTCCAATGGGTAAAAATATAAAGTGGCCTCGCAAAGTCCAACGTTTTCCTTCACCGCGTGCTCATGTCAGCAGGGGTGCAGCTTAAGCACAAGCAGGCAGACACAGACAGCACCTATTTGATTTTACGTTATTTTTTCCGACTACAAATAAATGGCAAAACATTCGCACGAAAAAAATATTTGTAAAAATCCTCCACTATTTTTGCTTATCTGAATACCAAATTCGGATTCCACTCCATCACTACATTGCAGGATAAGGCAAAATATTTAATGTGGACCTAAACCAAATCCAGAATGTCACCTAAAACTGAACGAGCTCACGTTCAAGTTCTTCACTTGCAAATACGTTTGTAACGGCCGACCCCTTTTACCCAGCCGGCAGCTACACTCCCAAGACCTGTGACTTGGATAATTGATTGAGAAATAATCTTACTATCAAGCCGTACTTCTTACCAATTGAACTTTTCCCCCACAATCGACGGTGAAAAATATAAGCACACAAAAACAGGATGTAAAATTTAAACGGGTTATACTGTATGTATTAAGTAAAATAAGACATGCAAAAAATAGAAACATATAAATATAACTATCCCTCCACCCCAGCAATAACAAGACACCACCAAATATATATATATATACACAACAAAAACCCTCCCTTGTCCCTGTAACAAATAAACACACAACACGAATAACAATGAATGATAAACTGAAAATGAATGAGAAATTGAGTCCGGTAATAAAGAAACTGTCCTGAAAGCGGTTGACTGAATTAGTGAAATTGCGTTGTTTGATTCTCCCCGGAAAAAATGGAACAGCCTCACCGTGAATCCTCGTGTGTGTGGTGGATGATTAAGTCCTACCCCGGGGTCTCTCGTGGTGAGGTCCTTGAAGTAAATCCGGCAGATGGAAAAACAAACTGGATGGCTAAGCGCGATATGGAAAAGAACAGGTACAGTGTGGTCGTGATTGTGGAAAAAAAATCTCCTTCTCTCCTCTCTCTTCCTTCTCCTCCTGCTGGCTTAAATAATCCTGTGACGGCTGTGATTGATTGATTGTAAACAGGTGTTTTCCAGGTTTGTGGCTGTGGTCTCCTTCCATCATGGGGGACGGCATTAACTGATGCACAAACAGTAAACGGGACAATGAAACGAGACGCACTCAGAACTGACGTTTAAACACTATGTGGCCCCGCTACACGTTATGTTAAGTTCACCGTTCTTAGAGAAATGAGCTTGTCTAATGAACGCGCTCTTCTGATCTAGTTCATGCACAACACTGTCCGATACGCAGGTTGCAGTTGGTTCAGGATGCTGCTATTCATTTTTTACAATTGGGGCAAAAAAAGTTTCTGCAATTTTAGCCTCTTTGCATTGGCTGCCAGTGAGTTTCAGAACTGATTTTAAAATTTTGCTGCTGGTTTGTAAATCACTACTCCCTGATATCGATGTTATTTTGTGGAGTTTTTTCTATTTGTTCTATTGTTTTGCTCAAGAAACTGTTGTATTTGTATGGTGATTAGCACAGGTTAATGGTGGGATTAGGCATGCCAACCGTCCTCATTTTCCCGGACATGTTCTCATTTTTAACGCATCACGGACTGTCCGAGAGGAATTTATAAAATTCTGAAAAAGTCTGGAAGTTTGGCTCCTAAAATTTGAAAATCTCAATATCCTTATCATTGGTAAAAATCGAAAGCCGTATACTAGTCAGCATTTGCGGAAGTCGTGCCCACACTTTTTTTTCCCCCCGAATCTTCACTTCCATTCCAGTAGTAAACAACGCAGATATTGACGAGAGTAGTCGACGTCTGTCCAACTTGACTTTTTCATTTTATCTTTTGAATTCAGCTGTATCTTCTTGGCGAGCAGACAGTTAATTAGAAATGATGTTCCTTTTCTTAATTATCTGTAATCCTAATTCATCGTAACTAAGTGAATTTATTCAAAATCGAAATTACAATTTCACGTTTTCAATGTGAGATCTTATGTCCAATTCTTCTTTCAGCACCTCGGTTAAACAAGAAATTTCCATCATATTTAAGCGCGAGTAAGTCCTGCTTTGTAATATTTTAATGGAAAATATTGTTATTATTACCCGTTTGAAAATGGATTTGTAATTGTAAATGAAGTAGTCAACTATTAAAGTTTCAGTTAATAAAAAAAAAATCACACATTCATTCTGTCATATAAATGCAGTATTTGTTTTAGTTATCAGTCGATCAAGTAATAAGTCACTTCTTATATTATTCATTCTGTCATATAAATGCAGTATTTGTTTTAGTTATCAGTCGATCAAGTAATAAGTCACTTCTTATATTCTTATATTTCATAATTTTTTCATTTACATAAATTCATGAATACCCATTACACCGAAAAGAAAGTGCGAGTTCACAGACTACATGGACAGAAAATCTCGTTGTTCTCGAAAGGGCAGAACAGATTCAATTAAGGGGCTGATGCTCCCAGGATTCAATTTCAGTAGCTTGTTATGTAAAGATTCAGATTTAGTGACAAAAAGAGTTGCAGTGGAAAAATATAAAAGAATATAGTGTGGAAATATAACGAAAAAAGAAGTTCCACAAAATTAAAGTTTTGGGGACCGTCCTCGTATATCGTCCAACGGACAAAATAAAGCAAAGAAAACCCGGTGTAAATGATCAAAAGTACTGTAATTGATAACATTTCACAAAATTCATGAAACAAGATGCCGTTTATATACAGATGGGAAATGAGTACAGGAAATGGTTGGCAGGAAATGACGTTGAATTCAGGAGCCAAAAACGACGTACTTCTGAAGGAACCGGAAGTGAAGTCATCCATAGTGGCTGTAAGTGATGTCATGGCTGGCACTGGAAGTGACGTCTTGGCAGCCATTTTGGAACCCGGAAATGGATGGACTTATTTTCCCTCCGTTTTCCTGTTGGAAGATCAAGAGATTCAGCTAAGTATCACATGACAACCCCTCGTCTTGCGATGTTTCACTCACCTTTAGGCTTTTTCACTGCCTCCTAAACGCATGTGTATGACAATAGAGAAGTGCAAATAAACCTCAATTGTAAAAAGTAAAATGATTTTGATTTTTACTAGAAGTGAATTTACCACGTGTATAATTTTTTTTTACAGGTTTGCGACAGTTAAGCTACCCAAATAAGAATGGAAGGAATTAAAGTCTGTTAATTTAAGAGGCTTGACATACTCAAAAATTTTAATTGCTTATTAGTTTGCCAGTGACTGTGACTGTGGCCATCATATCATAATTATAGTGATAAACTGTTACTAAAGGTTTGGATCATTTTAAAAAACCATAAGACAGTATAAAGGGCGTATGATGGCATCTTAGGGAAAGGCATCCTCAAAAGTCCTAATTTTTCGACACAGATGTCCTCATTTCCACAGAAAGAGACTTGGCAGCCCTATAGGTAGGTGGAGCTGGTTATGTCTCGTGTCCCATGTCTTATACCCATCCAAAGTCAATTCTGGTATGTTTCACATGCTAGCAATAAAGTGAATCTGCATTGTGTGTTATACAGCAGCCATCCAGAGAGCTCAGCTCTGCCGGTCAGCTGTCTCTTGTGGTCCCTCACACTACGTGTAAAACTAAGGTCAGGGCCGGACTGGGAATCCTAAGTCTAACCCCGGCCAGGCTGTGGTGATCTTGTTAGGTTCGTAGTTTAATCATTACACAGGATTGAAAGAGATAATAACTTTTTAATAGACAGTACTTAGAGGCATTACTTTTACTACAGGTTCTTTAGTCCACATCCAATCTATAAAATGCATCAGCATCCGCAGGCATTACTAATCATATTGTAAGTATTCCTTAATAGACCTTACTAATCAACTGTCATTACACAGGCCACACAATATATACCAGTTTTCTTGACCAGGCACAGACTCAGAAAACCAACAAACACCATTTTGTCTTTATGAATGAGGAGACAGTAGATTTAGCTTTTACACATACATTTCACTCTTAAATATCAGTCTCAAGACAACCTTTGATAAAGTGTGGAACAACAATACAATACAATACAATACAATACAATACAATACAATATGATTTATTTTTGTATAGCCCAAAATCACACAAGAAGTGCAACAATGGGTTTTAACTGGCCCTGCTTCTGGACAGCCCCCCAGCCTTGACTCTTTAAGAAGACGACGAAAAACTCCCAGCTCTTGTAGGGAAAAAATGGAAGACACTTCGGGAAAGGCAGTTCAAAGAGAGACCCCTTTCTAGGTAGGTTGGGCGTGCAGTAGGTGCCAAAGAGAAGGGGGGTCAATACAATACAATACACAGAACAGAACACATGTAATCCTCAATGCAATACAATAGTACAATAGAAATATTACAAGTACAGAGCAGAATTCAACCATAGATGATACCACACAATAGGATTTGGATTTGTTCAGAGTTCTGGAGACCTCAGCCATCAAGCTGCCTCCCCCTATTGGCCATTCTACAGCTGAGTCAGCGCTAGGCCAGCCAATCTGATGAAAGGACCCCTCTACCTGACAATTCCTGCAATTGGGCAGGCAGAACAACTTGGTAGGTGGGCAGAGGCACCAAGTGCCACATCTGAGTACTGACAAGAGAAACAGAATAGGTGAGCATCAGTAACAAATTCTAACTATCATGTTACTTATGTTTTAGTGCTAATGACCAACAACAGAGATGCAGTCTGTACAGTTAATCAGCAGCTCTAGTCAGGGTGTGCTAAACTGAAGTAGTGAGTCTTCAGCCGGGATTTAAAAGCTGAGACCGAAGGGGCATCTCTTATAGTAGCAGGCAGACAACTCCACAGTTTAGGGGTCCTGTAACTAAAAGCTTGACCTCCCACTGTTATTTTATTAATTCATGGAATCCTAAGCAGACCGGAATCTTGAGATCTTAATGTGCGCTCAGGTTTGTAAGTCATGATAAGTTCAGACAAGTAAGCCGGACCTCGGCCATTTAAGGCTTTATATGTTAAAAGAAGGATTTTGAAAATCTGCCCTAAACTTAACCAGGAGCCAGTGTAAGAATTCAAGAACTGAAGTTATGTGTTCGTATTTTCTTGTCCTTGTAATTATTCTTGCAGCAGCATTTTGGATTAACTGGAGGCTGTATAGAGAACAGTTTGAACATCCAGTGAACACCGCATTGCAGTAGTCAATCCTACTAGAAATAAATGCATAAATTAATTTCTCAGAACCCTGTTTATTTAGAAAGTGCCTTAATTTCCCCACATTTTTAAGATGGAAGAAACATGATTTGTGCTCTTTAAATGACATGCTAGAGTCAAATATAACTCCTAGATGATTCAGTAAAATTAATGGTGATTCCAAATGAGTTAATTTTGACAAAATATTATTCTGATCAGCGTCATTCCCTCCAAAGATTAACATCTCTGTTTTATTTGTGTTTAACGACAAGTAGTTCTCATCCATCCACTCCTTTAATGCACTAACACAACTAATTAAAGACAACATTGGAGAAACTTCATTTGATCTAAAAGAAAGGTATAACTGGGTGTCATCTGCATACGAGTGAAAATTAACACGATGTGCTCTAATGAGAGATCCCAATGGAAGCATAGAAAGTGAAAACAGTGAAGGTCCCAGTACTGAGCCCTGCGGGACACCATATTGAACTTCTGTGTATAATAATTGAGTACTGTTCAGCACATTTCTGTACATATTGGAATCAATTTAATAAATAAGAACTAAACCAGGTAAGCACAGTGTCTGTGTCATTTTCTAGCCTGTGCAGTAAAACAGAATGGTCAATGGTGTCAAATGCTGTGCTTAAGTCTAACAACATAACAACACTTCATAAATAAATAAACCATGTTGTTCTAGAATATTTATATCAAAACAAATGTGCAAAAAGCACTGAACCACAAAAAGTAGTTGTCAGTGGAATCCGCAGTGCAGAGATTATGATTGTAATTTCAACTGGGAGTCTGGAATCTCCACAGCCGAGCCGTTGTCTGTGTCCGGATGGTGATGCTGAATATGCTTCCATAAAGTTTGCAGTGTTGGTCAAAAAAGGCCACTTTGAATTTCTTAAATGGACAAAACACTCAAAAAATGTCTCAGTGCCACAGAATTCTGTCAAGCATTTTTTAAAGAATGCACTTAGTAAACAAAAAACTAGGAACCATTTTGTGTGGCCTGTTCAGTCCCTCATAGCGCTACGGTTTAACTGTCAGAGCGCAAGGGACGCACTTAAAAATATTAAAGTAAAAACAAGACACGTTCATTAATAAACTTACCATGAAATAAAGAACAACAGGTACATTTAAAACTACAAACCATTCCACTCACATACGTGTTTCATTAATAAAAAAATAAAATTAAATGAAACATTTCGTGTGACCTATTCAGTCGCTCTGAGGGAAAAAGGAAAAAAAAAGTAAAAAATGTGACCATACGCTACACTTCATTAAAATATAAAAACGAAAATAAAACAAAATTAATAATCCCAATATCCATACAACATCCAAATACAAATTATAAATTTTTAAACAATATTCATATATAATTTTAATCACAAAAGCACCAGATGTACGCACCTCTCATCATAGCACTCCTGTTTAACTGTATGTGACCAAACGCTACACTTCATTAAAATTTGAAACAAAAATAAAACATAAATACCAAAACCCATAAAACATCCAAATATATTTCAAAGTATATTATAAACTTTTAAACAATCTTCATATATAATTTTAATAACAAAAGCACCAGACGTACGCACCTCTCACCATAGTGCTCCTGTTTAACTGTATGTGACCAAACGCTACACTTCATTAAAATATGAAACAAAAATAAAACAAAGTAAATACCAAAACCCATACAACATCCAAATACAATTTCATAAACTTTTAAACAATCTTCATATATTACTTTAATCACAAAACCACCAGACTTACGCACCTCTCATCATAGCGCTCCTGTTTAACTGTCAGAGCGCAAGAGGCGCACTTTAAAAATATTAAAATAAAGTAAACACGATACACGTTCATTAACAAATTTACCATGAAATAAAGAACAACAGGTATATTTAAAAACACAAATCATTCCACTCACATATGTGTTTCGTTAATAAAAAATAAAATAAAATGAAACATTTTGTGTGGCCTATTCAGTCACTCTGAGGGAAAAAGGAAAAAGAAAATGTTAAAAATGTGACCATACACTACATTTCATTAAAATTTGAAATAAAAATAAAACAAAGTAAATACTAAAACCCATAAAACATCCAAATACAATTCAAAGTATATTATAAACTTTTAAACAATCTTCATATATAATTTTAATCACAAAAGCACCAGATGTACGCACCTCTCATCATAGCACTCCTGATTAACTGTATGTGACCAAACGCTACACTTCATTAAAATTTGAAACAAAAATAAAACATAGATACCAAAACCCATAAAACATCCAAATATAATTCAAAGTATATTATAAACTTTTAAACAATCTTTATATATAATTTTAATAACAAAAGCACCAGATGTACGCACCTCTCATCATAGCACTCCTGTTTAACTGTATGTGACCAAACGCTACACTTCATTAAAATTTGAAACAAAAATAAAACATAGATATCAAAACCCATAAAACATCCAAATATAATTCAAAGTATATTATAAACTTTTAAACAATACTCATATATAATTTTAATCACAAAAGCACCAGACGTACGCACCTCTCATCATAGCGCTCCTGTTTAACTGTCAGAGCACGAGAGATACACGTGAAGTCAAAACTTGAACAAAAGCAAGAGACCATCCAACCAGAACCCAGAAAAGAAACCCTCCAACGTTAAAGGATTTGTGCCTACTACAGAGCAATAACGCCTGCTCGTTTTCCATTGTAATTTCACCATTAGTTTATTTCAGTGGTTGCTCTGAATGCCAGTCCAGGCCAGGCAGTGGGCCACCATGAAAGCTCCCACTGATTGTAAACCTCTTTGTGTTTATGTCTCGATTCATGCTCAATAATCCAGGTAAGGAAATTGTAGAAAGTTGATTCTGTTCATCTAGACATAGTTCTTTTCCAGGGAGATACGTTTCATCACTCATCCTAGTGACTTCCTCAGTCTCAGTTGACTGCAGGTTTCTCCAACCTTATAAACAGTACCTTTGCATAATGACCGCAACTAGCACCATTGACTAACAATGGGCTGTGTGATCAATGATATGCAAATTGTCCATTGATCAATGGCCATGAGTACCATTCACAAAGAGTTGGAGAATGGCTGCAATCACAGCACTGTAAGATGGTGAAAGATGTACCCATAGGCCCCCTCCTCGGTTCAGAGATGGTCGTTCCTTTTTCACGTAAATGCCCTCCTTGACTCCTCGCTCAAACCAGCGTTCCTCCCTGTCCAGGATGTGCACATCTTCATCACTGAAAGAGTGATCACAGTCCTGTAGGTGTAAATAGACTGCGGAGTCCTGGCCTGACTTCTGTGTAGTGCCATCTGCTTCGCCAGTTGTTGTTTGATTTCCCCGATGTATAATTCAATGCAGTCCTCTTGGCACTTAACTGCACAACACAGTTAAGTGCCAAAAAAAAACTATGTCCAGATGAACAGAATCAACTTTCTAGAACTCTTTGTGTTTCTATAGACACAGACAGCTTGTCTACAGACCCACATTGTATTGAAAAACTCATCAGAAACTTCAAAAGAGTTTTTGGACTGTTATCTTATCCAAAGATCTTGACTATACATTGTTCTCCTCTCTTGCTAAATGGATCTTAGCCTGAAGAGGTCTATTAATTTTTTACATTTAAGTTGTCTCACTTAAAGTTTTTCCAATGTTGTATCTGTCCAAATGTCTATATCAGTGGTTCTCAATCTGTGGGGCAGGCCCCCCTAGGGGGGCGCAAAGTAACAAAAAGGGGGGTGCGAAGATGTGAAAAAAAGAAAACAAGAATCAAAAATATGAAAAATACATCTATTGAAGACAAATTAACTTAAACTACATTCTGATACTAGAAAAATAAATATATAGTTAGATAAATGTCGGTAAAAGTTAAGTAGGTATAATAAAATATGCATCTATGATATATCATTAATTAAAAAAGAGCAAATTGGTATTAGTGGGCTCCTTTCAAAAAAACATTAGGGAGGGCGCGATTAAAACTGTTATGAAAACTCGGGTCGCAAATACTTAAAGGTTGAGAAACGCTGGTCTATATAAACATAGGGAACTCCAGTTTCTGTATGACATCTTGCCTGAAGAAGCAGCCTGAATTGCTTGCATATTGTAATGTCTTTAGTTAGCCAATAAAAGGGGTCATTTTGCTTGACTTCTCACTTTAAAATATCCATAAATAAATCATCTTCAACACATTCACAGAAACAGGTTAAAATAAAGGTGTCCCATCAAAATAAAGGTGTCCATCCCGGCTAGCAGCAATTCATACCCAACACAGTTTAACCGACAACTTGCAGGCAGCAATAATTTCCTGGGCCTGCATCCCGATTTTGTCCCAACTCCATACAGCAAAGCTCTGAACATTTATCCTCTCTGGACTCTGTCCTTCTCTGAGCATTTCTAACCTTTACTACTCTATTTTAGTGCTCAAAACCACAAACAGGGCCATCTTAACAGCTGTGATAGATGGCTAGGGACCTTGCACCGTCAGGACGCCCTTTTGAGGAGAGTACCGGGGGAGTGGACATGTCAACAACAGTATCTCCACCAGGACAGGAGACAGGACAGGCAGCCCCCCTGGTTTGTATCAGGGTGCCTGGACAGCTCCGGAGACTTGGCATAGAGCACTTCCACCACACCCAGAAGTGCTGCCGGAAGAGGAGCTGAACTCACATGCAGCACTTCCGCCATACCCGCATGTTAATTAGGAAGAACCTGGAGCACTTCTGGGTGCACTCTCCACTCGGGAAACCGGACTCGGGAGGAGTAAGATGGAGCTTGCGAGTGAGGAGAGGAGGTGGCAGAAGAATTTATTGAGAGTTTATTGGGATTTGTGCATTGTGTTGTGCCAAAAAGAAATAAACGTGTGTGTTCTAGACATTGTTGGTCTGTGCATCTGTCTGTAGCCGGGCTGATCTTCTACACAGCATTATAGGACCATCGAGGCAAAGCAGTGACCTGAAGCCCCCTACCTACACAACCACTCAGCAAGTCACAGCATGCGTAGATTAGCATGGGGCCCCTATGCTCGTGGGGGCAACTGTCCAGCGTGCCCATGCGTTAAGATGGCCCTGGCCACAAAACCATCTGAAGGCTCCTCCTCACACACTCGGTGTCTCTCTGACAACTCACTCATACTTCCTGCTGTCCCGTCTCCTTTCAAGCGCTCACTTGTTTGTCTCGGTCTCTGCCCTCTGCACACTTCACTCAGCCTCTCTTTAAATTCCAGTCCTGAAGGGTCCCAGTGGGGCTGCAGGTTTTCATTCTAACCCTTTTCTTAATTGGTGACCAGTTTTTGCTGCTAATTAACTCCTTTCTCCTTTCATTTTAATGGACTTGATTTTTAAGATTTGCTCCCCTAAAATTCTTCATCATTCTTTTATTTCCTTAAATGACCCCCAAACAAAAATGAAATGTGAAGTGAGTGAGCCAACAGAAGACCAGCTAAGTCAGGGCCTCAGACTCCAACCAGTTTCTTCATCATGTGCCAAGTCTTGTCATTAATTAAACCCGTTCTTTAATTCCATGGCGTGTTGCTGCTCTCATTGTGCCTTAGCAGACATTTCCAAAAATTGTTGATTTTCTCTTCTCTAAGAGTTCTGTTAAAATGTTTTTGTGGACCTGAGCAGATCAACATTCCTGAGACCTTCTCCTTTCTTTATTTTCAGGTATTGTATGATGGACACCAGTTGTTTTGGCTCATTTTGTATCTCTTTATTGTTTGGCTGCTAATAAAGGAAAAAGAAACAGTTGGGGTCCGAGTCTTCAAGAGCAAGTCAATTAAAATGAATTCAAAAGAAGTAAAACAGAACACTAATTCAAAAAAGGGTGAGAATGAAAACCTGCAGCCACTGCGGCCCTCCAGGACAGGAGTTTGAGACCCCTGCTTTAAATCCTTGAGCTAATTTGTGTTTGGCTCGCCGTAAAATCATTGTGGCTACGCACTAATCAGCTCATTTACCTGTTCAGCTGAGTCCCGTGACACGGGATATCACAATTTCCCCACACGCTTGTGGTTTTGGACTTTCCTTTAAGGAATGTTGCTTGAGGACCCCTGCCACCTCCAGGATCCCCACATCAAAGAGGAGCTCATTGGGTAGTTTTGGCATGAAGTGAGGATGCCCAGGACTCCCTCTATAGAATGCGTACAACAACGATCCAGGATACCCTGGGGAGACTGGCCTGGAGGCCTTAGGGAATTCCTGAAAAACAGACAGATAAAACAGTCTGGTCCTTGGATCTCAGGGTGTTACCACCTTGACCCTCACCAGGAAAAAAGCAAGTAATAAAATGAAGTGAATTGAAAGAAACGTAAACTTGGAACTGATGCTGACACACATCTGGAGATCCAGAGACAACGCGTCTTATTCCAGTCGGTTGGATTTGCAGAAATAAATAAAAACATGTGGGGGTAAAGCTGACCCCTTTGCCTCTGTACTTCATTTTGTCCACGCCATAGTGCAAAATCTTGAAGAACAGGGAACCAGTGAAGCTGCCACTGAAGCATCTGTAAAATTTCACAGGCGTAATTGTGTTTGGGGGGGATTTGGGGTTCTCTGAGTTTCCAAGGTATCTGTGCAAAGTGGGTTCTGAGACATCTAATTGGAAAGGACACCTGGACTTGGAGATACTCGGAGGTCGTCCCTGAGAAATTTGGGATGGGAAACCAGGTCGTCAAATGTCACACAGTCAAATAGCGCAGTCTAAACAGAGTCATTATCTCTGACTATCTGGAATGAGAAGCTTCTTTGAAGAAGGGAGCACACTGAATGTGCCGTTGTGCTTTTTAAAAGTTCATTTTATAGAATTAAGCGACTGATAGACATCCATTGAGTGTTTGTTCTCTCTAACCTAGAGGGGTGACAGTATGAAAAATTGTACTTCAATTATTTAAAAATTTTTCCACGCTTCATTAAGTGTACCAGTTTCAGTTGTGAATAAATTCTAATTTTCAAGTGATAATGGATCACAGCACATAATTCATGGCACCAACTTTAAGTACAGAAGAAGGACATAAATAAACAGGGCAATCAGATAGCTGTCTGTGGTGCAGTGGACCACTGAATTAGACGTCCGGCACGGATGTTAGAGCCTAATGTACCATGAGACTGCTTGGGAATGAAATAGATTTACATATATATTTATTCGCTTAGCAAATGCATTTATCCAAAGGGATTTACAAAACAGGCAGGGGACTGCTTGGGAACAACTGTGACAGGAGCAGGGGACAAAATTGATCATCACGAATGAAGAACTCAGAGCAAAACACAAGCGGGTTACAATAAAACCAAATGGCTAATGCCAGTTGGACAGACATTCACAGAACAAGAGGGTCTTCAGATGCTCCCTAAACACATTGAGGGAGCACTCAGAATTCCTCATGGAGGTGGGCAACTTGTTCCACCAACTAGGAGCTACACAAGAAAAGAGTCTGGACTGAGATTTGATACCACGCAGAGGTGGCATCACCAGACGCTGTTCATCAATAGACCTCAGGGGTCGAGAAGGAGCAAAGGACCTCCCAAGTGTCTCCATCTATAGAGGTGCTGACCTATTGACTACTCTCTAGGTGAACATCAAGGATTGTGGTCAAGAAGGACCAAAGGACCTCCCAAGTTTCTTCATATATACAGTAGAGGTGCTGACCCATTGACTACTCTCTAATCGAGCATCAAGGATTGTGGTCAAGAAGGAGCAGAGGAAATCCCAAGTGTTTCCATATATATACAGTAGAGGTTCTGACCCAATGATTACTCTCTAGGTGAGCATCAAGGATTGTTGTTGAGAAGAAGCAGAGGGACTCCCAAGTGTGCCCATATATAGAGGTGCTGACCCTTTGACTACTCTCTAGGAGAGTATCAAGGATTGTGGTCCAGAAGGAGCAGAAGACCTTCCAAGTGTCTCCATGTACTGTATAGAGGTGCTGACTCATTGACTACTCTCTAGACGAGCATCAAGGACTTGAACTTGAACACCAAAACGTGAGGCTGCATTTTGAATCATCTTTAGTGGGTTGGTGACACAGGCCAGCAGAGGGCTGCAGTAGTCCAGACAATACGGGACCAAAGCCTGGACTAGGAGTTGCCCTGCATGCTCCATCAGTGTTGTATACAGTGAATCAACAAAACAGATGGAGAGTTGCAAGGTGGACTACGAAGGACAGCTGACCATTGATCACCACCTCAAGGTTAGGTACACACTTGGCAGGCATTAGTGACAATGAACTGAGCTGAACACAGAATAGATAGGTGGGATGGGAAAACAACGAGGACCTCCATACCCAGGGCTAAGCTGCAGATGGTGCTCTTTCATCTAGAGACTTTAGATGACACCGTGTGGTCATCTGGAGGGAGCACCAGATGCAAGGGTGTGTCATCAGCATAGCGCAGGTATGAGAAATCATGGAACTGGATGATGGGGGGCGGGGGGAGTGGAGGACCCAACAAGGAACCCTAGAGCACTGCTGAGAGGGTAATAATTTCAGGATTTCATTCGTTCAGGCAAAGCCCAAAACTTGTGAGATGATTATGGGGTAAACCAAAATCAGCATTAAGGGGCTTAACTGCTGCTTATGCTGCTGTCTCCTTACATGACTTCAATTGAGAGAGTATGGCCGACCTAACGACTGCAGTTGCCGGAAGATATCAGATTACATGTCAAGGAATCTCATCTTGCAAATATTGCATGGAGTGACCGAGAGACCACAGCAGCAGGGCCCCTGAAGGAAAGCTGGCCACCTTGGCAGGTGTTAGTGATAATGAGCTGAGCTGGACAGATGGATGAGCTGGGATGATAAGGAGGTCCATCTTAGTCGGGGCTGAGCTGGAGAAGATGCTCTTTGATCAAGATTGCAGTATCAGCGAGATATGCAGAGATTTTAGCTGATATCATGTTGTCCTCTGGAGCAGGGGTCGCCAACTCCAGTCCTGGAGGTCCACTGTGGTTGCAGGTTTTCATTCTAACCCTTTTCTTAACGAGTAACCCGTTTTCGCTGCTAATTAACTTTTTTTCAATTCATTTTAATTGACTTGTTCTTGAAGACTCAGACCCCTTAATTGTTTCTTTTTCCTTAATTAGTAGCCAAACAATAACGAGATACAAAATGAGTCTAAACAACTGGTGTCCATCATACAATATCTGAAAATAAAGAAAGATGAAGGTCTCAGGAATGTTGATCTGCTCAGGTCCACAAAACATTTTAACAGTGCTCTTAGAAAAGAGAAAATCAACAATTTCGGAAATAGGTGCTAATGCACCACGAGAGCAGCAACAAGCCACGTAATTAAAGAACGAGTTCAATTAATGACAAGAATCGGCGCCTAATAAAGCAGCTTGGAGTGAAATTGGCTGGAGCTTGAGGCCCCTTGAGGCATGGGATACGCATCAAATTTAGAGACCTGATTAAGACGACGGAAGTCGTTGCAGAACCTCCATGACCCATCAGGCTTAGGAACTAGGACAATTGGACTAGACCAAGGGCTATAGCTTTCTTCAATAACCCCTAATTCCAGCATTTGCCTAATTTCCAACTCTACTTATGCTTTCTTTGCCTCCGGGTGCCTATAGGGCTTCTCCCTGACAATCACTCCAGGGTCAGTAATGATGTCATGAACAATCGGAGCAGTACGTCCAGGAATTTCATCCACAACTTTGGTTACAGACAAGATAGCATATTTGAGATCTTGTTGTTCTGACGTCAAGTCGGGACCGAAATTATGGTGGGGTTGAGACATAAACAGTGAACGAGGCTGGCAGGAGGAGGGATCAAGTTCCCTATCCTTCCACGGTTTCAGCAAATTAATATGATACACTCACTCAGTCGGTCGATGATTAACCATGTTTAACCAAATAATTGACGAGACCTTTTCTTTCCTTAATTTCATAGGGACCCTGCCAATGGGCTAATAATTTGGAGTGTGAAGTTGGGACGAGTACCATTACACGATCACCCGGGACAAATTCCTGGAGGGTGGTGTTACGGTTATAATAACGCGACTGCGCTGCTTGTGCTTTTTCCAAATTCTCTTTTAGAATGGGCCTAATTTTCTCCAATCTATCGTGTAATTGCGCGATATATTCAAGAATATTTGAAGTAGGAAGGACCTCTTCTTCCCAACCTTCTTTTAACATATCCAATAAATCTCTGGGTTGTCTTCCTTATAATAATTCAAAAGGGGAGCAAACCCGTAGAGGCCTGTGGGACTTCCCGGTATGAGAGTAACTGATCCCAGTTTCTTCCATCCTCGTTACCTACTTTGCGTAACATCTGCTTTAATTTTTGATTAAAATGTTCTACCAATCCGTCAGTTTACAGATGGTAGACTGACGTTTTCAGATGTTTTATACGGAGTAATTTAGCCACCTCCCTAAACGTCTCCTAAGTGAAGGGAGTCCCTTGATCCGTTAGAACCTCTTTGGGGATCCCCACACGAACGAATATCCCTACTAGTTCCCATGCGATATTCTTTGTATTAGCTGAACGCAACGGAACAGCTTCAGGGAATCGAGTGGCGTAATCTACTAGGACTAAAATATATTTAAAGCCCTTTACTGAGGGTTCTAAAGGTCCTACGAGATCAACTTTGACTCGTTCAAACGGGATATCAATAAGGGGAAGGGGAACTAGAGGAGCTCGAGTCCGCCTTGGAATCTGGCGAAGCTGACACTCCGGACACGAAGAGCAAAATCGTCGGACCTCCTCATTAATTCCCAGCCAATAAAATTGGAGCTTTATTCTCTCCAAAGTCTTGTCGGAGCCTAAATGGGCTCCCAGAAGGTGAGCATGCACTAACTCACACACTTGTCACCGAAAGTGCGTGGGACTAGCAGCAATGCTCGCACTTCACCCCCATGTTCTGCCACTCTAAATAACAATTTATTTTTAATTACAAAGAACGGCATTGATGGCATGGAATCTAGGGTTATATAACCCTCAGCAGATACTATAGCATTCCTTGCAAACTTTAAAGAATCATCATTCCACTGTTCTCATTTAAACGAGGAAGGTGTTAACAAAATCTGAGACGATAAATCTTGTATTGGGTCTTTATCGACCTCAATGGGTGGAGCTACTGCCTCTACGTCCTCCCCGTTAGCTGTACTAGTTCCCGCAGAGGATACTGGGACATCAAATTCTTCACACTGGGTACCCATATGGATCTGTGCTACTGAGGGACACGCCATGGAGGCAGTCGGAGCATCATTCTCCATGACTAAGCATAAATTCTTTTTTGGTACAGTTACGTTATTACTGCTGTTGATTTTATTCCAATCTCTACCCAATATGACTGGAAAAGGGGGATCCGGTAATACAGCCATGGCCATTCCAACTATGTTGTGATTCACTGAAACCACACATCAGGTAGTTTTGTAATACCGGATGTCCCCATGAATACATTTCAGACTAATTTTTAGTTTAGTCCATTGTTGCGGTAAAACAAACGAACAGCAACAATAGAAATGTTACTCCCGGAATCAAACATCGCCCTTACTTTCCTACCATTTATAATAACTGCACCTGTATATGGAAGAGATAAAGGGTTAGTCACCGTGGCACAATACATTTCCCCCTTCACCAATGAACAATCAATGGGCTCTGAAGTACAGCTTGGGGACAGGTGTCCAATCTCTCCACACTTGAAACAGCGAGGGGGGTTGATCGGTCTGTCTCGTTTTCGAACGGTAGGCACGGGAGTTTGCCAGGTGGGCTCAGGGACTGCCCCATATGCCTGTTGGTTGCGACAAGAAAACCGTTCTGATCGCCCCGATTTACAAGCCGCCCAGTGATGCTCCGCAATCTTGATCAATGTGTCCATGTCGTTGTAGTTATGTTTTCGGACCTGCTGGGCGATCTGGTCAGGGAGGGCATGCACAAAGGTTTCACGGGCCAGTAGTTCGGCCATTTTGTGTGAACTATTTATGTTTGGCCTTAACCAGCGACACACTTTGCCCCAAGCTTCAAAAGCCTGAGTTCTCAAAGGCCTCTCAGGGTCAAATTGCCACTCCCTCCATTCATTCGCCTGCTGTTCCGCTGAGATGCCGTAGGCTCTCTGCGCCGCCCCCTTCAGGTAGGGAGCCAGTAGGTATGCCCATTCCGACCTCGGCCATGCGTTCCTTTTAGCGGTATGCTCAAAAACCAAAAAATACGTCTCAATGTCGTCATCTTCTGTTAAATTTGTTAGTTGTGCAGGAAATGACCGAGCGGCCTCCATTCGTACTGATGCAGCTACACGGGCCTCATTCTTCAGCTAGCTGTGTCCTGGTCTCGCCCAACTGTACTTTTAATGTGCGGAGTTCGCCCATAATAGTAGACAGCATGGTGTTTAGGTCCTGTTCTTCTGACATTTTTAAAGAAAAAAAAGAAACAATCCTTGTCGACTACACCAATTGTGGGCTTTTAACCCGTCAAAAACAACTTGTGAGCCAAGAAAAAGGTTTGGGGACCGTCCCCGTATATTGCCCTAAGACAATATATGAAAAAAAGAGATCAAAGTCTTTAAATTGCAAGAACATTTGACAGTTTTACTTTGGGAAAATGGTGGATTTATACAAAAAGGATTATGGGAACAGGAAATGGTTGGCGTGAAGTGACGTTAGGAACAGGAACCGGAAGTAGCGTCATTGAGGTGAGCCGGAAGTGATGTCATTGAGGATGGCCGAAAGTGACGTTATCGCGGCCATTTTTATACCCGGAAGTGGAGGCATTTATTTTTCTTCTGGTTTTCTGTGGAAAGAAGAGATCCAGGTAAGTACCACGTGACCAACTCATATCTCACGATAGTTCACTCACCTTTAGGCTCTTTGACTGCCTCCTAATCGCACGTGTGTGACACTACTTAACTTTTATCGACATTCATCTAACTCTATATTTATTTTTCTAATATCAGAATGTAGTTTCAGTTAATTTGTGTTGGTTTCAATAGATGTATTTTTCATATTTTCGATTCTTGTTTTCTTTTTTTCACATCTTCGCGCCCCCCTTTTTCTTACTTCGCGACCCCCTAGGGGGGCCCGCCCCACAGTTTGATATCCACTGGACTACAGGACAAGGAATCTGACCTTGCAGGTATTATCAGTTAGTCAGTTATTATCCAACCCACTAAATCCTAATACAGAGTCACGGGGGTCCGCAGGAGCCAATCCCAGCCAGCACCGGGTGCAAGGCATGAACAAACCCCGGGCAGGGTGCCAGCCCATCGCAGGGCACACACTAAGCACACACTACGGACAATTTAGGATTGGCAATGCACCTAACCTGCATGTCTTTGGACTGTGGGAGGAAACCGGAGCACCCAGAGGAAACCCACGCGGACGTGAGGAGAACATCCAAACTCCACGCAGACGTGAGGAGAACATCCAAACTCCACGCAGCGAGGACCCAGGAAGCGAACCCAGATCTCCTAACTGCGAGGCAACAGCGCTACCACTGTGCCACCGTGCCGCCCCTGCAGGTATTGTATGGAGTGAAAATGCAAGACCGAGAGACCGTAGCAGCATGGCCCCCCTGAAGGACGGAGTTGTCTCCTGAGCCAGTCCAGGATGAGAAGAAGACGTTACAGATGCTGGCCACACTGCTTAAACACACGTGTCAATTACAGAAGTGGGTGATTAGGTTTATTTCTCATGTCCTTGCTAGTTACTGATAAACAAGACCCTAGGAGTCAAGATTCTGCTATGCTTCTCTTTTCCATAATCGTCCTGGTCTTAAAGTGGCAGCAGGGACTGAGTCACAAAGCAAAAGACTTTAATTAAAATGCTAAGAGTGCTAAAGGTAAAAGCTAACAGTTAACAAGGATAGAAGTCATTCAGTATAATTAGTATTCACTCACTAGCCACTTTATTATCAGCTGCTTGTGAACACAAATATCTGATCAGCCAATCACATGGCAGCAACTCAATGCACCATCTGCTGAAGTTCAAACCGAGCATCAGAATGGGGAAGAAAGTGAGTGGGTGAATATTTATTGATTTACTTACTGATCTACATATTTATGCATTTTTTTATTAAAAGAGCTTCTATAAAAAGCCAAATTTTCCCACTTGAGGCACATAAAGTTTGTTTGTTCGATCTACACTCACCGGCCACTTTATTAGGTACACCTGTTCAACTGCTTTTTAACTCAAATATCTAATCAGCCAATCACATGGCAGCAACTCAATGCATTTCACCATGTACATATTTTCAAATGTGCAAACCAAGCTTAAGAATGGTGATTTACTGTAAGTGACCTTGAACGTAGCATGGTTGTTGGTGGCAGAAGGGCTGGTCTGGATTTTTCAGAAATGGTTGTTCTACTGAGATTTTCACACAGAGAGTGGGCCGAAAAAGCGAAAATATCCAGTGAGCGGCAGTCCTCGGGGCAAAAAATGCCTTGTTGATGCTAGAGGTCAGAGGAGAATGGCCAGACTGGTCTGAACTGATAGAAAGGCAACAGGAACTCAAATAAGAATTTGATGCCACCGAGGTGTGCAGAAGAGCATCTATGAACACACATCACTTCGAATGTTGAAGCAGGTGGGCTACAGAAGCAGGAGACCACAGCGGGTGACACTCCTGTCAGCTAAGAACAGGCAATTGAGGCTACAATTCACACAGGCTCACCAAAACTGGATACTAGAAGATTGGAAAAGCATTGCCTGATCTGATGAGTCTAGATTTCTGCTGTGACATTTGGATGGTGGGGTCAACAACATGAAAGCAGGAATCCATCCTGCCTTGTATCAAGTATTCAGGCTGGTGGTGGTGGTGTAATGGTGTGGGGGATATTCTCTTGGCACACTTTGGACCCCTTAGTAATAATAATAATAATTCATTACATTTATATAGCGCTTTTCTCAGTACTACCAACTGAGCATCATTTAAATGCCACAGCCTACCTGAGAATTGTTGCTGACCAACTCCATCCATTTATGACCGCAGTGTCCGCATCTTCATGATAACAGGCCAAGTCACAAAGCTCAATTGTTGCTGACCATGTCCATTCATTTATGACCGGCATCTTCTGATGGCTCCTTCCAACAGGATAACGCACCATGTCACAAAGCTCAGATCATCTCAAACTGTTTTCTTGAACATGACAAGGAGTTCACTGGACTCAAATGGCCTCCACAGTGAGCAGATCTCAATCCAGCAGAGCACTTTTGGGATGTGGTGGAACAGGTGATTTGCATCATGGATGTGCAGCTGACAAATCTGCAGCAAATGCATGATGCTATCATGTCAGTATGAACCAAAATCCCAGAGGAATGTTTCTGGCACTTTGCTGAATTATGACAGCTCTGAAGGCAAAAGGGGGTCCGACCCACTACTAGCCAGGTGTACCTAATAAAGTGGCTGGTGAGTGTATAATCAAAAAGTGAAAATCATACTTACCAGTAAAAATCAACTCTCACAGTTGCATACCAACTTGGTGGCTGTTAGCAATAATGAACCATGGTGGACAAAGATGGAGCTGACACTAATTTAGGTGTCACTTTCACTCAAAGTCATCTACAGATGGTTTGTTTTTCGGATATTTTCTTTGATGTGAACTCTGGTAAGTTAAACTGATTCAGGAGCACCCAGGTAGTCAGCCCTGGGACTGAACCAGCAGCCTGGCGCGTTGCAGTTCTACCTCTAAACCACTAGGAGTTGCCTAAATAAAAACATCTCACCTAACCTCATGACTTGGCAGCACTGACATGAATTAGCTTTTTATGTTCCCTGGATAAGGGAATTAGTACTGCGGATCAAGACTGTTACTTCAAAAATGAATTCAACAAGAACACAGCTGGAAACTGGTTATGGGGGAATTTCACACAAATGTTCGGAAGTTCACGCGGTGAACCACAAACACATGGAATAAGTTATCAAGTAGTGTGGGGGACATTAGAACTCTTGGGACCTTTCAAACTCGACTTGGTGTTATTTCATAAAAATGAAGTGGATAAGAGGTGAATGGCCTTTTTCTGACATTCTAAGGAATTTACAGTATTCAGAGCCCTCCACTTTCTGCCCACTTTACATGAGTTGTTAGATCTGCCATTCTTGCCCATCCATCTACACTCAATAATCCATAATGACAAAGTGAAAATGTTATCAGAAAATCCCTCATTCCTAGAAGTCTTTAAACTCTTACTTCAGTATGTTGTAGAAGCCCCCTTGGCAGCAGTTTGAGCTTGGATTCTTCTTGGGTAAGTCTCTACATGCTTTGCACACCTGGATTTGGGCAGTTTACCTTGCTCTTCTTGGTAGCTCCTCTCATTGGATTGGAGGAGAAACAGCTGTGAACTGCCATCATCAGGTCTCTCCGCACTTGTTCTATGGAATTTAAGTCCAGGCCTCTCTAAGACACTTAGATAGACTTGTCCTGAAGCCACTCCAGTGTCATCTTGGCTATACACTTTAGGTCATTGTCATGCTGAAAGGTGAACCGTTGCCCCAGTCGGAGATGGTGGGCATTCTGCAGCCAGGTTTTCTTCAAGGACTTCTCTTGTTTGGCTGCATTCTTCCTTCCCTCAGTTCTGACTAGTCTTCTTGTCCCTGAAGTCCCCCAATAGAGTGATGCTGCCACCTTCACCGTACTGGTGGTATTAGACACCTGAAGAACACTGCTAGCCTTGGCCAGACATAGCGCTTAAAGTTCTGCCCCAAGAGTTCAATTTTGTCTCTTCAGACTCAAGGTGGTGGGGACCTAATCCAGGTCTTCAAAATTCTCAAGGACATTGACAAAGCAGATCCAACAGAATTCTTCCATCTTAACAGTGAATCACGTAACTGAGGACAACCATCACCAATTTATGGCATTTGGGACTGAAGCCAAGAAGCAGTTCTTCACTTATAGAATACTGGAAGCAGAAACCTTCACAACCTTTACGAAGAATCTGCATGAGATGTTGGAACAGTTCTTAGCTAAACAAATGGGCTTCCCGGACAGAATGGTCTCCTCTCATTTGCTGAATTTCTTATGATGAGGAGTTCTTGGTAGTGCTTGGAGTTCTGCCCAAAGAGTTCAATTTTGGTCTCATCAGACCAGAGGATCTTTGTCCTCCTGCTTGCAGAGTCCCTTAAATGCCATTCGGCAAGCTCCAAGTGGCCGGTCCTATGCCAAGTGGCCTGTCCTATGCCTCTTATTTAGGATTTGCGTCTTCGTGATTGATAGATGCTAAGATGGTTGTCTTTCTGGCAGGTTTTCCCATCCCAGCAGAAGACTTTGAAAGCTCTATTTGGTGTTGGGTCACCTCCCTGACCAAAATCCTTTTTGCCCAGTTACTTAGATTGGCAGGACGGTTGTGGTGTTTCCGACAAACTTCTTCCATTTCACAATTTTTGAGGCCACTGTGCTCCTGGGAGCACTCAAAGCTTTACATGTTGCTTTATGCTTTTACCCAGACTTACATGTCACCATAATTTGATCATTGATGTCTACAGTAAGTTCCTTAGACTTCATGACTTCAGGGTTTTTTTTTTGTCCAGATGTGCCATGTGAATTGTGAGACCTTCTATACACAGGTACTCATGTGGCTTTCTAAATGATGTCCATTCCATCAGGTTGGACACAGATGATGTTCCGTACACATCTCAATGAGGATTAAAGCAAACAGGAGACACCTGAGCACAATGAGGTGGGCCGCAGCAAAGGGTTCTGAATACTTCTAGGGATTGGAGATTCCAATTTGCAAAGCTTTCTGAAGACATTTGGGCATTATGGGTTATTGAGTGTAGGCTGATGGGCAAACATGGAAAATATAAATGTACAAGAAAGTGTGCAGAAAGTGATAAACCTGCTCCCTCGGCCGACAATTTGGTTGACTTACCAAATAGTCGACGAGTCCTTTCCTCTCCTTAACTTCATATGGACCTTGCCTAAGGGGCTAGTAACTTAGAGTGGGAGGTAGGTACTAGAACCATGACCCGATCTCCCTGGTGGAACTCCCAGAGAGACATGCCTCGGTCATAATATCGGACTTCTGCTGCTTGAGGCTCTTCCATGTGACTTTTAAGGAGGGGCATAATTTTACCAAATCTATTGCATAATTGTGCAATATATTCCAATATATTTGTAGTGGGAAGGGCCTCTTCTTCCCATCCTTCCTTTACAATGTCTAATATGCCCATCCAATAATTCAAAAGGGGAGAACCCCGTAGAGGCTTGTGGGACTTCCCGATAGGCAAAAAGGACGAGGCGGAGGAGCTGATCCCAATTCCTTCCATTCTCGTTGACCACCTTATGAAGCATTTGTTTGAGAGTCTGATTGAATCTCTCTACCAGACCGATTTGAGGATGATACACCACGGTCTTTAGGAGCTTTTATTTTAAGTAACTTGGCAGTCTCCTTGAACGTCTCCAATGTAAAAGGTGTCCCTTGGTCCATCAGGACTTCCTTAGGGATGCCCCTACCAATTCTTGTGGCTTTAGAATTAGCTGAGCGCAAAGGAACAGCTTCAGGATATTTGGTAGCATAATCCACTAGGACTAAAATGTACTTGTGTCATTGGGCTGAGTGCTCTTGGGGTCCAACTAAATCGACCCCAATTCTGTGAAAGGGAACATCAATTAGAGGAATAAGAACAAGAGGAGCATGGTCTTTACTAGGAACTTGTCGCAATTGACACTCTGGGCAGGAAGTGCAAAAGCGACAAACCTCCTCATTGATTCCCAGCCACTAAAAGCGGAGCTTGATCTGCTCCAGGTTTTTCTCAGTGCCCAAATCGCCACCTAGGTGGTGGGCATGTGCTAACAGACCTGCCGCCAGAAGGTCCACGGGATTAGCAACAGCTTTCTCTCCTGCCCATCATGTTCAGCTACATGATACAGAAGGTCGTTTTCCAACACAAAGTGAGGACCCTGTGGTATCGACTGGTGAGTGTGCTGGCCATTGACCGGGACCACTACATTTTTGGCAAACTTAAGGGAATCGTCATTCCACTGCTCCCTTTTAAAAGAAGCCGGCGTTTCTCTAAAGTGAAATTGCAAAAGGGAGAGAGGGTCCGGGCTGACCTCAAGGGATGTGGTTTCCTCCCATTCCGGCTCGGTGCTGGTGGATGACGTATTGGCACGTGATGGTCCGGGAGTTGCCACGTCACTCAGGGAGGCTGCTTCGTCTCTCTCTGCTGGCTGGTTACACGGCGTGGAGGCAGCTTGAAATGGCTCATCTCCGTCTGTAACTAGGCCTAAGTTAAAACCAGGAGTGGTATGTGTCTCACTGGTTTTAATTTTAGACCAGTCCCGCCCCAGTATCACCGGATGTAGTGGATTTGGGAGGACCGCCACGGTTAATTTTTGTACCGATCCTCTGCAACTGATAACACAGGTGGCAGACCTGTACCAGTGGATTTCTCTGTGGACACAGGTTATACTGGTCTTAATCTTTAACCATTGTCACGGCAGCACAAACCGGTGGGCAACAATGGTAATGTTGAATCGAATAAGGCTGCGGTCTTGAACCCGTTTACAATCACTATGCCTGTGAATGGGACCGCCAATGGGTTAGTTTGAGCACACCAACCTCTCTTCCCCCTCCTCCTGCATTCCTCCTCGTTCCCAAGCGGTTTGCACGCCCGCACCTCCGGGGACGTCGGCACAAGCTCTGGGTGGTATGGGGAGGCTAGGTTTTAGGACGTACTCCGGCTGAGTTTGACTAAGGGACGGTTCTGCTCCCTCAGATTGTGAGGCCGTCCTTTGTGTATCCAGGAGCTCTGTGAGCTCTGTCATGTTCTTAAACTGTTTACCCCAGACCGGCTGGGTGAAGCCACGGGGTAGTGCTTTCAGGAGAAGGTAGCAGGCCACCTGCTCTATTATTTGGTAGGGCTTGTTTTCATGTGGCCGTAACCACTGCCCTACCGTTGCCCATAAGGACCAGGCTTGTTTGCGGGTTGGCCACTCTGGGTCGAACCTCCACTTTCGTACTTTATTCACCTGCCAGACTGGGGCACCCCTGGGTGGAAATTGGGGCTCTGCCTTCACAGGGAGGTGGGCAATCTCCTCTGAGAGATCATAATAAGCCCCCTTTTGGCAACCCCAACTGGAGCAGCCCAATTCTGTGAGCTTCTCCTGAACACTCCCAGGCCTACCTAGGTCGCCCGGCTAAGTGTGCCAGGAGCGGAGCCCATACCGGGTCTCCCCGAACCACGGGACACACTCCCCACCTGAAAACTCGGCCACGGTCCGCTCACACCTGGGTACATTGCAGGTCCTGACCCCTTCTCTTCCAGGACCTTTCCATCCTGCCGGCTACGCCAATGTCGCAAAAATGAGACATAAGAGTCATAAAAAGGTTTGGGGCAGCCACCCATATAATTGGTATCCTGGATGCAAAGTTGCAAAATGTATAACAGGACTGATGTGCACAAAACCGAGTCCAAAACAGAACTGAGGGAATAGGGAAAAGGTGAAGGCTTTTAAAGGGGAAGACAGCAAGTGCGGTCAAAGGGGTCGGGCTCATAGGGGGTCTTCAGCCATAGGCTCGAGCCGGGACGTGACAATCACAGGGGCTGGAGCTGGCAAGGTCTTCTTCAGAAGTAACGTCAAGAGGGTGGAATCTCCCGTGCATGGTCTACAGCAGAGATGCCCAAACTAGGGCCCGCGGGCCAAAGTTGGCCCGTGGTAATGTTTGATTTGGCCAGCCACACCATCCGAGAAGAGGGGGGGGGGGGGATGCCTTCGACACAGATTGTCGTTTGTAGTTTGACATAACATTTTTGTTTGTTTTATTGTTGAACTACAAAAGAGTAAACTGATATTAAATGTTTAAATTAAATGTAAATTAATTTGATTTTTTTTTTCGTGCATGCGCAATTCAAGGTGCAGCACCGCCTGCTTTGCAACACTCCACGTCAATTAACGTCAACAAATTAACAAAAGCAATAATGGAGAAATCAAGGCGGTGGGACACAGACAAGAGAAATTTTAAAAAAGTTTGGCAAGACGAGTTTTTATTCACTGAAGTCAAATCAAAGGCAGTATGTCTAGTTTGCAAACAGTCGGTTGCTGTTTTAAAAGAGTACAATATCCGTCGTCATTATGAAACAAAATATTCTGCAGCTTTCTCAAAGTACAGCGGCGAGGCGCGAAAACAGAAGGCTAACGAGCTGCTTGCTAAACTTCGATTCGAACAGAGCACGCTGCTACGTCCTTTAACAGCACAAGAAAGCGCCACACGTGCCAGTTATCACATTTCCGCTCTAATTGCTAAAAGTGGAAGAGCCTTCGCTACTGGAGAGTTCGTCAAGGAATGTCTTGCAGTGGCTGCAGAAGCAGTTTGTCCTCAGGTACGAATGTTCTCACAAATTAGCCTGTCAAGAAATACTGTCACCCGACGCATAGAGGGCATGGCTCAAGACATCGGCGAGCAAATCAAGACAAAGGCAAGTGCGTTCTCTGCCTATTCAATAGCCTGCGACGAGAGCACCGACATATCCGATTCTGCACAGCTGTTGGTATTTTTGCGTGGAGTAAATGAAACTTTTGAAGTGACACAAGAGCTGGCTGGCATTGAGACCCTTTCTGGTACTACTAAAGGACAAGATCTCTTTTTTGCTGTTGAGAGAGTGTTGGAAAAAAAATGAATTAAAGTGGGAGAAGATGGCTGGCATTACAACTGATGGGAGCACTGGCAATGGTAGGGAGGAAATCTGGCCTTGCTACATTAGTGTCTTAGAAAGTCAGTGAATGTGGAGGAAAAGTTGTTAAGTACCACTGCATTTTACATCAAGAACAACTATGTGCTAAATCTGGCGGGCTTGTGGATGTGATGCGTGACGTCGTCAAAATTGTTAACAATATATGCTCCAAGGCACTTTCTCACCGACAGTTCAAGGCACTGATGGAAGAGATGGATGCGCAATATGGTGATGTGTTGTACCACCAGGAGGTCAGATGGCTCAGCAGAGGAAAAGTTCTCCGGAGATTTTTTGATCTGCGTAATGAGATCAGAGTTTTTCAGGAAAGCAAGGATGGTAATATTCAAGTGCCCACTGATAAGAAATGGCTCTCTGACCTGGCTTTCCTTGTGGATGTAACAGAGATGCTCAATGTTTTGAATGTTCAGCTCCAGGGAAAGGACCAGATTATCACCCAGCTTTTTGATCACGTCAGAACCTTCAAACAAAAACTACTGCTGCTCAAAAGACATCTCTCAGCAGGTAACCGTAACTTTTACAGTTATAATATTCAGGAAATTTTATGTGCAATTATAATTATATTATTAGTAATTATATTTAGAATTATATGTGGAGTTTGCATTTATAATCAGTCATGTCAGCATTTGTGTTTTTGTTGTACTTCAAGCTGATAAAATTTGCTTAAAATTAGCTTGTTTCTTAAATTGTCATGAAATAATAATTTCCTCCTTTTTTCAGTTATTCTATTTTTTTCTTCCTCTGTTTTACATGCCTGCTTTGCTCGTTTCACTTCCAATCTCACACTGTTCTTTCTGTTTCTCACCCCACATGCAGGAAAGGTAGGCATGGTGAAAGAGAAGGTCCATGAATATGATACTGTTCTCAGCAACCTTATCCAGGAGTTTGACAGTCGCTTTGAGGACTTCAGACACAACACTGCTGACTTTGAGTTGTTTGCTCAACCCTTCACCATCAGTGTGGATGCAATCAGAGATGATCTTCAGATGGGACTAGTTGATCTTCAGTGTGATTCAGAACTAAAACACAAGTTCACATCTCTTCCTTTGACAGACTTCTACAAATGTGTCCCAGCAAACAGGTACCCAAAGATGTGCAAGCAGGCACAAGTGATGCTGTCTCTGTTTGGCAGTACCTACCTCTGCGAGCAGACTTTCAGTCTGATGAACTTGAACAAGAGTAAACTCAGAAGCAAACTAACTGACTCTCACCTACAAAATATCTTGTCTTTGTCTGTAAGTCAGCTACAGCCCAATCTTGAAAAACTTCTGAAAAATAAGGACCAGTTTCATATCTCTCATTAGGTCATGGACATTGCAACCGAATGGTTTTATTATTGCTTACACCTTGACTAGTGTGTCTGGCATTGAACTGTATTGTACATTGAACACTTGCAGATTGTTCGTTTTTATTGTAATAAGTTCATTAAAATGCAAAACTTTACAAATAAAATTGCATTAGTTAATCAGATTAAAGTTGTTTTATATTTATTTTAAATATTATGAAATAAATAAGGGGAAACCATAGCAACTTTAGTGTAATGCAGTTTGATATATGATGCAAAATTTACTTTTGGCCCATGGCACCTCAGTCAAGTTTGATTTTTGGCCCTTCATAGGAAAAAGTTTGGGCAACCCTGGTCTACAGGAAAGGGAGAAAAAGAGTCAGTGCACTCTGCCACATCTCGGTCTGATTCAGAATTGCCTTAGATAGATAGATAGATAGATAGATAGATAGATAGATAGATAGATAGATAGATAGATAGATAGATAGATAGATAGATAGATAGATAGATAGATAGATAGATAGGAAAGACACTATATAACAGATAGATAGATAGATAGATAGATAGATAGATAGATAGATAGATAGATAGATAGATAGATAGATAGATAGATAGATAGATAGATAGATGTGAAAGGCACTATATAATAGATAGATAGATAGATAGATAGATAGATAGATAGATAGATAGATAGATAGATAGATAGATAGATAGATAGATAGATATGAAAGGCACTATATAACAGATAGATAGATAGATAGATAGATAGATAGATAGATAGATAGATAGATAGATAGATAGATAGATAGATAGATAGATAGATAGATGTGAAAGGCACTATATAATAGATAGATAGATAGATAGATAGATAGATAGATAGATAGATAGATAGATAGATAGATAGATAGATAGATAGATAGATAGATAGATGTGAAAGACACTATATAATAGATAGATAGATAGATAGATAGATAGATAGATAGATAGATAGATAGATAGATAGATAGATAGATAGATGTGAAAGTCACTATATAATAGATAGATAGATAGATAGATAGATAGATAGATAGATAGATAGATAGATAGATAGATAGATAGATAGATAGATAGATAGATATTTTTTATATTTTTAAAACCAAACTTTATTGAATAAACACAGGAATAAATCATAACAGTAAACCAAACTCAATCTCAGACTTACAGAAAACATTTACACACATTCCTATTTATGAATATTCAGTTTCAAAACATTACATACTCAAAATTGTTCTTTAGAATAAAATCTATATATATTTATCTAATCCCTCCCATTGTTTCCACCCTCCAGTCCCACTTATCCTTAGTATTCTTTTTTATCTCAAATTTATAAATAAGTAAAAACAAAAAACACCAAACTCAGAGCACAAATTGTAAATAATCATCATCACATTTGCAAAGGACATTATTTACGCACCACAATTCCTTAAACTGTGCTAAATTATTTGTAGACTTATAAAAATTAAAATCCACTAATATTCTACTTTCACACATTTTTCTAAAAAAGACAACAACATCTTCAATCCCACTCCCAGTAATCTTGTTTTTACGGGTCTTCCATATTGACAGTTTTGCTTGCCCGATAATAAAATTAATTAAGTTCATATTTTCTCTAGTGTGTTTAGTAATTCTAACCCCAAACACAAACACTGTGCTATTATACGGGACCCCCAGCCCTTCTACTATTCTTTCAATTACACTAAAGAAGCTCTGGAGTCTCTCACAGTACATAAAAGCATGATAAACAGTTTCCCTCAGACCACAAAAAAGACAGCAATCAGAAACCCCCGGACATATAATCGATAAGAAGGAGTTCACCGCTAGTATTCCATGCACCAACCTCCACTGCAGGTCTCCCACCCTACTGGCCAATGGTGGCTTGTACAACGACCTCCAGGCGGGGTCCAGTCCTTGAGGGGCTCCAAGCTTGTCTCTCCAAGGTGTGTCGTGTCTTCGTGTCCTCAGCTGTTCCTGGTTGTTCACCTTCACGCAGATCCTGTAGAGCTGCTTCCCCAACACCGTTGGCAGAGATAACGCCTCAAGAGAATGTAAGGCTAAAACTTCGGTCTCATTGTCCCTCAGTTCAACAGCTGGAGATACAGTAAGTGTTGGAAAAGGCATTTCGTCAGTTGGCTTCAGTCGTGAGGTGAACATTCTGTGCAGGAGTGTCATGGATTCCCTGTCTAGTGATGATTGTATCCGACACAGAAACTTCTCCATGAGGCGCACTGAATGCACTCCTGTCTCCTCTGCTACCACCTGTGCACTTTTCCAAGTGTAATTTTCCCAGTCAATTATGTCCTTTATTGTGGTTATTCTATGTATTATGAAATGCTGAATAAAGTTTTCAGAAAGTCCTGTAGCAGTGCCAACAGCAGGATTGTAGAGCAGCGGTTCATCAAGGACCCAAAAAGAGGAAAGGTCATCACAGTCCTTTTTGATCGACAGCAGTTGCCACACTGCTAGAAGGCTTTTATAAAACTCTGGCACATGTAAAGTCCCGATCTTATCAAAATGGCACAGCAGTAAACTTTTACCAAGTCCCATATGCCTGGCCTGTTTAAAGAAAAGTACGGCCAAGTTCATCCACTGGCTCTGCTCAACAGGGTACAGCAGTTTCTGAATGGTCTGAAGGCGGAAAGCAGCAATCCTGCTGGTAATGTCAATAAGTCCTTGTCCGCCTTCATCCAACGGCAAGAATACAATGCCCTTCCGTATCCAATGGGTACCATTCCAAAAGAAATCCATGATCGCTTCTTGTATCTGCTGAACAAGCAAAGGTGGAGGTTGCATACAAATACATTTGTGCCACAGGCTGGAGGTCACCAGGTTATTAATTACCAGCATCCTCTATAAGATAACTGAGGGAGCTGAGCTGTAACCTTGTCCAACAGACCCTCCCAGTTCTTTTGGATGTAGTGGTCATCTCCGAGATGGACTCCCAAGTACAGGAAACCCCCAGTGGTCCACTGCAGACCCCCTTCCAGTCGAGGAGGACTACATCCTGTCCAGTTCCCAACCAGCACTGCACTGCTTTTATTCCAGTTAATTTTGGCCGAAGACGCTTTACTGTAATTCCGTAGACAGTCAGTTAGTTTGTCCAAATCCTTTTGGCCTGAGATGACAACTGCGAGATCATCAGCATAAGCAGTGACTTTCACAGGGTCCATGTTGCAGTTGGAGATGGTGAGACCAGTCAGCACCTTCCTCAGGTGCACCAGGAAAGGCTCCAACGCCACAGCATATAACATACCGGACAAAGAGCAGCCCTGTCTGACTCCTCTTCTGACGCTGAAAGGTGCGCACAAACCACCATTGACCTTGATTATACCAGAAATGTCACTATAAAGTAATCGAATATAATTAATAAAAGACTCCCCAAACCCAAAAGCCTTCATGGCATTCCATAAAAAAGAGTGACTGACCCTATCAAAAGCTTTTTCCTGGTCAAGAAATATAAGACCAGTCCGAAAACCAAACAGTTTTGCAGCAGCCAAAATGTCCCGAATTAAAAAAATGTTATTAAAAATGGACCTGCCAGCCACGCAGTAATTCTGATCAGGATGTACCAGTCTCCCTAAAACTTGGACCATCCTGTTGGCTAAGGCTTTGGAGAGAACTTTATAGTCTGCGCATAAGAGAGACACTGGCTGCCAGTTCTTAATGAGACACAAGTCTCCCTTCTTCGGCAGCAGCGTGATCACAGCTCTACGGCAGCTTTGAGGTAACAAACCAGTTTTAAAACTCCACTGAAACACTTCCAACAAGTCCAGGCCAATGACATCCCAGAACTCTTTGTAAAATTCCACTGGAATGCCATCGATTCCCGGGACCTTCCCTGTGTTCAGCTATCCCAGGGCTTTGGTGAGTTCTGCGAAGGTCACCTCACTATTTAGATCTGCCACGTCTGCGTTGGGAAGCTGCGGTAAGTCCTGCAAAAAAGTCTGCTAGTCTTCGCTGCCACCATCTCCATCTGCAGCAAACAAAAGTTCATAAAATTTGCGGACCACCTGCCGTATCTCACTTGGCTCTTGTGTCTCTCTGCCATCAGGTGTTCTTATACAACGTAAGAGTCTACTCTGCGAGTTTTTTTTCTCTAAACCAAAAAAGTACTGTGTTGGTGCATCCATCTCAGTCAACCGCTGAAAGCGGGCCCTCACTAAAGCCCCCTGAGCCCTGGTCTCAAGCAGGTGGGCCAACCCCAGTTTAGCATTAGTCAGGCTCGCCTGCAGATGCTCATTTGGACCCTTCTCTAGTTGTTGTTGAAGCTCAGCTATTTGATTTTCCAAAGCTGCCATTTCTGATCGCAATACTTGGGTGACATTTCTGGTATTCTCCTGACACAAAGCCCGGATATGACTCTTCCCAACCTCCCACCACTGTTGTAAGCTGGTGAACTCCTTCTTCATAGCCTTCCAACCTCCCCAGAAATGAACAAATAACTTCCTTAAAATTCTGATCATTGAGGAGGAGTGTGTTAAAATGCCAGTATGGACTACGGGGTCTGTACACATTAAAAAGAAGTGTACAACACACCAGACTGTGATCGGAGAATCCAGTAGGCACAATAGAGCACACTTTAAATAACCCTAACAGGTGCTTAAAACTGTAAAAATGATCGAGTCTCGCCATTGAGATCGTGTTTCCACTCGTCCTCCCCCATGTGTATTGCCGACAGGCCCCATTTTTAGACCTCCATACATCTTCCAGCCCAACGTTCTTAATTATTTTTCCCAGAGCTCGCGCTGAGCGAGGGTGCGACTCCAGTCCATTGTTCCTGTCCATCCTTGAGTCAAGTGTACAATTAAAATCTCCCCCTAACACCACCACTTCCTCAGGGTCACACTTAGATAAAAGATCTCCTAAACCGTTAAAGAACTGGAGCCTCTCCTCACCCTCATTTGGGGCGTACACATTAATGAAAGTGACGACACTGCCTTGAAGTTTTACTGTCACTTTCAGGAGTCTCCCTTTCACCAGCTCATCAGTCCTGCAAACTTCTACTTGAAGCCCACCAAGAAATAAAATGGCCACTCCAGCACTAACATTTGTCCCATTGCTAAAGAAAATGTCCCCTTTCCAATCCCTGCTCCACTCCCACTGATTTTGCTCATCAATGTGGGTTTCTTGTAGAAAGGTGACATTCAAATCTTTTTGTCTTATAAAATCAAAAAGTGTAACCCTCTTATCTGGACGTCTCCCCCCATTAATATTTAGTGTTCCTATGTGTACACTTGTCATGATACCTGAATAAATAGATGAACACACAATGAAACACAGGGACCACCACAAATACTGTGGAGTGGATTTAACAGGGGGCTTAGCCATTAGGTGGTGTTTAAATTAGACTGTTTCCTCAGTTTACTTGTTAAATTCTTGAGCCTCACGAGCTCTTTAACATCAAACATCACGGAGGCTGCTTTGTCCCACCGCAACCCGCGGACAGACGATATAAAGAGCTCAATGTCTGGGAAAAACACAGCCACGTCCACCCCCTTTTTACCGGCGGTGTTCACCAAAAACTCTTTTACACTCTGAGCGCTGTAACCCCCCCTGGCTTTTAACTCTGGGGGCTCCGAGGCAGCAGACACATCAGAGATATTATCGTCATCGGTCTCTTCCCCTACATTCCCCGCAATTGAACCGTCAGAGATAGATAGATAGATAGATAGATAGATAGATAGATAGATAGATAGATAGATAGATAGATAGATAGATAGATAGATAGATAGATAGATAGATAGATAGATAGATAGATAGATAGATAGATAGATAGATAGATAGATAGATAGATAGATAGATAGATAGATAGATGAAAGTCACTAGTAGATAGCATTAATTATGGAGACAACAAGTCATAAAGAGTTGGAGAACCAAGGTGAACCCCATATAATTGAGAGATAATAGGTTTTTGAAAATATGTGCAATAATTATGTAGACATCATCTTCTGACAAGAGACAATGTGAATGACTTCAATATGGTAGCTGAGCAAGTTTTTAAGAGGGTGATATGGAAGAGGTGGATTCAGGAGGCCAGAAGACAGAAGTAACATCAGTGGTGGAATGTCTGTCAATCATCCGTTTTTCAGATGAAGGAAGAGGAAATCCATTAAGTGACAGCGCCATCCCCTGGTTTGAAGTACAATTACCCATTGATGAGTCCTTGTGTAACAATAGATAGACAGATAGTGAGAGGCACTATATAATAGATAGATAGATAGATAGATAGATAGATAGATAGATAGATAGATAGATAGATAGATAGATAGATAGATAGATAGATAGATAGATATGAAAGGCACTATATAATAGATAGATAGATAGATAGATAGATAGATAGATAGATAGATAGATAGATAGATAGATAGATAGATAGATAGATAGATAGATAGATAGATAGATAGATAGATAGATAGATAGATTTTGTTTGCCCCAGGGGGAAATTTTTCATTTTACACAAGCTCTTTAAATAAATAATTACATAACTAGATA
This sequence comes from Erpetoichthys calabaricus, assembly GCF_900747795.2. Classification (NCBI taxonomy): domain Eukaryota; kingdom Metazoa; phylum Chordata; class Cladistia; order Polypteriformes; family Polypteridae; genus Erpetoichthys; species Erpetoichthys calabaricus. Next base: position 6,741,011 of record NC_041399.2, on the reverse strand, counting down.
GATAAACACACACACACACACACACACACACACACACACTATAGTCTGATCACACACCAGAATGACTAAAACGAAAGAGAATTTAAAATCAAATAAAACCCCCGAGTTGGCAGTTCCAGTCCCAGTGCGGTGCCAAGTCGCGTTTCTTGACACACAGTCTGCTGATTAATTTGCTGGTTGAAAGTCCTCAGTGTTGGTGTGTCACATGGAGGATGTGCAGAATTCTTTATAATGTCTTCATTCTCTCCTCCTTTAGGACCTCCAGGGGGTATGTAACTGAGCCTACCCTTTTAATTATCTTGTTGACTCGGTGGTCCTCTGGTGAAGTGATGTCGCAAGCCCAGTACACCACATCGGCCATCACAGAGTTGTAGAACATGTGAAGGATGGCATTTCCCACATTAAAGGAGCACAGTCACCTAAGGGCAAAGAGTCTGCTCTGCCTTTCTTTTAAAGCTTCTCTGGGCTTTGAAGTCAGTCCAACCTGTCATTAATGTGGACCCCCATGTACTTGTAGGCAGATGTGTGACCAGAAAATCATGTGTGGGTGGGCATTTGGCTTGTCTGGGGGGGCAAAAAATATCCATCCATCCATTCATCCCCATTTTTGTAGGGGGGTCAAATAATAATAACAATATAGTTTTATTTAACATATACTGTAAAAGCAAAAATTGTGGCATAAATCATAACCTATTGTTCAATAAAATCAACAGAGGCAATTGAACTTGTATTATTATTTTTGTGTACAAATATAGAACTCCATCTACAAGGTAAATATCAATAAAGTCAAATGTATACAACATATGAGAGCAAGAACAGAAACGTGGCTTATTGTAGTCATGGGAGGCTATAGGACATCAGTTTCCAGTGTTTAACCTGGATATTATCTACAGGACCAGTCTGCGGTTACTCTTGGCAGATTCTGAAATAAATTCATTCATGTCTAGATTTTCTGTGATGTTTTTCTCATGTGCCAGAATGACTAAATTTCTCTTCCTTGAATGCAGCATTGTTCGGTGGAGTGGAGTGAGAATGCGGTTCAAAGTAGAGAAAGAGGTTTCGCATGCAGCTGAAGACACACCAATGATGAGTGCTGTGATGCAGACATGGCTCTGACGTGCGGAATACTAGACGCGTGTTTGTGGAAGCCGCCACCGTCTTCTTCTAGAGCTTTTTTCCAATTAGTGTAGCCGTGTTTGGTGAATATGTCCTCGCGGTCCGAATTGGAAACACTAAATTTGCGGCAGGCAAAGCAAAAGCTGCCATCACGGACAACAGAATATTCAAGCCATGGTCGAGACTGATACCAGCTTGCACTAAAACATCTGAGTGTCTTTCCGAATGCGCGCTTGAGATAATTAATTAAAACGGGCTGGGATGGGCTATCCATATTTAAGTCAGGCAGACCGGACTGTATATTTTGTTGAAGGCAGAGGTTTGAAGTACCCGACACGGGCGCAGAGCTGGAGGATTGTGTAGGCTTATCTACATTTTTTGGAGTTTCAGTTCCCGACATGGCAGCGCTGTGCTCCGTGTTGGTAGCAGAGGTGCTGGGATCAACCATGGAGCCAGCAGCTTGCGGAGGGACAGAGGTTAAAGATGTCTGCTTTTTAATAAGCCACCTATGCATAGCCTTTGGTGATACCAACCATAAAATAAAAGAAGAATGGAACGTATACGCTGTTTTAATTAAAGAATGTGGTCAACAGGTTCAAATCCTGTTGTTCAAATCAGGTTCAAAACGTGCTGCAAAATGTGCGGCGAAGTGAACTGTGAGCAGCACGGTGCCTGTCTAGTGGAGGAGATGCTGACGGATACGCCCCAAATTCAAACGGGCCGATTGGAAAGCAACTCAGTTTTGAAAATCAAATGTTATTCTTCTCCAGAGTTTTCTTTGGACACACAGAGCATTTTGCAGGGGGGTGGGCAGTGCCCACCCCAGCCCCCCCGTGGTCACGGCTCTGCTTGTAGGATCTGATCACCTCTTCATGGACTTTCTGAGCAGTGACCTTTCATAGGGCAGTTCTTTGGTTTTGCTGATGTTCAGGTGCAGTCAGTTCTCAATGTTCTCCCCCTGATTCCTCTCCTTTGTCTCATCCCCCCTTATCAATAATCCCCCACCCCCATAAGTGAAGAATCAACTGAGAATGTCTACAGGTGACCTGACCTGCTGTAATATTTATACAGAGTGAAGCGAAAAGCAGCCAGGCCTGTTCCTTGTGGTGCTCCGGTGTTGCTCACACAGTAGATGGTGGTCTGCCTGTCAGAGAGTCCATCCTCTAGGACCCCACAGGCTCACCCAAGTGCATATCTCTGAGTTTAGGGATGGCTGGGTGGCACTGAACAGACAGAACCCTCACAGTGCTGCCAGTCCCTTCTCACCCACCTAGGTGTGCCAGTGCACAATGTCTGGTGATGCCACCTCTGCGTGGTATCAAGTCTCAATGCAGACTCATTTTCTGTGTAGTTCCTAGTTGGTGGAGTGAGCTGCCCACCTCCATCCATACTGCTGATGCCCTCAATGTATTTAAGAAGCAATTGGAGACCCATCTCTTCCGTGAACATCTGGCTGATTGATTGAAGAGAAATCAAAGAACGTGTGCTTAGCAAAGTTTTATTATTGTTGGTAAGTCTGCTGTTCGATTAACTTTAATTGCTTTATTATTATGCTTTGTAAATGTATTAGTTATTACATCAGTTAATTTATTTATTAGTTATTTATTAGTTATTACATCTTTTCACTTGTGGTAATCAACTTTGGTTACCTGTCCTACTACACTTGCAGAACAAACAGGCCCCAGCCTAACGTTACTCGATTCTGTTTAAGTCGCATTTGGATAAAAGTGTCTGGCAAGCAAATAAATGTAAATGATAATGCCAGCTTTGTCCATCTCTTGCATCCTCCACTTCAGTGGGGTCCAAGTGGTCTTCCATAAGAGGACTCATGCAATTCCAGGACCAGGTCTTGATGATGGTCCGTAGTCAGGAGGTGGACCGGCACCCACCTTACAGGACGTTTTCCACGCTTTCTGAACAGGTGACAAAGGACACCAGGCCCTTAAGATCAGGCCACGTGGTCATTTTCTGTGTGTAGCCCCCTCAAAGTGAAAAAGGAAATATTTGAACTATTCTAAAACTGCCTGTAAGGCGCTGGGAAATAGTAAAGAAGAAAACAACAAAAAACAAAGCAAACAGCACAGCGTACCACCCAGTCTACGGCGGCTTGTGGGGGCTTATGTGTTTCATGAAGCAGTTCTGAGAGGCTGGGTGATTTATGGTAGTGCCAGTCACAATAAAGGCAATAAATACATTCAAACAAATGCATGCCATTTGTGGAGTAATCGGAGGCTGACGTGTCATAAATTACGATATTTTCCAATTAAATAAGCAAGTGAATGTAAAACGTTTCACAATTCACATGACAGAACAATTATGCTAAATTACATTACGAGAGCTGAATTAGTTTGCAGTGTTTATTTATAGCTGAATATCACATTTATTCTTTTCAATTGGTGTAAAAAGTCCAAATAAAAATCTTTTTATTTTATTTTGGAGGCGTAACGCACCATGCCTCAATTGAATCAAATCATAATTGCCCACTGTGTAGTCTATTCATGGAACAGAACTGCCAGTTGTACTGAAAGCACAAATTAATTTCATACCCCATGAAAGAAAGCAATCCAAAGACTTATGAAACACGTTAGATGTTTTCACCATCGCAGCCATGTGATTTTTTTTTTCCTCATGCTTTACTAAATATGACATCGACGGGAGAAATGAGGGTGCGAGAAATAAAAAAATATGGGAATGGGTCCGTCGGGGGGTGGGGGGGAACGTGAGGGAGACGCCATTGTGTGATACTGACCTCGAGGTGACAGACATCTGGTTGTGAATTTTGTGAATTGTGAATTTCCCCTTGGGATTAATAAAGTATCTATCTATCTATCTATCTATCTATCTATCTATCTATCTATCTATCTATCTATCTATCTATCTATCTATCTATCTATCTATCTATCTATCTATCTATCTATCTATCTATCTACAGTGCATCCGGAAAGTATTCACAGCGCATCACTTTTTCCACATTTTGTTATGTTACAGCCTTATTCCAAAATGGATTAAATTCATTTTTTTACTCAGAATTCTACACACAACACCCCATAATGACAACGTGAAAAAAGTTTACTTGAGGTTTTTGCAAATTTATTAAAAATAAAAAAACTGAGAAATCCCATGTCCATAAGTATCCACAGCCTTTGCTCAATACTTTGTCGCTGCACCTTTGGCACCAATTCCAGCCTCAAGTCTTGTTGAATATGATGCCACAAGCTTGGCACACCTATTCTTGGCCAGTTTCGCCCATTCCTCTTTGCAGCACCTCTCAAGCTCCATCAGGTTGGATGGGAAGTGTCGGTGCACAGCCATTTTAAGATCTCTCCAGAGATGTTCAATCAGATTCAAGTCTGGGCTCTGGCTGGGCCACTCAAGGACATTCACAGAGTTGTCCTGAAGCCACTCCTTTGATATCTTGGCTGTGTGCTTAGGGTCGTTGTCCTGCTGAAAGATGAACCGTCGCCCCAGTCTGAGGTCAAGAGCGCTCTGGAGCAGGTTTTCATCCAGGATGTCTCTGTACATTGCTGCAGTCATCTTTCCCTTTATCCTGACTAGTCTCCCAGTTCCCCACAGCATGATGCTGCCACCACCTTACTTCACTGTAGGGATGGTATTGGCCTGGTGATGAGCGCTGCCTGGTTTCCTCCAAACGTGACGCTTGGCATTCACACCAAAGAGTTCAATCTTTGTCTCATAAGACCAGAGAATTTTCTTTCTCATGGTCTGAAAGACCTTCAGGTGCCTTCTGGCAAACTCCAGGTGGGGTGCCATTTGCCTTTTACTAAGGAGTGGCTTCCGTCTGGCCACTCTACCATACAGGCCTGATTGGTGGATAATTCCACTATGACCTCGAGACTGTTTAATGGTTCCCTCTCTATCTGTCCCAGTTGGGATGGCAGTCCATTCGCCTTGGCATCTACAGCCTTCTTAACGGTTCCTGCACATTGTTTTGACGATGAAAATGTTCAGTCAACATCAACCCCTAAATCCTTTTCAGAGGTTTGCTTCCTGTGGCTTGGGTTCTCCCATCTTGTATTTATAATTGACATTCCTATTGCCCACGTTTATAGCGCTTTGCACTTTTCTGCATTCAACTCCATTTTCCTAGTGGCCGTGCCGTTCTGAAGCTTGTCCAGGTCTTTCTGAATTCTCTTTGCTGTCTCCGCAGCATTATGGCATAGCGTTACATAACATTTGTGTATGTTGGGTGGTCCTGTGCTTTAGACCAAACAATGGAGGTCCTGAGAAACCTGCCAAGCTGAACAAACGTGAGGCGTTCTCTTAGGGAAATTCCAAGCAAATTGGAAATTGTATCCATGAGCAGATTGATGCATCAGGAAGTGGTGGACGGGACACTGACAGGGTGAAGTGAACTTGGCTGGGGAACGAAAGGAGAAGCTCAAGACAGTGAAATCCATAAAAAGAGGGCTGGACAACCTGGGAGGGGGGAACTGAGCTGGGAGGACATGTGGAGGACACCAGGAACATGCAGTCAGGAGAGGCAGGAGAGGCAGAGCCTCACCTGTCATCATGAAAAGTAAAAAAGCTAATAATGATAACCTAAAATAAATGTGTCCACTGGCCTGTGCTATACATTTGTTTTCTGCATGATTCCAATAATTTTGATCATTTGTATAGTCAAAACCGCTGAATTGGCACATTTTCTGTTCAAATACAGGAGAGAAACGCGAGGTGCGGCAGAGACGAGCCTCACCTCCCCTCGGACTGTGCTCTCCTCACACACTGACGGGGTTGATGCCTGCGATTGGCGTGTGCCTCTTGCTATCTCTCTGTATGTCGCCATTGTTTGCAGACACGTTTATTATACACCCTGACTTTCCACAGCCTGGCTAATATCTTTAATGAAACTCAACCTAGTTGGGACCCATGGAGCTTTGGATTGCAGTACTTCCACCACATTCGAAGAGATTACAGGCACACCCGGAGTGCTTCTGGGTGCTCATGCTCCACTTCCGCCACACCACGTCACAAAGTCCCTGGAGCATATGCGGAGGCGTTATAAAAGGGGCCGCCTCACTCCATTAGTCGAGCCGGAGTCAGGTGGAAGAGGACGGAGCTTGTGTGAGGTGGAGTGAAGGCGGCAGAAAGGAGAAAGAAGGGACTGAGTGTTTATCCGATTTGGACATTGTGAGGTGCTGTATGCTGAAAGGAATGATTAAACATGAGTGTGTGTATTTGGACATCTGGTGTCTGTCTGTCTGTGCACGTGGGGGCTGAGTTTCCACAATACGTATTTTTATACCGTGAAAAGGTGCTAAATATGCGCCCGACCCGACACAGATTGCACATATAAAATACCGTAAAAAGACTTTTTATTTTTCTTCAGGTGGAGGACATGTCTTCCCTGTGTCCCCCAGCCATAACACAGTCCCAAAGCACCAACACACAAAAGTAAAGCACTCTCTCTTTCTCTTTCTCTTTCCACCACTCCACCCAGGCATCCTCGTCCTCCTGAGCGATGACTCTTTTATAGCCCACCCGGAAGTGCTGCAGGTGCTCGTTGACCTACTTCCGGCTGCACCCACCTAGATGGGCTCGTTAGGCCTGGCGGTGGCCACGGAGCCCAAAAGGAATGAGCTCTGGTGTCCCAAACTATTGGCCCCGATACAACCCAGGGGTGTTGCCAATAAGTGTTCCAGGGGACGTAGTGTGCATCCCATGACTGCTCCAGTGTCAAAGGGGTGTCCCAACTGGGCATGGGTCCCGTCCATCTGCCAGAATACGTACATACTGTATATACAGTTATATATCGGTGACTGCTGGGGAGGTGCCACTGAGACCCAAAGTCCAGACACATTTACACAGACAAGCCCCAGGATCACAATTAATGATTTTATTTAACAAAGTTCTTTTCCAGAGGTTACTTTTCCAATTTCTCAGCCCAAACAAATCCATTTCTTTGTTCCCCTTCTACTTTTTTACTCCTCCAGTAATCCTAGAAAGGTGTTGCCCTTCTCCGTTCCCGACTGCGACTCCCAGTAACAAGTGGATGGCTCTCTCTTTTAATTCCCAACCCAGGAGTACATCTGCTGCTCAATCAACTGCCTCCAGGAAGACACCTCTGGGTTAGGTCAGTAGGTAGGACCACCCTAGTTGCTCAGCAGTTAATTCCTTCTGGCAGCCACCACAGAACCGGACAGGGCAGCTGTATGCAACCATAACTCCAAAGCTGACCTGTGACCATCCAGAAGGGATGATACCACCTAATGTATGAAGGAACAATCCACCCACAGTATGCAGTCTCCCGCTGTCCTGTATTTGTGGCCATGCAACTGGGAAAGGACCTGCCAACCACCACAGTCGGGTTGCTACACCAGTCAACAAATCCATTCATGACTGCTAGGATGGCAGCTCTGGTGCACCTGCTGCCGCATTGTCCCTCCATGTCAACCTTCTAGCAAAAAAGGGAAGATTGCAGCTTCCCTTCCTGACCATTCTTGGCCGGTCCATAACTTGTCTCCAGACGTGACACTACTCTTGGTTACATCCAGCCAGAGAGTCTTGATTCTTACAGTCTGAGAGTCCTTCAGATGCCCATTTTCTAAACTTCATGTGAGCATCTATGTGTCTTTAACTGAGGAGGGTCTTCTGTCTGGCCACTCTGTCATAAACTGTTGTGTATTAGAAAGTTGTGCTTCTAGAATTTTCTTCAGTCTCCGCACATGTTCTCTGGAGCTCAGCCAGAGTGAACATCAGGATCTTGGTCACCTCTCTTCCCTTATTGCTCAGTTTGGCTGGTCAGGCCGCTCTAGCAAGAGTCGCAAACTTAAAAATCATGGAGGCCACGGCGCTCTGGTGAACCTTCGATGCTGCAGCCTTCCCAGGATCTGCACCCCTCAGCACAACTGAAGGATGAATTCACTTCCAGCTCTCAGATAGGACTTGAACCCACTTAAGAAAAAAAGTTTCTTAAAAAATATTTTACATATACAAATACAAAATTGTGTTTCTCCCTTTATTACGTGCAAACGAGATGATGAATTTTTAAAAATTTGTACTAATTTGTTCCCACAGTTGAAATTTTTTGTACTTTTTACACAAATATTTGAAATTTTTCATATACTTTAAAGACATTTTTGCCTTAATTATATTTTTTCAATGATAAATTCTGAAGGCATTAAAATTTTATTTGTATTTGTTTTTTACACTAACACTTTTGTATAACTTAAAAATGAGAAATATTTAAATAAACCTTGCATTTTTAACATTCTGATAATTTTCAAATCTATTTTACAGTGTTTATAACGAAGGAGCAAAAGTGCTTGTTGAAAAAGTGTTATAAATTGTTCTTTTTTATATATGTTTAAAATGTATTACTTTTCTATAAAAAAATCTACAAATACCCTGTACCTTTTAAACATTTTAGGATATTTATAAATATACTTTTTCATTATTCATTCTGAAAAAGTAAATGCATTTTTAAACTTACAGAATGTAATAAATCTTTCATATTTTTTAAACTATAAAACAGTGTTACACTTCTAATAATAAAATATATTTTACCATCACATTATTACATTATTGTTTTTTAATACAATTTAAAATATATTTTATTGTAGCAATTCTGAAGGGGCAAAAATATTTTCAGTTGTATTTATTCATTCATTTTACAACTTTACATTTTGTGCACTTTACAAAATATTCATTTTAATTTCGCACCTTAAAACATAAATTAAAACTCTTCCTTTGTTAAACACATTTTTAAATACATATATTTACTTCATTGTTTATGACACAAGTATTTTTTTCATTTTTATAATTTTTACAAAATATTTTGATTATTTTGCATTTTTAAATCATTTCCAAATAACTTAATCATTGTGAAAGACCAAACACATTTTAAAGATTTTACAAATTTCCTTCTTCCAAATTACTTCACAGTATAGGCTAAAATTTAGGAAATATATAATGTTTAAATAGCTTTAATTGTAAAACAGTTTACATTTATTTTCGGTTTTAATTGTGAAGGGGTACATACACTTTAAAAGATTTAAAGATTTTTTTGGCAATTTTTCAAATTTTAAACCTTTTTTTACACCTTTTTCTACTTTTTGTTACAAATACATTTTAAATTATTTTTAAATTAATTATAACAGGGCAAAATCTTTTGAGCATTTTTGAGATTTTGTTACTTTTGAAGTTTATTAATTTTCAGATTTTACATTTTTTATTCATTTTTAAAAATTTGTGAAAATTGTGTATGGAAAAATTTCACATTTTAACAGCATAAATACAATGTGCATTCATGTACATTTGTCATGTCAATAAATGGGGAAAATGGGCAAATGCCTTTAACAGCTTTTATATTTTTCTATATGTTTATAATTTATTTCCTTTTTTATAGGTTTAATTTAAGAAAGTTAAAAAAACTGCAATTTTAAAAAAATACATATATATATATATATATATATATATATATATATATATACAGTGGTGTGAAAAACTATTTGCCCCCTTCCTGATTTCTTATTCTTTTGCATGTTTGTCACACAAAATGTTTCTGATCATCAAACACATTTAACCATTAGTCAAATATAACACAAGTAAACACAAAATGCAGTTTGTAAATGGTGGTTTTTATTATTTAGGGAGAAAAAAAAATCCAAACCTACATGGCCCTGTGTGAAAAAGTAATTGCCCCCTGAACCTAATAACTGGTTGGGCCACCCTTAGCAGCAATAACTGCAATCAAGCGTTTGCGATAACTTGCAATGAGTCTATTACAGAGCTCTGGAGGAATTTTGGCCCACTCATCTTTGCAAAATTGTTGTAATTCAGCTTTATTTGAGGGTTTTCTAGCATGAACCGCCTTTTTAAGGCCATGCCATAGCATCTCAATTGGATTCAGGTCAGGACTTTGACTAGGCCACTCCAAAGTCTTCATTTTGTTTTTCTTCAGCCATTCAGAGGTGGATTTGCTGGTGCGTTTTGGGTCATTGTCCTGTTGCAGCACCCAAGATCGCTTCAGCTTGAGTTGACGAACAGATGGCCGGACATTCTCCTTCAGGATTTTTTAGTAGACAGTAGAATTCATGGTTCCATCTATCACAGCAAGCCTTCCAGGTCCTGAAGCAGCAAAACAACCCCAGACCATCACACTACCACCACCATATTTTACTGTTGGTATGATGTTCTTTTTCTGAAATGCTGTGTTCCTTTTACGCCAGATGTAACGGGACACTTGCCTTCCAAAAAGTTCAACTTTTGTCTCATCAGTCCACAAGGTATTTTCCCAAAAGTCTTGGCAATCATTGAGATGTTTCTTAGCAAAATTGAGACGAGCCCTAATGTTCTTTTTGCTTAACAGTGGTTTGCGTCTTGGACATCTGCCATGCAGGCCGTTTTTGTCCAGTCTCTTTCTTATGGTGGAGTCGTGAACACTGACCTTAATTGAGGCAAGTGAGGCCTGCAGTTCTTTAGACGTTGTCCTGGGGTCTTTTGTGACCTCTCGGATGAGTCGTCTCTGCGCTCTTGGGGTAATTTTGGTCGGCCGGCCACTCCTGGGAAGGTTCACCACTGTTCCATGTTTTTGCCATTTGTGGATAATGGCTCTCACTGTGGTTTGCTGGAGTCCCAAAGCTTTAGAAATGACTTTATAACCTTCACCAGACTGATAGATCTCAATTACTTCTGTTCTCATTTGTTCCTGAATTTCTTTGGATCTTGGCATGATGTCTAGCTTTTGAGGTGCTTTTGGTCTACTTCTCTGTGTCAGGCAGCTCCTATTTAAGTGATTTCTTGACTGAAACAGGTGTGGCAGTAATCAGGCCTGGGGGTGGCTACGGAAATTGAACTCAGGTGTGATACACCACAGTTAGGTTATTTTTTAACAAGGGGGCAATTACTTTTTCACACTGGGCCATGTAGGTTTGGATTTTTTTTCTCCCTAAATAATAAAAACCATCATTTAAAAACTGCATTTTGTGTTTACTTGTGTTATATTTGACTAATGGTTAAATGTGTTTGATGATCAGAAACATTTTGTGTGACAAACATGCAAAAGAATAAGAAATCAGGAAGGGGGCAAATAGTTTTTCACACCACTGTATATATATATATATTATTTTAAACCAGTTTAAATATATTTTCAAGTGTAGTTTGACATTATTCATCATGAGGAGGTGTGAGTACTTTTAATGTTTAAATGTTTTTTGTTGCAAATTTTAAAATTTTACACTTTTTCTTTTTTTACTTTTTTTTACAAATACAGTACATTATAAATGCATTTTAATTAATTATAACAGAGCAAATGCCTTTTGAAACTTTTAATGATTTTTCTTTATTGTTCATCTTTTTACTTTTTTTTTTAACAATTTCTAACATTTGCTTACAGATCATTTTGTACATTTTTAACTTTAAAAGCATGTGTTAATGTACATTTGAACATTATAAAATGCGAAAGAGCAAATACAGTTTAAACTGTTTACCGCTTTTAATTTTTCAAAATGTTTCACAAGTTTTTCTTTTTTAAAAGTTTCAATTTGAAAAAATTAGAAATAATATTTTTTTTAATAATCTTGTTTAAAAAATGTATTTTAATCTTAAACCAGCTCAAATATATTTCAAACTTTCTTTTACATTAGCAATTGTGAATTTCAAAAATTTTTTTTTTTTTACAATTTTTTTAAATTTTAAACTTTTTGTTACAAATGTATTTGAAATAATTTTACATGAATTGTAACGGGGCAAATGCCTTTTGAAATTTTTGGTGATTTTTATTGGTTTATTATTTATTTCTAACTTTTTTTAGATTTAATTTCGTTTCCTTTCTTTTCTCTCAATTGCTTGCAGATAGATTTTATATTTTTAACATTTAAAAAAAGTGTACATTTTTTAATTAATTGTGAAAGTGCAGATGTTATTAAGATTTTATTCACCATATCTATATCTTTTTTTGCAGCACAGCCATTTTAAATTCTGTTTTAAAAGCCTTTGTCATTATGAAGAAGTAACTTCTGTTTTAAAGCTTTTCAAATTTGACATTTTCTACTTTTTAAAATTTTTTTTATTTTTCCACTTTTTCCATCCGTCCATCCTACTATATCCTAACTACAGGGTCACGGGGGTCTGCTGGAGCCAATCTCAGCTGACACAAGGCGCAAGACTGGAACAAATCCCAGGCAGGGTGCCAACCCACTGCAGGGCACACACACCAAGCACATACACCAGGGACTATTTAGAATCACCAATGCACCAAACCTGCATGTCTTTGGACTGTGGGAGGAAACCCACGCAGACACGGGGAGAACATGCAAACTCCACACAGCGAAGACCCGGGAAGCGAACACCCAGACGGGTCTCCTAACTGCGAGGCAGCAGCACTACCACTGCGCCAACCTCCGTTTACAGTCTTACCTTTATTTGTAAATGAAGTCCATACCCTTAAATCTTCTCCACGAAAATCTCCATCACTTTCTTGTAAAAGTCCTCCTTTTTTCCTTTAGTTTTGTCTTAATCTTCCATTTTGGCAGTCAGTTGGAACAAAAAATAAAACTAAATGGCCCGCTGCAGTGCACTTGACTTTCTGAAGTCACTAACTCATTGGCGCCTCTGTGTCAGCAGCAACGAGCGTCTGTTGGGCTCACATGCGCCCCCTTCAGGACAGGACAGTACAGTCTACCTCACTCACTTTGTGCCTTCTCACTGTGGTTTTGTGTCTGATCAGCAATAATATTAATAATTCTTTGCATTTATATAGCACTGTCCTCACTACTCAAAGCGCTCAGCACTTGCAAGTTAAGGGCCTTGCTTAAGGGCCCAACAGAGCAGTCTCTATTGGCATTTACGGGATTCGAACTGGCAACCTTCTGATTACCAGTGCAGATCCCTAGCCTCAGCGCCACCACTCCGCCTCACTAACTATGTCACACACATTCATTAAAGATATTCGCCAGGCTCTGCAGACCCTCGTGACCCTGTGTTATTGACAATGGACAATGACTGACTGACTGACTGAGTGACTATTAGCCAGGCTGTGGAAAGTCAGGGTGTATAATAAACTTATATTGGTGACGTACAGAGAGACATCGACAGGCACGCGCCAATCGCACACATCAACCCCATCAGTGTGTGAGGAGAGCGCAGTCCTATATGGGAGGTGAGGCTCGTCGCTGCCGCACCTCGCGTTTCTCCCCTCTATTTGAACAGGAAATGTGCAAATTCGGCGATTTTCACTATAAAAATGATCACAATAATTGGAATCATACAAAAAACACATTTATAGCACAGGCCAGTGGACACATTTATGTAATGTTATCATTATTCGTTTTTTTTTTACCTTTTCCTGACCGCACGTCCCTGCTGCCATCACCCCTTCAATGCTGTGCCTTTGCCAAGATGGCGGCGACTATCTCTTAACACCGAACGTGACTGGGATGGTTTACTCATCTAGCCAGGTAGGCACTGTATTTATTTCGTTTGTGTCCCTTCGTTATTACGCGAGTAAACACATTACAACCTGGACAGGGGTCCAGGGCGGGGGTACCGCCCATTAGAATCTCCTTAAATTAGCGTAACGAACTTGTCAAGTCTCCGTCAAAGCAGGTCACTCTTGAGCGGTGCTAGAAAAACATTTTCAGACTCTTTCGTATTTTGTCGCGCTACACTCACAGGGCAGAATTATTCCGTTTCACGTTTTCCCTCATCAGCTGGACGCCCAGAAAGGTGTAGAACCTAATAGAGGGGGAATGCACCTGAGCCAAACCCAGGCATCGGAAAAGCTGCATCTGTTGTTTTTTTTTTATTTTATTGTTAGTAAATTGCCCACCGCGTTTTCAGTTTTGTCTTCGTTTTGACATATGAGGGTGTCCTGATGGTGCAAAAAAATGAATTAGTCAGAATTGAGCACAAGAAAATGTGATAAATAAAAAAAAAAGTGACGGGGTCTGAAGGCGCTGCGCCGTTCTCAGACTTGCTTAATCCAATTGAGGGGGTGGAGTCTATCATGCTTCTATCCCAGCAGCACTAGCCACAAGGTAGGAAATGACCCCTTTGAGGGTCCACTCAGCCAAAACACCAATCCGGTTCAGCACTGCCAGGTATTTTAAGGAGGGAAGAAGATACGTGGAGCGCCCATAAACGAAAAGCCTAGGCAGACCCCCGGGCGAGTGTGAGTACATCTAGGATGTGAGGTCAGGTCAGGTTGGGGAGCCTGCACTGGTAAAGCACATTGCCGCACCCACCTCCTGGTTGGCAACAACCCACCTAGGGCAGACACGCTGTTCAGTCCCACCCATCTATCTGCCGCAGCCAGGTATCACGTGGGTGTCCCCTTGGCCTGGTCCAGCCTATCAGGTCCTAACCAATGAGCCGGATCACCATTGGGTAATCACGCCACATGGTCACAGTGCCGTAACTGACGCTCCCTCACAATTCAGGTCATGTGCCTCATTCGGGACTCCAGCGGTACCCAAGAACCCTCTGAAGAGACACACATGAAGGAGTCCACCAGTCTTCATCTCAGGTCACTGGATAGCGTTCATGTCTCACAAACAGGAAGCACCAAGACTATAAAGACTTGGCCCTTCGTCCTTTTGCAGATAAAGGAAGAGCCACACACCAATTTTCCAGTGACCTCATGACCCCTCATGCTCTCCCAATCCATCTATTGAGTTCATAGGAAGAGTCACCAGAGACATTAATGTCACTGATGAGGTAAGTAAACCTCTCAACGACGAGGTTGACACTCTGTCTGCAGACAGACACACTGCTGATGGCCGTGCCCAAGAGGTCATTAAAGGCCTGGATCTTGGACTCTGTGACCAACACAAAGTCAAACCAGTGGTACCCAAGGATTTTCCGAAGAGACACACATGAAGGAGTCCACCAGTCTTCATCTCAGGTCACTGGATAGCGTCCATGTCTCACAAACAGGAAGCCCCAAGACTCTAAAGACTTGGACCTTCATCCTTTTTTAGAGATCTCAGGACCACCATACACCCCTTTCCATGACCCCCTCATGCTTTCCCAATCCATCTACTGACTTCATAGGAAGAGTCACCATAGTCATGAATGTCACCGCCGAGGTAAGTAAACCTCTCAATGACGAGGTCGACACTCTCTCTGCAGACAGACACACTGATGATGGCCATGCCCAAGAGGTCATTAAAGGCCTGGATCTTGGTGTTAATCAGGTGTGAAATGCTCAGACTCGTCACACTCAAAAAAGCTTTGGGACAGCCACCCGTGTATTGTCCCCTGGCTGCAGTGGGTTTTGAAAAAGCAGATAGAAGTGTCTTTGATGGAGTCCAAAAGTGAACTGAGTTGAGGTTGTAAAAATGGTGGCTTTATATGTCAAGCCTGGAAGTGACCTATGGGCATGGGAAATGACCTTCTTCCAACGTCGTAACTGGAAGTGACGTTCTTCTAGGTGCTGGAACTGGAAGTGACATTTTTCTGGGCGCCAGAACCGGAAGTGATGTCTTTGGGGACGTGTCAGACAGGTTCTCCCAAGTCAACAGAAGAAGGTTTAGCACACCCCCTGGCCTGGAGTGTAATTAGCTTCACTTGGTCCATACAACGTCTTCCTACACACACGTGCATGACACAGACCCTCAGACTCCTCGCTTGGTCTCCTTTCTCCTCTGCTGCAGCCCCCATAGGAAGGCCGCTCGCATTATGAAAGCCCAAATGAGCCTCATCCCTGGAAGAGTCAAAAAGGGGGTCAGGCCCGTCGGGGATCAGGACTGGTGTGGTCCACTCGGGTCCCAATTCGATTGTCTTGTCAGCCTTCCTAAAATATTGTTTTTTTTTTCCCGTCCCTTGATTCAAGCGGTCCCCCCACTAGGCCACATGAATGGCTGCAGTGTGTCGACGGGATGTGTGTTTTCCGCCACGCACGTTACGCGCCATGTGTCGAGGTCTTGTGCTGCTCTCCGCAGTCCCCCAGCAAATCCCCTTCACAATGGTTCACATTTTCCCCGCTCCAGAGTGTGTAATTCCTTGTGACGTTCCGTAAACATTTTAACATTTGGAAACAGACTCCCCTTCCAGAATGGCCTTGAAATAAATATTTTATTGCTGTCGGGATCTTATTCATATTGTCTCATGATGGCTTTGAATCTCAGGTCTCACTCGTCGTCATGTGCTTGTGCCACCCCACTCCCTTCACTGCATTTCATCTCTTTAGTGGAATTGCAGACCTCAAGTCGTCTTTCATGCAAAGCGGCGTCTACAGACATAACATTTTGTACTCGGTATTTAGCAAAAGCTGCAAAAATCAATTATGGCCGATACTTTGAAACAGATAATAAATGAGCCACGTATGTAACAACCATTAAATTAAAGTAGTCGGAGCGAAACTGCAGTCTGTTTTCAATAAGAATTGAGACAAAAAAGAAATCTTTCTGCGAGTGCCAGGTGCCGGGCATTCTTCAAATGGGCCTAAATGCATTCATATGTGTTAAACTGTGACACTTGACAAAGGGGCCAGCGGGGCAGATGGGGCTTCTAATGTCAGACAAGCATCACACTGGTGACAAGGGGGGGGCTCTCTGCATGCCAATGTGGTATCTGTAAAAAGAGGCCACCAGGGGTTAGCGATGGCTCAAACAGCACAGAGGGCACTTGGGATGGCAAAGGGGAGAAGATGAAAGTCAGCAGAAAGAGTTTAACAAGAAATACGCCGAACGAGAACTTGAGGCTCAGAGCTGAGGACTCAATGAGGAAGCCAGTAATCAAGGAGGAATTTTAATTACTGTGACTAAGAAAAGCCCTAAAATAAATACGACAAAAGTCAAAGAAAAGGAGAACAATTGGCTAGGAGAGCAAACGGCACGAGGGAGAAACACAAAGAGCTACAGCGGGTTCTGAAAGGAGTCAGACTGCTGCACCTTCTGCACACTTTACAGCGCGGCACGTTACCATCTAAATAAAATACGTCACATCTGACATCGTCAGCCATCCATCCACACTCGACAACCTATAATGACAAAGTGAAAAGAGGTGACCGGACGGAAAGGTTTACAAATGATGTGAAAGGCACTATATAATAGATAGATAGATAGAAATGAAAGGCACTATATAGATAGATAGATAGATAGATAGATAGATAGATAGATAGATAGATAGATAGATAGATAGATAGATAGATAGATAGATAGATAGATAGATAGAAATGAAAGGCACTATATAGATAGATAGATAGATAGATAGATAGATAGATAGATAGATAGATAGATAGATAGATAGATAGATAGATAGATAGATAGATAGATAGAAATGAAAGGCACTATATAGATAGATAGATAGATAGATAGATAGATAGATAGATAGATAGATAGATAGATAGATAGATAGATAGATAGATAGATATGAAAGGCACTATATAATTTATATATATATATATATATATATATTAATATAATATATATAATATATTAATATTAATATAATATGTGAATTTCCCCTTTGGATTAATAAAGTATCTTTCTATCTATCTATCTATCTATCTATCTATCTATCTATCTATCTATCTATCTATCTATCTATCTATCTATCTATCTAATAGATAGAAGCACGTTAGGTGGATTGGCAATCAAAATTCGCCCTGGAGTGTGAGTGTGTGTGTGTTTGCCCTGTGATGTACTGGCACCCTGTCCAGGGTTTGTTCTTGCCTTGTGCCCTCTGCCAGCTTGGATGGGCTCCAGCAGCACCCGCCCTATGTTCAGGAATAAGCAGTTTAGAAAATGACTGAATGACTGAGGCACACGTGACAATATGCAAGTGAAGGTGTGAGTGTGTAGGGTCTTTGCGCACACACACACACACACACACACACACACACACACACACACACACGTCCATATACTGTACATACAGACACTTTAATGCAACATATTTCAGAGCACATTAAGTAAAGTAAGCAATCATCCTACGACTTCTCCTGGCGGCCCCAATGAAACCCAGCAGGGCTGCCCAGGAGGACTACAGCTCCCATGGTGCCCTGCATTTGTGTTCATGGTAAAGCTACCAGAAGAGATGCCCATCATGATGGGGTCATTCTTGTGTCCAGAAGCAGTCCCCTTGCCATCCATTTATTATTACAGCCTTCCGGCCAGGCAAGGAGTCATCCATCCCATGCAGGGTGCCAATTTGACCATATAAAGGCATGCCAGCTAGGTAAAGAACCACTGATCCTAGGAGAGATGCCCATATGTCCATCTGAACCATCCATTACAAAGGCCTTTCAGTCAGGCCTGTAGGACAGGACTTATTTCATGTGTCATGTTTGAAGAATACTTCATTTAGCAATAAGAAGTTGTCCATACCAGCTCTGGTTTAGAGTTTATTATATAAGGCACAAACAAGAGGCTCTAGTGTGAGGGACGA
This sequence comes from Erpetoichthys calabaricus, assembly GCF_900747795.2. Taxonomy (NCBI): domain Eukaryota; kingdom Metazoa; phylum Chordata; class Cladistia; order Polypteriformes; family Polypteridae; genus Erpetoichthys; species Erpetoichthys calabaricus. Next base: position 6,722,546 of record NC_041399.2, on the reverse strand, counting down.
AACGCTGGCAGTTGATTTGGGATCCTTACCTTGTCAGGACGCCAGTATTCTGGAAGGCAATATATTCAGTTCATTGTCTTCACCCTATATGCTAGGTGGAAGTGTCCCTGGGCTATGGCACCCCATGGGCCATTATGGGAATTGTAGTTCTTTGGATCAGCCCTATTGGGTCCCATGGGTGCCACCACAGAGTGCTTAAGGGACTAGAGAGCCCTGCTTTGTGGGACTTCAGGGTCTGCAAGAAAAAAGGGGTCGCACTGCCATGTCCAGGCAAGGTGGAGCTGGGAGAGAACACAGAAAGCACTCAGCTTGGAGGAGCAGCAGTGGGGTGCACAGAAGAGAAGAATATTTTGAATTGTCAAACAAAGGTATTGCTTTGGAATAAATCCCTTTGTTTTGAACCCGGGACTTGCCTGTGTATTCGTGTTTGGGGCTCTGTGGTGCCCCCTGTAGATTACACTTGGTATTGAAAGTGATATATCCACTGTTGATTATATTATAGGTGAGTATTTCTTTGTACTGGGGCTTATATCCAGAATCAAATCATTTTATTTGCACTTGTCTCGGGTTTTGCTGTTTTTTGTGAGTGCTGCACTGCATGAGCCTTTATTGAGTTTTCTTAATTCTGTGTGTTCTGACCTGAGATGCAATGTAGGTGAAACACCTCATCCAGTCCATATCCTCAATTACCCTGGCAAGTGAAGGGGGGGGGGGGGCACAATCTGTTTTACTGTTTAAATAATTTTGCATTTTTGATAGATTTTTATTTATGGTAGGTTTTGACCCCAAAACCTCCAACAACCTCCCCCCACCTATAAATCAAAACATTGGAACAATTGGGATTGAAAAGGTTATGCAATATTGTGTTGTCAGTTGTTATATTTTTCACTGAAAACATATTTGAGTTGATGTACGCTTCAATATCAGTTTCTTTCTCTTCTGCAGATTTTGGCGATGTGAGTGTCATTCGTCATTAAATCTTTGGCATTAAGGTGGACGTGTGACCACAAAAATCCCCCTCAGTCCGGTCCAGGCATTGTGAAAAGATAAATGACCCTGTTTGGGAACAACAGCTGGCCTGTTTGTCTGAAGTGTAAAATGGGGACTGTATGGGTGCATTGTGCTAATGTCGCAGTAAGTGCACTTGATCATTTTCTGCTTCTACAAGTTCTTGCATGTGATTCATTTAAATGCTTAAACTGCTTAAATGTATGCCAGATTTCCATTGAAAATCCATCAGGACACATTCAAGTGTTGCAATGACTGGGACCACAGGAGCAGAGTCTGAAATGTGGACAGTGTATATAGTGGAAAAGAAAGAGAGTGACACCGGGTGAAGATTGGGGTCATTAGATAGATAGATAGATAGATAGATAGATAGATAGATAAATAGATAGATAGATAGATAGATAGATAGATAGATAGATAGATAGATAGATAGATAGATAGATAGATAGATAGATAGATAGATAGATAGATAGATAGATAGATAGATAGATAGATGTGAAAGGCACTATAGATAGATAGATAGATAGATAGATAGATAGATAGATAGATAGATAGATAGATAGATAGATAGATAGATAGATAGATAGATAGATAGATAGATAGATAGATAGATAGATAAATGTGAAAGGCACTATAGATAGATAGATAGATAGATAGATAGATAGATAGATAGATAGATAGATAGATAGATAGATAGATAGATAGATAGATAGATAGATGTGAAAGGCACTATATAATAGATAGATAGATAGATAGATAGATAGATAGATAGATAGATAGATAGATAGATAGATAGATAGATAGATAGATAGATAGATAGATAGATAGATAGATAGATAGATAGATAGATGTGAAAGGCACTATATAATAGATAGATAGATAGATAGATAGATAGATAGATAGATAGATAGATAGATAGATAGATAGATAGATAGATAGATAGATGTGAAAGGCACGATAGATAGATAGATAGATAGATAGATAGATAGATAGATAGATAGATAGATAGATAGATAGATAGATAGATAGATAGATAGATAGATAGATAGATGTGAAAGGCACTATATAATAGATAGATAGATAGATAGATAGATAGATAGATAGATAGATAGATAGATAGATAGATAGATAGATAGATAGATAGATAGATAGATAGATAGATAGATGTGAAAGGCACTATATAATAGATAGATAGATAGATAGATAGATAGATAGATAGATAGATAGATAGATAGATAGATAGATAGATAGATAGATAGATAGATAGATGTGAAAGGCACTATATAATAGATAGATAGATAGATAGATAGATAGATAGATAGATAGATAGATAGATAGATAGATAGATAGATAGATAGATAGATGTGAAAGGCACTATATAATAGATAGATAGATAGATAGATAGATAGATAGATAGATAGATAGATAGATAGATAGATAGATAGATAGATAGATAGATAGATAGATAGATGTGAAAGGCACGATAGATAGATAGATAGATAGATAGATAGATAGATAGATAGATAGATAGATAGATAGATAGATAGATAGATAGATAGATAGATAGATAGATGTGAAAGGCACTATAGATAGATAGATAGATAGATAGATAGATAGATAGATAGATAGATAGATAGATAGATAGATAGATAGATAGATGTGAAAGGCACTATATAATAGATAGATAGATAGATAGATAGATAGATAGATAGATAGATAGATAGATAGATAGATAGATAGATAGATAGATGTGAAAGGCACTATATAATAGATAGATAGATAGATAGATAGATAGATAGATAGATAGATAGATAGATAGATAGATAGATAGATAGATAGATAGATAGATAGATAGATAGATAGATAGATAGATGATGAAAGGCACTATATAATAGATAGATAGATAGATAGATAGATAGATAGATAGATAGATAGATAGATAGATAGATAGATGTGAAAGGCACTATATAATAGATAGATAGATAGATAGATAGATAGATAGATAGATAGATAGATAGATAGATAGATAGATAGATAGATAGATAGATAGATAGATAGATGTGAAAGGCACGATAGATAGATAGATAGATAGATAGATAGATAGATAGATAGATAGATAGATAGATAGATAGATAGATAGATAGATAGATAGATAGATAGATAGATAGATGTGAAAGGCACTATAGATAGATAGATAGATAGATAGATAGATAGATAGATAGATAGATAGATAGATAGATAGATAGATAGATGTGAAAGGCACTATATAATAGATAGATAGATAGATAGATAGATAGATAGATAGATAGATAGATAGATAGATAGATAGATAGATAGATAGATAGATAGATAGATGTGAAAGGCACTATATAATAGATAGATAGATAGATAGATAGATAGATAGATAGATAGATAGATAGATAGATAGATAGATAGATAGATAGATAGATAGATAGATAGATAGATAGATAGATAGATAGATAGATGTGAAAGGCACTATATAATAGATAGATAGATAGATAGATAGATAGATAGATAGATAGATAGATAGATAGATAGATAGATAGATAGATAGATAGATAGATAGATAGATAGATAGATAGATAGATAGATAGATAGTAATTTTGGCATAGTAAGCAGGATAGAGTTCTTACCCGGCCAGGACGCCCTGAGTATGGAAGGACCAGGGAAGAGAGTATTTGCAAGACCCTGGACGGACAGAGGGCAGCCCCCTTTGCTTGCAGCAGGGGTCACGGGTTGTGGGCATAGAAGCTCAACCCTTCTGGGGCCCATGGTCACCACCAGGGGGCACCTGGACTTTTACAGGGTCCTATTTGGCAGCACATCCGCCAGACCTGGAAATGCTGCTAGAGGAAGCTCATTGGGCACCTGGAGACCACTCAATGGCCAGAGTCGGGAGGAAGAGGACAAAGCCTGAGGAGGAGTGGAGGCAGAAGGACTGGCGGCATAAAGGGACTGGGTTTTGCTTTGCCCTGTGAGCCTTGTGTGTTGGACTGTAAATTAACCGTGTGCTGTCTGTGTCGGGGTTAGGGCAGCTGTGTGCCCCTGGGCTTTACACACTGTTATAATTTTAATGACATGAGACTTGAAAAGTTTTAACAAATATTGGAGAATAACAGAAATGAAAAGGTGAACTTTATAACAGCGAGTTGCCATTATGGACGCCAGGTGAAATGCTGCATGGTAAATTATAGGGTGACCAAATTTTCAAAGTTCCTAACCGGGACACTTGTGTAGCATATACCGAATGTCCAGGCATAAAACCCTTCCTCATTTGTTTAATGGCTGTTTTATCTCATCATCATCATCATCATCATCATAATCAAAGAGGGATCATAGCAGGAGAAAAAGAACAGAGAGGAGCCCATGCTGGTGTTTTAGTTGTGCTGTTTATTTATGTCTGCTTCTTAGTCTTCCTCACGATTGTCTTGAAATTTGACACAAGTTCTTAATGAAGCTTTCCCTGTTGTTATTTGTATATTACATTTTTTCGGGTTTTGTGCCCCTTGGAGTTTCATATGCGCAGTTGTAAATATATTGTGAGGATGGATGGCAGAGGAGCATTTAATTAGACGGGCAGCCTGTTGTTTTGATCATCTTCAGTTCTGTACAGAGACGTATAGCCTGAAATTGGGACATCTGGTCACCTGAGTAGATTGCAGCAAAATAGTGAATCACTTTAAACTGCAGGCAATGGATGGGCATGTTATTCCCATGGATGATTCTCAGCTTCCCTAGGTGGTCCTGTGTGGTGAAGTTCCTGACCTCGGGGCCGCCCGAAGAAACACTGGGAGGACCACTTGAAGTGTTCTCTATCCATTCCAAAGAGGTAGTTTGAAACACATGCTGGGGATCACGCGCTTTGGAGACGAAGGAGCCCATCAACAATAACAGGCCCATCAACGAGAGGAGAAGAGAGTAGTGAGACAACATTATAAGAATTTTAGTCTTATGGATGGATACAAGAAGAGAGTGCAGGCAGGGTGGAGTGGGTGGAGAAGAGTGTCAGGAGTGATTTGTGACAGACAAAGGGTATCAGCAAGAGTGAAAGGGAAGGTCTACAGGACGGTAATGAGACCAACTATGATATATGGGCTGGAGACAACAGAGTAGAAGGTGGCAGAGTTAAAGATGCTAAGATCTGCATTGGGTGTGATGAGGATGGACAGGATTAGAAATGAGGACATTAGAGGATCAGCTCAGGCTGGATGGTTGGGATACAAAGTCAGAGAGGCGATATTGCATTGGTTTGGAGATGTGCAGAGGAAAGATGCTGGGTATATTGGGAAAAGGATGCTAAGGATAGAGCTGCCAGGTAAGAGGAGAAAAGGAAGGCCAAAGAGAAGCTTTATGGATGTACTGAGAGAGGACATGCAGGCAGTACCACCGCTCCCTATACGCAGAGTACGCAGTCTGCGTAGGGCACCAACTCCCAGGGGGGCACCATCCCAGCTGCTCAAAAAAATCATTTTTATATATTATAATAATAAATTAATATTAATAATATACATATACAAATAAACAAAAATATAAACGTATATATTGCATTTTACGGTGAACGCAGAGTAGGCTAAGCACACGTGATGACGCGCGCGCCCTCACCTCTGTTACGGCTGCCTAACTAATATTTGGGGGAGGGGGCACAAAAGTAAATTTCTGCTTAGGGCACCCATTTGGCCAGCAGCGGCCCTGCATGCAGGTGATGGGGGTGACAGAACAAGATGATGAGGACAGGACAAAATGAAAAAAGATGATCCACTGTGGCAACCCCTAACAGGAGCATCCAAAAGATGAAGAAGATTTTATAAAGATTCAGTGCTTGCCTGTATTACTAGCCAGGGTTTGATGGTGATGGCCCCCTCTATTGGAAATGCTGTAGTGCTTGAGACTCCTAGTACACGACAAGTTGAAGCTGGGAGTCAAGAGAAACAAGCAGGAGTGAAGGAAGAAGAGGGATAAAGGCCTGCAGAGGGTCAGTGAGTTAGTGTCACACAGACCCCTAAGTGTATGGGGTGTTACCCAGAGAGCTGCAAGCAAAATGTTACTGCTTTCACAGTATGGGAAGGCCAATGGAGCAGAAAGACTGAAATCATTGATTATGATGGACTGATGCTGCTAACATTTAAGTGCTGCTGGAACTCAAGTTGTGTCATATTATTCGTCACATTTGCCTCTGCTTTGATATAATATATGATATGTTAATAGATAAATAAACTGAGAACACCTGCTCAGCCATCTTGCTTAGTGCTCCAGCCATCAGGGTAGAAGGATTTGAGAGATGTCCTCTATAAAGTATAGTGTCACTTGTGTCATGACCTTTGACTCCAGAGTGTATTCATACCTCCATAACTCTGAGAAGACACCCCTTCTGGTTGGAGCGCTTTAAAACCCAGGCCCACAGGAAATAAGGTGATCATTGATGGACTGAGCTGACCGAAGGGCAGAGGTCCTTCCTGACCAAGACATACGCCAATGGACGGCAGACCTTCACCTATCAAGGATTTTTTCTTTTCACGATGTTTTTGGTTTTCATTTTGTCAAAATTACTAGAGGGGGACGTCACCATTAAACCACAGCAAATAATAAGAGCAAACGCAGGATCATTACAAAATATAAAGGTTTATTTCACAAAAGCTCTGTTATAATGTGACACAAAAGACATACAATGCCTGCAAAAAGCAATTCCAACAAAGCATCCAAAAGTCCCAATGAAGAATCCAAAGGAGGGTGAGAAAACAAAACGAAGAGGACCATGAATCCAGAGAAAAATCACAAAAAGCACAGGAGGACACTCAACCAACACCCTAATGCATTTGAATTGAACCATCAGAAACTGTGGGATTGTGGAACATTAGAACACTCTGGACGAGAACAGGCCAACCAGCCCAACAAAGCTTGCCAGTCCTGTCCACTTATTTCTTCCAAAAAAACATCAAGTCGAGTTTTGAAAGTCCCTAAAGTCTTAATGTCCACCATACTACTTGGTCGCTTATTCCAAGTGTCTATCATTCTTTGTGTAAAGAAAAACTTCCTAATGTTTGTGTGAAATTTACCCTTCACAAGCTTCCAACTGTGTCCCGGTGTTCTTGATGAACTCATTTTAAAGTCACCGTCTCAATCCACTGGACTAATTCCCTTCATAATTTTAAACACTTCAATCAGGTCTCCTCTTCATCACTATAAAGGCTCAGCTCTTTTAATCTTTCCTCATAACTCATCCCCAGTAGCCCTCAATCAGCCTAGTTGCTCTTCTCCGGACCTTTTCTTGTGCTGCTATGTCCTTTTTGTAGACCAAAACTGCACACAGGAATCCAGATGAGGCCTCACCAGTGTGTTATAAAGCTTCAACATCACCTCCTGTGACTTGTACTCCACACGTCAAGGCACTATATAACCTGACATTCTGTTAACCTTCTTAATGGCTTCTGAACACTGTCTGGAAGTCGATAACTCAGAGTCCACTACGACTCCTAAGTCCTTATCATAAGGTGTACTCTCGATTTTCAGACTGCCCATTGTGTGGTGAAACCTCACATTTTTACTTCCTATGTGTAATAATATGTGGAGGGCAGTTCCTGGTGGTGATTGGCAGGTGACCACACCCCTTGAGGGCACCGCCCACAAAACACATAGCAAATAGCCCAGGCGTCTTACACACATAGAGAAAAATCAAAGAATGACGCAACTTATCAGCAAAAGTTACTGTCACCCTAGGGATGGGCGGGGAGCTGTACAGGTGATTGACGACCGGATATTCACAGGAGTGCTGAGCGCCGCATTCCAGAAACTTCTGGAACTTTCTCATTGTGCCTTACAAGTCTGTGAAGGCAGGTGGAGACTCTCAGGGCTTGGTAAATACAACTTCACAGATAATAACGGAGGAGGACAGAAAGGTACAGGACACGTGATGCTGGATGTCGCTTGTGGATGCTGCGAGAGTGGAATAGCCTGTCCAGTTTAATCGATTGTCATTTTGATGAGGACTGTCGCATGGCTTTAACCATGGAGAGCGATTGTGCTAGAAGCACAATTTTTGTGAAATAAACACACTTAACTCCCTTTCAGTCTGTGTGTGTCTCCATGTTTTCATCTCTGTGCTCGTTACAGTAACATTAGCAGTAGTACTAGGGTGTTGTACCGTGGTTTGACTTTGTGTTGCTTATGCAATCCCGAATGAGGCATATTACCTGCATTGTGAGTGATTCATTTACGGCACTACGGCCACGACACGATTCCACGAGGGTGACCAGTTCACAGGATCCTCATTGTTGAGGACCTGAGTAGCTGGACCAGTCCAATGGAGTGCCTAAATAACACTGGGCTGTGGCAGATAGAGGGTCATTTCCGGAAGGTGGGACTGCACTGCGTGTCTGCCCTAGGAGGTTGCCAACCAGGATCCCAAGCTGTTTCGTAATGTGGTGAGTGAGGCAACTCTATATACTAGTGCCTGCTCCCCCAACCTGACCTAACCAGACCTGGTCAATTCTTCATTTCTAGTCAGCTTTCTTCAGGAAATGCTGCATGCCTGTCTCAATATGGCTGCTGAGTTGTGCTCCTCATTGTGTTATCTTAATGGCCATGCTGTGTGAGAGAGAGGGAGGAGTGAAGCGACCAATATTATACATTCCTGCCCAAATCCTTAGGCCAATAGGGAGCCGTGGTACAGAATTACCTCTGATTCAAAACCAATCATAAACAACCATACTTCAAACCAATGGGTAGACACACTACCTTTTTACACCTGCCCTCAAGTAGTGGATAGGGGTATAGAATCCCCCCCCCCCCCAAATTTATTTAGCTGCCAGCTATCTAGTGTGATAGAAATTAACATATTAATTAAAGAAAGAACCATATCCTTTTAAAGAACAAGTCTGATAAAACTTCTTTGAGTCAGAAACCAGGCAGAAGAAAACTTGTCCATTGTGTCCGTTATTCACCCTTCAGCAAATAAGTGACGAGGGAGCATTCATCACACCAGTCTGTTACAAAATTAGAATGGTCAAAATAATAAGGACAGAGGTCCATTAATTAAATTACTTTACATAACAGTACTGATTAATGCACACACATCACCTGACATTTAGTCTGACTGGTTTGTTGGCTTACACACCCAGATCCATCCATCCATCCATTTTCCAACCCGCTGAATCCGAACACAGGGTCACGGGGGTCTGCTGGAGCCAATCCCAGCCAACACAGGGCACAAGGCAGGGAACCAATCCCGGGCAGGGTGCCAACCCACCGCAGGACACACACAAACACACCCACACACCAAGCACACACTAGGGCCAATTTAGAATCACCAATCCACCTAACCTGCATGTCTTTGGACTGTGGGAGGAAACCGGAGCGCCCGGAGGAAACCCACGCAGACACAGGGAGAACATGCAAACTCCACACAGGGAGGACCCGGGAAGCGAACCCAGGTCCCCAGATCACCCAACTGCGAGGCAGCAGCGCTACCCACTGCGCCACCATGCCGCCCACACACCCAGATAACTTGGCAAATAAAAGTCTATTTTTCATCATACTCTTGTTCTTCTTATACCTTTAGGTTTAGCCACCACCCTTGAAATTTCTGTGTATGTGACAACTGTTACAGAACATCTCCTGATCTCTTAGTCATCTGTTAGTACATTTGGTGTATCACATCAGCTTCCTCCTGGTAAATCCTTGTCTTTTGCTGTTCTCTTGACCTTTTTCTGGTTTCCTGATAGACCTGAACAGGTTTCTGACATTTATTAACCCTTTGATACTTCTAAAATAGATGCTATATTTTAATATGGAAAGCATACCAAAATACTAAACTATTGTTACCTCCAAATTATTTGTCCCCCCTTTGGAACTTGTTAAAGTCCTACTAAAATGGTAAGGTCTAGTTTTCTGCTTTAACTCTGCTTATTTCTAATCAAGTTTACAATACAATACAGTTTATTTTTATACAGCCCAAAATCACACAGGAAGTGCCACAATGGGCTTTAACAGGCCCTGCCTCTTGACAGCCCCGCAGCCTTGACTCTCTAAGAAGACAAGGAAAAACTCCCAAAAAAAACCTTGTAGGGAAAAAATGGAAGAAACCTTGGGAAAGGCTATTCAAAGAGAGACCCCTTTCCAGGTAGGTTGGGCGTGCAGTGGGTGTCAAAAGGAAGGGGGTCAATACAATACAATACAATACAATACAATACAATACAATACAATACAATACACAGAACAGAACACAAGTAATCCTCAATACAATATAATAGTACTAGTTGGGACTTGATTTTACTGTATAATTTCCTGTATTTTATAATGTCGGTTGTGTAAGTCGAATGTGGAAAACTGACGCTATTGGTACAAGGGATTACGATTTCGATAGAGATAGAGAGTAGCCACGCAGCACACGGCCTTTTGGTTTTTATGTACTATGCCTACGTGACCACACGGTAATACCCAAACTATTCCGAACCGATGTTTACAATGATTTGTGTTTTTTGTATCTCACACCCTCATACACCTTTATCGTAAGTGCATCCCTTATCTACGATGGAGCGTTAGATCAGAAGAAAATATGAAGCTGGTTTTAAATTAAAAGTCATTGAAGTGGCAAAAGAATTTGATAACTGCACTGCTGCAAAAAAATTCAATGCATCTGAGAAACTGGTGCGAGACTGGAGGAGGCAAGAAGAGGTTAAAAAAAAATTAAAAATGTAAGTGTCGCATTTTTGAACGGGCGCATAAGTCAGGGTCTGATTTTATGATCGATTTTTTCGGTTTCAAGACCCCGACTTATACCCGAGTATATACGGTAAGTGAAGATGCATTTAAGACTAAAGATAAAACGCAAAGAGTTTTGGGAATCTGGTACAAACTACCAAGACATGGAGTTAAAGCAGGAATGTTGACGGTTCAGAAGTTTCTGGATGAGATGTTGGGACAGCATAGCTACTAGTTAAACAAATGGGCTTGATGGACTGAAAGGTCGTTTGTCTCACTTCTTATGTTTCTTACTTTTCTAATTAGTAGTAGCCATAGCATGACAATGCCACGATCATATGTCACCACAGGAATGGTATGATGTAGGTGATGAGTAGTGCTGGCCTTGGCCAGACATAGTGCTTCAAGTTCATCAGAGTAGAAATGGTGGGGGCCTAAATCCAGCTCTTCAAACTTCTCAAGGTTTTTGCCAAAGTAGAGCCCAAAGAATTCTTTCATCTTAAAAGTGAATCACGTAACCAAGGACACCAGTGTCAAAGGATGACATTTGGGCCTGAAGCCAGGAAGCAGTTCTTTACTTAAAGAGTAGTTTAAGCAGAAACCTTCACACTCTTTATGAAGAGTCTGGATGAGATATTGGAACAGTTATTAGCTAAACAAATGAGCTTCATAGACAGAATGGTCTCCTCTCGTTTGGTTCATTTCTTACTAGCTGTCCTCCATGGCTCAGCCCACCTAGTAGTGAAACAGGACAGACTTTAAAAATCAATAAATAAAAAGGTTTCACCAGCTAAGCAGAGGTAAGGTACACTCCAAAACACAGAGGTAGAGCGACTCCACACTTGTGACGTCACGCTTACCCTTCGCCTCGGCCCACAGCCTGTGTCTCAGATTAACGTGAATATATAACTCCTGCAAGTGAACTACAATTCTTAGCACAATAAGAGAAGTCAACCGGAATATTTAAACAAATTATAGGAAAAAAGGCCGATCTAAATCCATTAAGTAGTTCTCTCGTGAAAAACAGACAAACAGACATCGCTTTTTATATATACTAGCCGTTCCCCGCGGCTCCACCTACGTAGTAGTGAAACGGGACAAACTTTAAAAATCAATAAACAAAAAGGTATTGCTAGCTAAGCGGAGGCAAGGAACGCTCCAAAATACGGAGGAAGAGCGACTCTAACGTTAGGGTGGCGTGTGAGTGAGGAAGGCCCTGCCTGGCTCCCCACTCCTGACGTCACGCATCCCCCTCCCCTCGGCCTGCAGCTTCCGTCTCAGATTAGCATAAATATATCGCTCCTGCATGCGAACTACGATTCTTAGCGTGATGAGAGAAGTCACACAATAATCCGGAGTGTTAAAGCAAATTCAAGAAAAAAAACCCGATCTAAACCTGTTCAGCATTTCTCTCATTCGCTAGATAAGCAGAAGTAAGATACGCTGCAAAACTCAGAGGTAGAACGACTCTAACGGAGGCTGGAGTGTGAATGAGGAGGGCCATGCCTGGCTCTCCAGTCCTGATGTCACGCTTACCCCTCTCCTCGGCCCACAGCCTCTGTCTTGGATTAGCGCAAATATACCACTCCTGCAAGTAAACTATAACTCTTAGCGTGATGAGAGAAGTCACACAATAATCCGGAATGTTCAAGTAAATTATAAGAAAAAAAAAAAACCCGATCTAAACCTATTAAGTAGTTCTCTCGTTTGCTAGCTAAGTGGAGGTAAGATATACCACGAAGCTGGCTCGTGAGTCAAGATGGCCTGCCTGGCTCCCCACTCCTAATGTCACGCTTCCCCCTCCCCTTGGCCCGCAGCTTCTGTCTCAGATTAGCACGAATATATCGGTCCGGCACGCGAAGTATTATACTTATCGTGATGAGAGAAGTCGCAAAATCAACTGGAATGTTCAAGCAAATTATAGAATCAAACCCAATCTAAATCCATTCTGTAGTTTTCTCATTCGCTAACTAAGTGGAGGTAAGGTACACCCTGAGACTGGCGCATGAGTGAGGACCTTCCCTCGGCCTGCTGTGTGTCTCTCGGATTCGCGCCCATAAATTGGTACCACCAGTGAACTATAATAAATAGATCAGTGTTTCCCAGACTCAGTCCTGGGGAACCCCCTGTGGCTGCAGGTTTTTGTTCCAACCAGATTCCTAAACTGTGACAACACCTGATAGCACTGAGCTCATTTAATCAGCTGGTATTATTTTTCTCTTATTCTACATTCAGATAGATAGATAGATAGATAGATAGATAGATAGATAGATAGATAGATAGATAGATAGATAGATAGATAGATAGATAGATAGATAGATAGATAGATAGATAGATAGATAGATAGATAGATAGATAGATAGATAGATAGATAGATAGATACTTTAATATACGCAAGGGGAAATTCACATACTCCCTCAGCAGCATACTAATAAAGAAAATATTAAATTAAAGAGTGATAACAATGCAGGTATACAGCCAGACAATAACTTTGAATAATGTTAACGTTTACCCCCCCGGTGGAATTGAATAGTCGAATAGTGGGGGAGGAACGATCTCAGCAGTCTGTCGCTGAAGCTGCTCCTCTGTCTGGAGATGATCCTGTTCAGTGGATGGCATGGATTCTCCATGATTGACAGGAGTCTGCTCAGCGCCCGTCGCTCTGCCACAGATGTCAAACTGTCCAGCTCCGTGCCTACAATAGAGCCTGCTTTCCTCACCAGTTTGTCCAGGCGTCAGGCGTCCCTCTTCTTTATGCTGTCTCCCCAGCACACCACCGCATAGAAGAGGGCACTCGCCACAACCGTCTGATAGAGCATCTGTAGCATCTTATTGCAGATGTTGAAGGACGCCAGCCTTCTAAGGAAGTATAGTCGGCTCTGTCCTCCCTTGCACAGACCATCAGTATTGGCAGTCCAGTCCAGTTTATCATCCAGCTGCACTCCCAGGTATTTATAGGTCTGTACCCTCTGCACACAGTCACCTCTGATGATCACGGGGTCCATGAGGGGCCTGGGCCTTCTAAAATCCACCACCAGCTCCTTGGTTTTGCTGGTGTTCAGGTGTAGGTGATTTGAGTCACACCAATTAACAAAGTCATTGATTAGGTCCCTATACTCCTCCTCCTGCCCACTCCTGATGCAGCCCACAATAGCAGTGTCATCAGTGAACTTTTGCACGTGGCAGAACTCCGAGTTGTGTTGGAAGTCCAATGTATATAGGCTGAACAGGACCAGAGAAAGTACAGTCCCCTGCGGCGCTCCTGTGTTGCTGACCACAATGTCAGACCTGCAGTTCCCGAGACGCACATACTGAGGTCTGTCTGTAAGATAGTCCACGATCCATGCCACCAGGTATGAATCTACTCCCATCTCTGTCAGCTTGTCTCTAAGGAGCAGAGGTTGGATGGTGTTGAAGGCGCTAGAGAAGTTCAGAAACATAATTCTTACAGCACCACTGCCTCTGTCCAAGTGGGAGATGGATCGTGTAGCATGTAGATGATGGCATCCTCTGCTCCCACCTTCTCCTGGTATGCGAACTGCAAAGGGTCGAGGGCGTGGTGGACCTGTGGCCTCAGGTGATGAAGTAGCAGCTGCTCCATGGTCTTCATCACATGTGATGTCAGAGCAACAGGCTGGAAGTCATTCAGCTCACTAGGACGTGATACCTTTGGGACTGGGGTGATACAAGATGTTTTCCAAAGCCTCGGGACTCTCCCCTGTTCCAGGGTCAGGTTGAAGATACGCAGTAGAGGACTCCTCAGCTCCAATGCACAGGCATTCAGCAGTTGTGGTGATACTCCATCTGGACCCACTGCTTTGCTGGCACAAAGTCTCCTCAGCTCTCTGCTCACCTGCGCTGCTGTAATTGTGAGTTGGGGGAAAACTCTCTCCTATGCTGGTATCAGCAGAAGGATGTGTGGAGGGTGCAATACTCTGAGGTGAGAGTAGAGTGAGTTAGGGTGGTCAAACCTGTTAAAAAAGTTGTTCATCTGGTTTGCTCTCTCCACATCTCTCTCGATGGTGGCACCCCACTTCAAGCTGCAGCCAGTGATGATCTTCATCCCATCCCATACTTCCTTCATGCTGTTATTCTGCAACTTCAGCTCCAGCTTTCTCCTGTACTGCTCCTTCGCCACTCTGAGCTGGACTCGGAGTTCCTTCTGCACACGCTTGAGCTCATGCTGATCACCGCCTTTAAAAGCCCTTTTCTTCTGGTTCAAAAGGCCCTTGACGTCACTTGTAATCCATGGCTTGTTGTTAGCATAGCAGCGTACTTAAAAAAAAGCACAGCAGCATGATTTTTACATTCATAAGACATTTAGAAATATTTGCTTTTGCTATAAACTCTCTTTTGTTGATTTCATTATATTTTGCCATTTCTCTGTGTAGTTTTTCCCCTTTGTTGTATCTTATTAATGATGATTAAAAATGAGCAGAGCAGACACGCTGGCAAACACAGAATAATCAAAGGCTGCAAGTACTTTAGCATCAGACCCACTAATTAGTAAATAATGGATAAATTAAACAATTAGAACAACTAGAAAAGTAGAATGAAAATCAAGATGAAAGTATTGTTAAAAAGAAAAAAATACATTATTCCCATATAACTGCTTGGTACATTTTAATATACAGTGCATCCGGAAAGTATTCACAGCGCATCACTTTTCCACATTTTCTTATGTTACAGCCTTATTCCAAAATGGATTAAATTCATTTTTTTCCTCAGAATTCTACACACAACATCCCATAATGACAACGTGAAAAAACTTTACTTCAGATTTTTCCAAATTTATTAAAAATAAAAAAACTGAGAAAGCACATGTACAGAAGTATTCACAGCCTTTGCCATGAAGCTCCAAATTGAGCTCAGGTGCCTCCTGTTTCCCCTGATCATCCTTGAGATGTTTCTGCAGCTTCATTGGAGTCCACCTGTGGTAAATTCAGTTGACTGGACATGATTTGGAAAGGCACACACCTGTCTATAGAAGGTCCCAGTTGACAGTTCATGTCAGAGCACAAACCAAGCATGAAGTCAAAGGAATTGTCTGTAGACCTCCAAGACAGGATTGTCTCAAGGCACTTATCTGGGGAAGGTTACAGAAAAATTTCTGCTGCTTTGAAGGTCCCAATTAGCACAGTGGCCTCCATCATCCGTAAGTGGAAGAAGTTCGAAACCACCAGGACTCTTCCTAGAGCTGGCTGGCCATCTAAACTGAGCGATCGGGGGAGAAGGTCCTTAGTCAGGGAGGTGACCAAGAACCCGATGGTCACTCTGTCAGAGCTCCAGAGGTCCTCTGTGGAGAGAGGAGAACCTTCCAGAAGGACAACCATCTCTGCAGCAATCCACCAATCAGGTCTGTATGGTAGAGTGGCCAGACGGAAGCCACTCCTTAGTAAAAGGCACATGGCAGCCCGCCTGGAGTTTGCCAAAAGGCACCTGAAGGACTCTCAGACCATGAGAAAGAAAATTCTCTGGTCTGATGAGACAAAGATTGAACTCTTTGGTATGAATGCCAGGCGTCACGTTTGGAGGAAACCTGGCACCATCCCTACAGTGAAGCATGGTGGTGGCAGCATCATGCTGTGGGGATGTTTTTCAGCGGCAGGGACTGGGAGACTAGTCAGGATAAAGGGAAAGATGACTGCAACAATGTACAGAGACATCCTGGATGAAAACCTGCTCCAGAGCGCTCTTGACCTCAGACTGGGGCGACGGTTCATCTTTCAGCAGGACAACGACCCTAAGCACACAGCCAAGATATCAAAGGAGTGAATGTCTCTGAGTGGCCCAGACTTGAATCCGATTGAACATCTCTGGAGAGATCTTAAAATGGCTGTGCACCGACGCTTCCCATCCAACCTGATGGAGCTTGAGAGGTGCTGCAAAGAGGAATGGGCCAAACTGGCCAAGGATAGGTGTGCCAAGCTTGTGGCATCATATTCAAAAAGACTTGAGGCTGGAATTGCTGCCAAAGGTGCATCGACAAAGTATTGAGCAAAGGTTGTGAATACTTATGGACATCGGATTTCTCAGTTTTTTTATTTTTAATAAATTTGCAAAGAACTCAAGTAAACTTTTTTCACGTTGTCATTATGGGGTGTTGTGTGTAGAATTCTGAGGAAAAAAATTAATTGAATCCATTTTGGAATAAGGCTGTAATATAACAAAATGTGGAAAAAGTGATGCGCTGGGAATACTTTCCGGATGCACTGTATGTATATATATATATTTTACCAAACTTAGTTTTCTAATTTCTATATTGTTCCCAAAACACAGAACTTGGGACAAAATCACTTAATTAGCCCAGGAGTCCAATTAAAAGCAGAAGCTGCAGCCACAGTGGGCCTGTGACGATGCGGATTCTCTCCACGCTCCCGTCTACTTTTGGGAGCCCTTGAACCCGACACCGTCGGTAATGTCACAGATGAGCTTGGCAGTGAGGCATTAACAATGAAGCAAAGGGGATGGTGTAAAAATGCCAAGTCCTTTTATTAAAACAAAACCAACAAAACAGTGTTCAAATAAATAGTGCAGTGCTTTATATCGTTAAATTAATAAGTGTTCAGTGGGGATAAAAACAATAAATAAATAAATACGAGGTTAAAATCAGAAGTTAAAATGCAGTCTCTCTAATTACTCTCTCAGCCCACCTCCATCTCTCATTCTCCCCGGCTCACCCATTGCACCCACAGCCGGCAGAGACCCAACAGCCATGTGCTCCTTTCGGCCGACCTCCGTCTTGGCTGCCTGCATGCATCACTGCAAGACCATCCGAGGTCGGCTCTCCTCCCTTCTTCTTTCACGCTCACGTATTTGCTCCTCAGATCCCTCAGGAGGACACCTGCCTTGCTCACTCCACTCATCTGAACATTCAATGGGGTGGAGTAGCCCCTAGAGCACCACAGCCAAACGCTCCTTCGCGGGGCCCCACCTCGAGCTGTCTCCTCCTTCCAGGTGGCCAGATCCTCATGCTAAGACTACCTTTCACTTTCAATAACCTCTTTTTCCTTTTCTTCTCGATTCATCCGTTTTCTTTCCTGATCCTCTCCTCTCTACTAGCCGCCTCGCGCTTCTATATTTCACGGGGATGTGGATCAGCTGTGGCAGTCAGCAGCTCCCGGGAACAATTACGTATGCGGACGACTCCTCGCCTGTGCACTTCAGTGAGAACTGCCCGCATCACGAATTCCCCGAGAACCGCTCGGCCACACACCACCACGCCCCCTCGCTAAGCCGCGAGTGCAGTGATTATTTATTTTAAAAACTGGCCCTTTTGACATGAGCTGTGGACCCGCTATACCACAGGGCCCCCAGAACCAAGGTTGGGAAACACTGACATAGAGCAACGAGAGAAGTTGCAAAATCAACCGGAAAAAAAAAATCAACCCAAGTAGTTCTCTTGTGGAAAGCGGACGTACGTACGTATGTACGCATGTACGTACGTTGGATTTTAGATAGAGAGAGATATTGAGCACTTCCTGGTCTTTGCCAGACATACTGCTTGGAGTTCAGACCAGAGATGGTGGGGACCTAAATCCAGGTCTTCAGACTTCTCAAGGGCTTTGACAGAGCAGAGCAGACCAAACAGAATTCTTTCATCTGAATCACGTAACCGAGGACACAAATATCAATTAAAAGCATTCTGGACTGAAGCCTGGAAGCACTTCTTTAATGATAGAGTTGCGGGAATCAGGAACGAACCATCAACCCATTTCAGAGGTTTCAGAAGTGTCTGGATGAGCCGTTTAGCTGACTGAATGGCCTCCTCTCGTTTTGTCAAATGTATTTTTGTTCTGCCGTCCCATTTTCTCAACTTGCTTAATCCTGAGCAGGGTCTCAGCGTGTGTGGGGATTAGAGTCAATTCGTTCTGTATAAAACGTGTTTTTAAAGGACATTATTAGGGAGATCAAAAGGTCACCTGAAGAAAAACTGCTTTTACAGTTTAAACATCATAAAACAATTGTCTATAATCCTTCTTAATACTTTAACGAGTAAATATAACATCTGCTACAATAATAAAACCACATTCCCTTACAGCCGGCGGGAGCAACTGAAGCCGATTCAGTAGCAACAAGATGCCCAGGAACCAGGTAGCTTCACAAAGGGGGCACCCATAAAAAGAAAAGAGCGATTAAATGACATGACCTAAACAACGGAAAACATGCTTATAAGTCATAAAATGATTACTTTGGTGAACCCTCTGGATTGTTTTTTTTTTTGGTTGGATGTCTCAGGTGGAGTTCAGTTCTTTCCTTGAACCTCAAGCTGCCCAGATGGGCCCACCAAACGGTACAAACAAATGCCAATGGATGGGGGAATAGAAGAGTTTGAGAGAGCGTGATGGTACTCATAGTCAACAGAGAGCCACGGCTCCAGCACACAGTCGCATTTTGGGCACTGACCCTCCAACCAAGGGCACCACATCTCAATCACATCATAAACACCCTGAAATAAAGTGAATTACTGTCTCCCACATACATCAAGATGGTGTCCCTCTTGTTTTATTGTAACACAAGACAAGTGTTGCTCCTTGTCGTATTTTTTCCTTTAGCTTTCATGCTTTCAGCTTTAACTGCTGGTAGAGTTGTGTTGTTACAAGGCCAAAGTGAAGATAACACGAGCCAGCTGGCTTTGACAAACTGCTGGTGTTGGGTGAAAACCGTGCACTAATGCAATTTCCACAAATTGGCCGCCTAAACACCATAATGATACGGCAGGTCGGGCATCTGGCCTGAATTACCCCTTAACAGCAGTGTCATGTGTGCACACCAGCCTAATTACTCTCAGATTTGTAACACTGAGGGGGCTGAGTGACACGGGATGGAGCTGGCCTTCACGATTTGCCTGATTTACAACATCTGATCAGGGAATTACAAGTGGAAAAGTGCACTTTACAGCACAGTACTGTGGATCAACAGACAAGCCGGAAATGGACACAAGACGATGGTCCAGGGGTGTCTCCTTTGTGTGCCCCGCGATACCAGTATAGGCCCAGTAATACCCTGGAAGAGGCACTGGCAATGTTAGGGGTTTAATAAGGGATTAACAGATTTAAGAGAAAACGTCCAGTACAGAGCAGTGGGGTCATAGATAGATAGATAGATAGATAGATAGATAGATAGATAGATAGATAGATAGATAGATAGATAGATAGATAGATAGATAGATAGATAGATAGATAGATATGAAAGGCACTATATAATCAATAGATAGATAGATAGATAGATAGATAGATAGATAGATAGATAGATAGATAGATAGATAGATAGATAGATAGATAGATAGATAGATATGAAAGGCACTATATAATCAATAGATAGATAGATAGATAGATAGATAGATAGATAGATAGATAGATAGATAGATAGATAGATAGATAGATAGATAGATAGATAGATAGATAGATATGAAAGGCACTATATAATCGATAGATAGATATGAAAGGCACTATATGATAGATAGATAGATAGATAGATAGATAGATAGATAGATAGATAGATAGATAGATAGATAGATAGATAGATAGATAGATAGATAGATAGATAGATATATGAAAGGCACTATATGATAGATAGATAGATATGAAAGGCACTATGTAATCGATAGATAGATAGATAGATAGATAGATAGATAGATAGATAGATAGATAGATAGATAGATAGATAGATAGATAGATAGATAGATATGAAAGGCACTATATGATAGATAGATAGATATGAAAGGCACTATATAATCGATAGATAGATAGATGTGAAAGGCACTATATGATAGATAGATAGATAGATAGATAGATAGATAGATAGATAGATAGATAGATAGATAGATAGATAGATATGAAAGGCACTATATGATAGATAGATAGATAGATAGATAGATAGATAGATAGATAGATAGATAGATAGATAGATAGATAGATAGATAGATAGATAGATATGAAAGGCACTATATAATCAATAGATAGATAGATATGAAAGGCACTATATAATAGATAGATAGATAGATAGATAGATAGATAGATAGATAGATAGATAGATAGATAGATAGATAGATAGATATGAAAGGCACTATATAATCAATAGATAGATAGATATGAAAGGCACTATATAATAGATAGATAGATAGATAGATAGATAGATAGATAGATAGATAGATAGATAGATAGATAGATAGATAGATAGATAGATAGATATTAAAAAGGCACTATATAATTGGCTGATAGCATATTCACGTGCAAATGAGAGTGGGTCACTCACGTGTTTCATTCACACCTCGGATTTGGGGGGACGTCACTTGCACTCAATTAGGACTATAAAACGACCCATCACAGCTCAGAGTGAGATCAGAATCAAACAAGAAAAGAATCAAAGAGCAGATTAAAAATAAAAGACTGAAATGAAACGAGGGAGTGAGAATGGAGGTTCAGGGGATGACAAGGAGGTGGGATGGTGAGAAGCTTGTGCTCTAAGGAGTGGAGGAAGGTGGTCAGCCATATGCTCCGCTGAAGTGAGCAGTAGGTCTGCGTTTGAGAACAGGGCTAGAGAAGAGTGTCATCCTTAGGGTGGCCATGTCGTGCAGTGTCTCCCAGGTACACCCCGAAGAACAGGCTGAGGGGGACATGAGTGAGGTTCGGAGGGGAGTCCATCTGGCAGGAAGCCAAGCTCAGGGTTATTGGATGATTGCACCTGTCAATGGGCCTCTCGTTTGCTGCCAGGAGACGGTAGATTTTAGGAAGAGGCACTGGGACTCGTGACGATTTTAAAAAAGTGGAATCTGCCTGGGATTTTAACCTTGTTTGTATTTGGATGCTTGTTGATTTTAACCACCACCTTGCATATGATCCCGTCCGATTATTTATTGATGGATTGCTCTGCACTTTGTGAAGGCTGTTTGTTTGCTGATCTGTTGGTAATAAAAGCAGCAACTCCTTACTGCCTGTGTGTGTCCAGATTCGCCAAGCTCATCCTTGGGTACGTTTCTGGGTTCAAAAGGCTCTTGGAAGCTACCAGGGAGCATGGAGCTGACCCAGACCGTCACACAGGCGTCCTCATGATTGTGCTCATTTCACCACCGCTTTAGCTGTCTGCCATGGTACTTCACAAACAAGATGTTTTCCAGTGACGTAAACTAAATCTCCCACGGGCAGCTGTGCCATCCCATTATGTTCAATCACCTAACAATTTCTGTGTAATGATTCTACGCCTCACATAGGCGCGCCGTGGTTTGAAGTAAATGAAAGCCTGCCGGGGAGTGGAGTAAGGTATTTGGATGAACCTGTGCCAAGAAAAGTGCACTGAAGCATTCCATTTTCATCCAGCCATGGCAGCTTTGTCTCTTTTGGCCTTTTTCTGTGTTTCTTCTCTGATGTGACTTATCAAGGCAGACTTTACCCTTCGAAGTTGACAACGCTGAATGCCAGGATTAACCTTCAGTATTGGCCTGCAGTGCCAATGCCCTTGCCCCGGGGTACAGCAGGATGATCCCATTCAAGGGCAGTTGAGGCCTTGTTGTGAACTTAACCACTATATAAAAGATGGATTCCAAAACTATTATTGATAAACAGATAATATAAAAGACCCTACATGATAGAAAGATACAGTGGATTCAGAAAGTATTCAGTCCCATCACTTGTAACACACTTGATTGTATTGTAGTTTTAAGTTTAAATGAATTAATTTGCCAGTTTTGCCCATCAATCTACACTCAATTACCCATAATGACAGTGAAATCACGTTTTTAGAAAGGTTTGTAAATCTATTTGAAAAATAAAAAACGGAAATATCTCATTCAGACCCTTAACTAAGTACTTTGTCGAAGCCCCTTTGGCAACATTGAGTCTTCTTAGGGTAAATTTTGGGCACATCCTCTCAAGCTCTGTTAAGATTTAATGGGAAGCTTTGGTAAGCTGCCATCTTCGGGTCTGTCCTCACATGTCTGGGCTTTGGACACTAAGAGGGTCACCCAGAAGCCACTCCAGTTTTGTACGCTTCGTGTCATTGTCACACAGAAAGATAAACCTGAGTCTGAGGTGGCCTGCACTTTGAAGCATGTTGTCTTCAAGGACCTCTCTTGTGTTTGGCTGCACTCATCCTTCCCTCGGTTTCTGACCAGTCTCCTTGTTCCTACACACCACAGCATGATGCTGCCACCACCATGGTGTGAGGCATGTGACCACCACTTCCTGGTCTGCCCAGACATTTCTTCCCAAAGTGTTCATTTTTTTTTTCTGTCTCATCAGACCAGGGAATCGTTTCCCACAAATTTCCAGAGTCCTTTAAATGGTGCTTGGGAAGAGTGGCTGCCACAAACACCTGATCGATGAAGTACTGTTGAGATGGTTGTCTTTCCTCCAGACTCTCTCCTACCTTAGCAAAGGACTCCTGGATGCTCTGTTAAAGAGTGACCATTGGGGGTCTTCCTCACTCCCCTGACCACAGAGCTTCTTATTTTAATTTCTTATGTTGTTATATTTTTTTATTTACTGTTCTTCATTATGTAAAGCACTTTGAGCTACTTTTTTTATATGAAAATGTGCTATACAAATAAATATTATTATTATTATTATTATTATTATTATTATTATTATTATTATTATTATTATTATCTGTAATTAATTGATTGATTGATTGAGTACCAATCTGTGGGAGCCAGAATTCTGGTTGGGTTGTAGGGGATGTGGCGAGATTGCGATGGTTTGGACATGTGCAGAGGAGAGATGAGGGGTATAATGAGCGAAGGGTGCTAGGGATAGAGCTGTCAGATAAGGGGAGAAGAGGAAGGCCTAAGAAAAGGTTTATGGATGTGGTGAGAGAGGACATGCAGGTGATTGCTAATCTGTGGGAGCCAGAATTCTGGCTGGGTTTTAGGGGATGTGGCGAGATTGCGATGGTTTGGACATGTGCAGAGGAGAGATGAGGGGTATAATGAGCGAAGGGTGCTAGGGATAGAGCTGTCAGATAAGGGGAGAAGAGGAAGGCCTAAGAAAAGGTTTATGGATGTGGTGAGAGAGGACATGCAGGTGATTGCTAATCTGTGGGAGCCAGAATTCTGGCTGGGTTGTAGAGGATGTGGCAGAATGGGTCCCGGTCGGGAAGCCCCTTTAGCATTGAATCTGGGGGGACAGCTGTGGGCTGCACACTACGTCCCCCAGAACATTTGGTGGCAGCCCCCCTGGGGCCACAATCGTGGAGCACCGCAGCTCAGCCTTGTTGGGCTCCATGGCCACCGCCAGGGGGAGCTGCACGGCTTCTTGAGCCCGTATGGGTGATGAAGCAGTCACACCCAGAAGTGCAGCCTGAATTAGGTCAATCATCACCTGGAACACTTCTGGCTGGGCTATAAGAGGAGCCGGCAGCCACTACTCGAGGTGCCAGAGTCGGGAGGAGGAGGAGGAGGACAAAGCCTCCTGGGAGGAGTGGAGGAAGAAGAGAGTGTTTTGGTGTTTTCTTTTTGTGTGTTTTTTGTGGACTGTGTGGGTCTGTGGGTCATGGGGAAGACGTGCCCCACAGCTGAAGGAAATTAATCTTTTGATTTAATTTTCACGTGCCTCCGGTGTCAGTCTGTGTCGGGTCGGCGCTGATATAGATCAAATCCTTATTTCCCCCAGGCTCAGAACCCTCTTTATTCAAGTCTCCCACTTACCCAGTCACCCTGTTTTACACCAAGGAAAGCCCACATTCAGAGTGGATGAGATTCAACCAGACTTTGTACTCTCAGACCAATTATACTCAATTTTATAGCCCCCATATAAATTAACATCTCAGGGAACCATGGAAAATTAACAAATTAGCACTAGCAGGAAGCCAGAATGAAATATGTGTTACTCTGTGAACTAAACTAGCAATCAAGCCAAGGTATGATATAAAGTTCTGAAAGGGATTATCTGAATAGGCTAACTATGAATACCCACTGACCTCGGAAATCGATGTCAATGAGATTTCAGATGGACCCCCTGCTCGAGACTCGATCACATGACCTAAACGATCTGTTCCTTTAGCTCCTGAAAGCAAAACAATCGCAGCTCATTAAGAGGCAGAGGGATTTGGGGTTCATTATTCAAGAAACCTTTGTTGGATTGGGCCTAAAGGGTATAAATGCGCCTTTCCAGAAATGTATATTTTTAGCAGACTTTTCAGGTAAGAAAATGTGCTCATATCTGGCATGGCTTGTAAAGGAAGTCTTGCCAGGCACCAGGTATAACAATAACCAAATGTTTACCCCCGTGCAGTTCGTTTTCCAAGTACTGTCTCTATTGTTTTCATGTGGTAATTAGTCTTTCCGAAACACATCCAACTCCTTAAACAGTTTCAGATGTTTAATGACCTGTAAATGTAATCATCAGCCAAAATATCCCCAAGAGCTTAAGGTGTAGAAACACAAGAATGTGTGCCAAAGAGAATAAAACAAGACCCTAAAGCAAGTGAACCCCGTGGATTTGCATTGGGAGTGCTGGTGTGAAGCAGGACACCAAACACCAGGAGTCAAATAACAACTGCAGAAAAGCAGGAGATGGATAATTAGATAAAAGCCAAGTCGGGGTCTAAAGACAGGCAAAGGGCAGAGAACTGGGAAAAGATCAAAGTAACATTCATCAAAGCAGAAATCAAAGTCGAAAAAAAGTAAAGTTAAACAAAACAAAAAAGAAACACAGAGCAGAGTTCCTTATAATAATGAGAATTCTTAGCTGTGAGCGTACAGTTGAAGTTTCCATCCGCTTGAGGTGAATTCTATAAAACTCACTTTATAAGCCTTCCACAGATTTTATACTGACAAACTAATTGTGGCATATCGTTTAAGACAAACTATAAATGTGGCATATCGTTTAAGATGTCTTACTCTGTGCAGGGCAAAAGTAATTTTTTCTCACAGTGCTCACAGATCTCAGAATATTTCAGTTTTTTTTGACGAGGATGGACAGGATTAGAAATGAGGACAATAGAGAGTCAGAGAGGCAAGATTGCATTTGTTTGGACATGTGCAGAGGAGAGATGAGGGGTATAATGAGCGAAGGGTGCTAGGGATAGAGCTGCCAGGTAAGGGGACAAGAGGAAAGCCTAAGAGAAAGTTTATGAATGTGCTGAGAGAGGACATGCAGGTGATTGCCAATCTGTGGGAGCCAGAATTCAGCCTGGGTTGTAGGGGATGTAGCGGAAGGCCGGGATCCATGCCCGGCCGGGAAGTCCCTCTGGTACTGAATCCGGAGGAACAGCCATGGGCTGCACACTCTGTCCCTCAGAACGTTTGGTGGCAGCCCCCGTGGGGTTACAATCATGGAACATCAGACCTCATCTTTTTTGGGCTCCATGGCCACCGCCAGGGGGAGCTGCACGGCTTCCTGAGCCTGTGTGGGTGGTGATGCAGTCACACCCGGAAGTGCAGCCTGAATTAGGTCAATCATCACCTGGAACACTTCTGGGTGGGCTATAAGAGGAGCCTGCAGCCACTACTCGAGGTGCTAGAGTTGGGAGGAGGAGGACAAAGCTGCCTGGGAGAAGTAGAAGTGAATTCTTCAAAACTCACTTTATAAGCCTACCACAGATTTTATACTAACAAACTATAAATGTGGCATATTGTTTAAGACGTCTTACTCTGTGCAGGGCAAAAGTCATTTTTTCCCACTGTGCTCACAGACCTCAGAATATTTAACTTTTTATGGATGGACAGGATTAGAAATGAGGACATTAGATAGATAGATAGATAGATAGATAGATAGATAGATAGATAGATAGATAGATAGATAGATAGATAGATAGATAGATAGATAGAAAAATTTGGTATAGTAGGCAGGATAGAGTTCTTTCCCGGCCAGGATGCCCTGAGTATGGAAGGACCGGGGAATAGAGCATTTGCAAGACCCTGGACGGACAGAGGGCAGCCCCCTTTGCTTGCAGCAGGGATCACGGGTTGTGGGCATAGAAGCTCAACCCTTCTGGGGCCCGTGGCCACCACCAGGGGGCACCTTGACTTTAACAGGGCCCTGTTTGGCAGCACATCCACCACACCCGGAATTGCAGCTAGAAGAAGCTCATTGGGCTACAGGGGGCCACTCAATGGCCAGAGTCAGGAGGAAGAGGACAAAGCCTGAGGAGGAGTGGAAGTGGAAGGACTGGCGGCATAAAGGGACTGGGTTGTGCTTTGCCCTGTGAGCCTTGTGTGTTGCACTGTAAATTAACCGTGTGCTGTGTGGACTAAAATGTGTCCTGCCTGTCTGTGTCGGGGTTAGGGCAGCTGTGTGCCCCTGAGCTTCACACACTGTTATAATTTTAGATAGATAGATAGATAGATAGATAGATAGATAGATAGATAGATAGATAGATAGATAGATAGATAGATAGATAGATAGATAGATAGATAGATAGATAGATAGATAGATAGATAGATAGATAGATAGATAGATAGATAGATAGATAGATAGATAGATACTTTTAGAGGGTCTGCTCAGGTTGGATGGGTGGGAGACAAAGTCAGAGAGGCAAAATTGCATTGGTTTGGACATGTGCAGAGGAGAGATGCTGGGTTTAATGAGCAAAGGGCGCTAAGGATAGAGCTGCCAGGAAAGAGGAGAAGAGGAAGGCCTAAGAGAAGGTTTATGGATGTGCTGAGAGACGACATGCAGGTGATGGGTGTGACAGAGCAAGATGACGAGGGCAGGAAGATATGGAAAAAGATGATCCACTGTGGCAACTCCTAACGGAAGTAGCCGAGAGAACAAGATTGACCATTATCATAATTCCAGTGGGTCACAAGTTGACAGACATACTTGGGTCGCATTGTCTTTGCATTGTTTCACTTGAGCCAAATGGTTTTGAGCCACCTTCCAGAAGCTTCTCATAATGAGTTACTAGAATTTTGACCCACTCCTTGCAAACTGCACTGGTGTTAACTGGGACAGGATCGCACATGCTTATTCAGTTCAATCGGATTGAGGTCAGGGCTTTGTGATGGGCCCTCCAATACCTTTGACCTTGTTTTTTCACAACTTTGGAGGTCTGCTTATCCTTGTCTTTCCTGCAGCCCCCACAACGTGATTTAATAGGGGAGGGAAAAAATACTAGTACTCTTAATGTCCACAATGAATGGGCTAATTACACCACCAGAGAATGTCCTTCACCATAACTTCACTGTAAAGCACCGCTGTGCTCTTTTTGGATTTCTTCATCTCAGAAACTGAAAAGATCCACCAGCCACCTTCTTCTTCTATCCCTGTACAAAATGATATCTCGCATCTTATAACAACATCAAATTCTTCCACTTGCCACTTGGATCCAATACCTACAAGCTTTGTTAAGTCCTGTTTATCACATATCTCCCTTCTACTAAAATTAACTCTCCCCTTAATACTGGCATTAAAAAACGGCCTCATTGACATCAATTCAGAACAATAACAATATTTATTTCTAGAGCACATTTTCATACAAATAATGGAGCTCAACTGCAGTGGGTTGGCGCCCTGCCCGGGGTTTGTTTCCTACCTTACATTGGCTGGGATTGGCTCCAGCGGACCCCCGTGACCCTGTAGTTAGGATATAGTGGGTTGGATAATGGATGGATAATGGAGCTCAAAGTGCTTTGCAATATGAATTAAAAAAATTAAGTTGGACAATGCTAATTAACATAGAATAAAATGTAAAGTCCGATGGTTGGTAGGAGAGAAAAAACAAAAAATAAAAAAACTCAAGATGGCTGGAGAACAAAAAAATAAAATCTGCAGGGGTTCCAAGGCCACAAGACCACCCAGCCCCCTCTAGGTATTCTACCTAACATCAATGATCTCAATCAGTCCTCATGGTATTCAGGGTTCACATGGAAGAACTTGATGATGCTGGTCATGCGGAACTTCTGGCCCTAAATCCATCAATGTGTGGCGCCCTGATCAAGTGGTGGTGGCACAGATCACTACCACAGAAAACCGGAAAAAGAAAGTAGGGTTAGTATGGATTTTGGAGCCACCATGAATAATAATGACAATGAAATGCATATACAGAGTATCAGGATTACACTTAAATAAAGCTATGAGAAAGCCTTGTTAACATAATGAGTTTTTAGCCATTTTTTCTAGTGCTCCACCATATTAGCCTGGCGAATTTCTATCGGTAAACTCGTATTCCAGATTTGAGGTGCATGACAGCAGAAGGCCGCCTGAGAGAAAGTGAGGGGTAAAGCAGCCAAATTTATACATTCTTTATTCAATTCTTTGTCCATTCTTTGTCCAAATGACCAGTAGGTCATTGGTATGTAGGCTGTTTAGTCTTGGTCGAGAACTCTGTTACTCTGCTTTGTATTCTGTACTGTGTCAGAATGCCTCAAATCCCGTAGACTTACCACTGTTTCTAAGGTATTGTACTTTATAACTTCTCCCCATCTTCCCTTCTACATCTATAACCTCATTTAAGTATATAGAGTTAAAGACAAGTAGGAGTTAAGTTACAACTGTAAATGATGTATTAGGGGTGATATTCATAAAATAATAACAATAAGCCAAGTGCAAGTGAATTTTGGCAACCATACAACCTGATAAATGCTGAAGTGTAGTTTCAGGCAGCACACAGACTTGGTTGTTACTTTAAGTGTCTCTAGGTTAATCACCATTTCTAGCTTTCTTCAGGACTGGCCGCATGCCTGTCTCAATATGGCTGCCAATATGGCTTTTCATTGTGATAAAAACACAGACTAGACATCATAAAAAGGTTTGGGGCAGCCACCCATATAATATCCCTGGCTGCAAAAGGTTTTTAAATTGAAAGAAATTTTCACAATATTGAGTCCAAAACAGAACTGATTTCTTGGTGGTAAGATGGCGGCTTTAAAAGCCCATATAGGAAGTGACGTCATCGAAGGAGCCGGAGCCGGAAGTGACATCATCGAGGGCCCCAGACCCGGGAAGTGACGTCTTCTGAGGTCCTGGAACCTGGCAGGATTTCTCGGGAACGGTCTGCAGGGAATTGAGAAAGACAGTTAGTGCACCCCGCCACCCTCTGATCGGATGTGGTATTACCATTACTTAAGCCCTTCAGCTGCCTCCTACTTGCACGTGTGTGACAACAGTCAATGGTGTGTGAGATGCTCCTTCATCATGATGGTGTGATAGAGAGGGAGGGGTAAAGCAGCCGAATTTATACATTCTTTATCCAAATCCTATGACCAATAGGGCATTGTGCTACAAAAGTCAAAGTAACGACATGGTCTTGGCTAAATTTCTTCATGTCATCATGGTAGACTGTTTTGTCTTGGCAGAGTTCTCTATCAATCCACTTTCCCTGTTTGTATTCTTTACTGTGTCAGAATGCCTCAAATCCCGTAGACTCACCAGTTTATAAGGTATTGTACTTATTAACTTCTTTCCTTCTTCATCTATAACCTCAGGTAATTACACACAGTAAAAGACAAGCAGGAGTTACTGTAAGTTACAACTGTAAATGATGTATTATTGATAATATTCATAAAATAATAAGAATAAGCCAAGTACACGTCTGCGGTGGGCTGGCGCACTGCCCGGGATTTATTCCTGCCTTGAGCTCTGTGCTGGCTGGGATTGGCTCCAGCAGATCCTCGTGACCCTGTGTTAGGATATAGCGGGTTGGATAATGACTGACTGACAAGTGCACGTGAATATTGTCAACCATACAACCTGGTAAATGCTGAAGTGTAGTTTCAGGCGGCACACAGGCTTGTTACTTTAAATGGCTCTAGTTAAATCATTATTTTTAGTCCACTTTCTTCAGGACCGGCCGCGTGCCTGTCTCAATATGGCTGCCGAGTTGTGCTTCTCAGTCAACGGTGTGCGAGATGCTCCTTCATCGTGATAGTGTGAGAGAGACGGAGGGGTAAAGCAGCTGAATTTATATATCCATCCACCCATTATCCAACCCGCTGAATCCGAACACAGGGTCACGGGGGTCTGCTGGAGCCAATCCCAGCCAACACAGGGCACAAGGCAGGAACCAATCCCGGGCAAGAATTTATATATTCTCTGTTCAAATTCTTACACCAATAGGGCGTCATCCTGCAGAATTGCCTCTGATTCAAACCAATCCCAAACAGCCATACCTCAGACCAATGGGGGCACACAAGCTTCTCACAGCTGCCCCCAAAACCTTTTGTTGAGCTGATGCTTGCCAGTTAGGTAGTTTGGCTTTACTCTGGGAGAGGCCTGCAGAGAATCACGTGCCAAGCTGGTATTCGCAATTCCCCTGACCCTGTCATAAAATTCACTATCCTGACTGAGTCCTAAAGATAGGGAGGGGGGGCACTGATATCACATTTGCTTTGTCTAACATTCAAAGAAAGACATACAAAATATTCATCAACTTACATACAAAATTTCAAACCACCTCAAGTCAGATACCTTGGAAACGTCCAGCTAGTTATGAAGTCTGTGGCCTTGTCCATCAATGGTTTTCTGTGAAGGGCTTTAAGTCAGAGAATGCAGTCGTTACTCAGAAAGTTCCGCCAGGCTCTGCATTGGGGCCGCTTCTTTTTCTCATCCACATCTTCCCAATAGGTCTGTGATTCCCAACCGGTGGTTCACGAACCCCCAGGGGTTCGTGTGCTTTATAAAAGGGGTCGCGAAAAACATATTGTAATGGTGGAATTTTAAATCCCAAATGTAAAAAATATAATGAAATATTAAATGTAGGAAAATATATTCACAGTACTATTAATAATACAATAATAAAAATGGGTGAACAAATCAATTAAATGTCAAATCCATGAATATTACCTCTGTCACTTACGCATTGCGATGGAAGATTCTGTAAAATTGTCGAGTTGCAACTGGTAACAATCTGTAATGCGATGAGACGCTATGCTGCTGGCAATGTGTGTACATTCTCGTATGATCCGGAAACTTCCAATTCAGCGAACTGAGAACCCCGAATACACTTGAAAGAACGAGAATAACATCTGCTGATATAAAAACGCCGCGATCAGACAAGGCAGAGTAGAGTCGAATTGAATCATATGACGCGCTTAAGAACCACAAGTGATTTTAATAAGATAAATTGGTAGTGCATAGTGTGTGTAAATAAATTACGATAAAGACTTTTTTCTTAAACGTGCGCACGTCGAACGTGAAAGTGAATAATTATTACTCCATAATTTTATGATGGATCAATGGTTAAAAACGGGTAGTTTTATCAAGTCTGACAAAAAGCTGGACGAGCAATCAATTGTTTCTTCTTCTACTTCAGTCCCTGATTTGGTACCAACACAGGGTGACGATACTGAACGTTGTAGTGAGCTACCGTCTCTCCAGACTGAAAGCAAGGAATTAACTGGCATACATTGTAAGACAAAAGAGAAGAAATGAAAATATGACAGCGACTATTTACGAATGGATTTTTATTTTACCGGGGATGAGTCAGAATCTAAACCGCTTTGTGTAATTTGTAATGAAGTGCTGGCCAACAGCAGTTTAAAACTATCACTTCTTCATAGACACACTGAAACAAAACATCCAACGTACAAGGATAAACCTGTAGTATATCGTAATGACTACACAGGGGGTTCGCCAATTTATTCCGGTTTTTTGAAGGGGTTCACAAGGAGAAAAAGGTTGAGAATCGATGCAATAGGTGATATTCTCTCAACTCCATGGCATTAACTTTCATTGTCATGCTGATGACACGCGGCTTTATCTATCCACTAAATCCACTCTGGTTTTCCCTTCAAATACTCTTATGGCTGGTCTCCAAGACCTAAAGTCGTGAATGACTCACAGTTTTCTACAATTACTTAGCAATAAAACCGAGGTGCTCCTCGTTGGTACTAAATCTACACCCGCTAAGGTTAACCGTTCTTCCATTTTAACTAACAACACCATCACAAACCTCTCTTCCCTGGTTAAGGGCCTGGGCGTCATTCTCTCATCACCCTCTCTTTTTCATCTCATATAATAAATGTTTCTCTGACTACCTTCTTCCATCTCCGTTGTCGTCCTGTTCTTACGCAACACAGTACTGAAGTATCGGTTAATGCCTAAGTCACTTCACGTGTAGATTACTGTAATGCTATTTTATCTGGTATCCCTAAAAGACGTATCCATCACTTACAACTTATAGAAAATTCTGCTGCTAGGATCATTTCTTTGTTCTAAATCCACTGAAGATATCACACCGATTCTCCCCTAACTCCACTGGCCCCCTGTTTACTCCTGATTACAATTCCAAACACTGCTGCTAACATTTAAAGCTCGCCACAGTCTCATTGATCTCTGACAGACTTACACTCCCCTCTCGCTCCCTCAGATCTTCTTCTACCACACATCAAGCTCTGTTCTGTGGGAGCTCCAGCGTTCTCTCTTAGGGCCCCTCGACTCGGGAATTCTCTTCCCTCTCATATCCGTCAACTCGACTCAATAACACAATTTAAAACGGCTTAAAACTTACCTCTTCAATCTGGCACACCAACTATGAGTTTACCACTGCGATGTTTATTAATACTTCTGTACCCTTATGGCTATTTGATTTTATTGTCCTATTTGTTTTAATATTTACTACTGTTGTTTAATTCATTAT
Source organism: Erpetoichthys calabaricus (assembly GCF_900747795.2). NCBI lineage: Eukaryota > Metazoa > Chordata > Cladistia > Polypteriformes > Polypteridae > Erpetoichthys > Erpetoichthys calabaricus. Next base: position 6,689,306 of record NC_041399.2, on the reverse strand, counting down.
AAGGTGACCTTGAGTACTAAGTAAGGTGCCTATTAAATAAAATGTATTATTATTATTATTATCACAAGTAATGGTGCACTGCCCGATACCATGCAGTGAATCCACTTGACTTATAGTTTTCCATCCTCTTTCTCTGTACGTTTACCATTCATTTGCTCAGAGGTTGATGTGCTTGCTCCTTCCTAAGCAGATCTTCTTTTCTCCACCCTAAAGGCCCGCTTCTTCTCTTCTTCCGTTGGCATCTTTTCACATTAAAACTGATTAAGTCAGTGTTTGTGTTGCAGTTACTTAGTATGTTTGCTTTCATTTTTCACTTAAGCTGGCACTTAAGTCTTCAATCTGCCTCAAGAATGATCTAAGATATGAAGAGGTTAGGGGAAGTGACGGCAAAGGTGGTAGGGAATGAGAACGACACCCGTACACATGCGCAATACCGCCGTCCTGCCGGCCGCTGCCGAGAGTTGATTCTACAATAAAATAAAATAAAAATAAAAAGAGGAATAACCTTGGAGGTCAATCATCACCCCGAAAGCAGATAGTAACAACAACAACAACAACATTTATTTATATAGCACATTTTCATACAAATAATGTAGTTCAAAGTGCTTTACATGATGAAGAAAAGAAAAATAAAAGACAAAGTAAGAATTAAAATAAGACAACATTAATTAACATAGAATAAGAGTAAAGTCCGATGGCCAGGAAAAACAGAAAACACAAAAAAAACTCCAGAAGGCTGGAGAAAAAATAAAATCTGCAGGGGTACCAGGCCATGAGACCACCCAGTCCCCTCTGGGCATTCTACCTCACATACTGTAAATGAAACAGTCCTCTTTGTAATTAGGGTTCTTACGGAAGGACTTGATGATGATGCTCATACAGACTTCTGGCTTTTAATCCATCAATGTTGGAACATCACAATGCTTTGAGTAGATGGTGGTGGCGCAGGTCGCCACCACAAAAAACCGGAAAAAGAAACAGAAGAGAGAGTAGGTAGACCTCACATAGTATGTGTGTACCAAATTTCAGGCCAATCAGTCAAATCGATCAAACGAGCTACAGGTGATTTAAAATCCTGGACAGACAAACGGACAGACACGGTAGCGTATTATATAAGAAGATTCTCCCATCCCCATGCTTGACGGTTGGGATGGTGTTCTTTGGCTTGCCCGCCTCTCCCTTTGTCCTCCAAACATAACGGATGGTCATTATGGCCAAACAGTTTGATCTTGGATTCATCAGACCAGAGGACATTTCTCCTGAAGTTCTCCATGTTTGCCCCCATGTGTCAATCCAAACTGCAGTCTGGCTTTTTAATGGTGGCTTTGGGGCAGTGGTTTCTTGCTTGTTGAACAGCCTTTCAGACAGTGCTGGTACGAGGCTATTTTGTGATCAAGGCTAAGGTTATTAGTGTGCCAACCGACTGTTAGGTAGCTAACCCGTGGAGCTCCCCTTATGATCTGCCTTCTGGCCGAATGCCTAATACGTCTTAATGGTGTTGCCGGCCCTACTTTCAGGTTATGTCAATATCAGACTTGTTGTACTGTGGATATTGATACTTGTCTACCTGCGCCCAAGAGTATCTTCCCAAGGTCCTTTGCTGTTGTTCTGGGATTGATTTGCACTTTTCCTGCCAAAGTCCGTTCTTCTCTAGAAGACAGAATGCATCTCCTTCCTGAGCAGTATGACGGCTGGGTGGTCCCATTATGTTTATACTTCTGCATTATTGTTAGTTCAGATCAGTGGTGGGCAACATCAGTCCTGGAGAGCCGCAGTGGATACAGGTTTTCATTCCAACCCATTTGTTTAATTAGAAACTAATCCTTGACAATCTCAGACCTTATTTAATTTTATGGCTTGTTACTCTGCACAATGTAAAGCTCTTATATCGTAGATTATTTTCCTTTCCAAGGACATCATCCAAAGGATTTGAAGCCTAAAACAAGTTTTATTAAATCACACAGATGTAATTGGAAAAAACCTAGCTGGAAAACATCTGGCTGCTTTGTCTTTCACATCTTATTGCTAATAAGGAGCCATTAAAACACTGAATGCAGCTGTTTAAGATTGAAGTAAGCAATTAAAGGTGGGGATCCTTAACAAGCGAGACCACTAAAATGAAGCATCAAAATGACACTTCAGCAATAAGGGCTTCATCAGTAATAATTGAGTTCTTATTAAGAAACTGGGTTGGAACAAAAAAACACCGCCACTGTGGCCCTCTGGGACCGACATTGCCCACTGGTTCAGATGAATGTGGAACCTTCAGGAATTTGGAAATTTTTCCTAAGGTTGAATAAGACTTCCTCCAAATTTTTTTTTCCCAAGGTCTTTTGATTTTTCCCGTCGAGCAAAGAGGCCTTGAGTTTGATGGTAGTCCCTAACTTCCATCCACATGTTGACACAATTAGCCATTATTAGCTATCAGAAGCTAATTGTCGAATTACCTAAAGGCTTGATGTCATTTTCTACAATTTCCAAGCTGTTAACAAAGTAAATTTGTGACCCATTGGAATTGTGACATCTTATATACAGTCATATGAAAAAGTTTGTGAACCCCTCTCAGCCTGCATAATAATTGACTCTCCTTTCAACAACAAAGATAACAGTGGTGTGTCTTTCATTTCCTAGGAGTACTGCGGTGTTTTCTGAACAACGATTTTTAGTGACGCAGTATTTAGTTGATGAAATTAAATCAAAAAAACTGGCTGTGCACAAATGTGGGTCCCCTTGTCATTGTACTGATTTGAATGCCTGTCACTGCTCAATGCTGATTACTTGGTGTGATGAGCTCGTTAAGCCTTGAACTTCATAGACCGGGTGTGTCCAATCATGAGATATAAAGGTATTTAAGGTGGTCAATTACAAGTTGGGCTTCCTTCCCTTTGACTCTCCTCTGAATAGTGACAGCATGGGATCCTCAAAGCAACTCTCCAAAGATCTGAAAACAAAGATTGTTGAGTCTCCTGGTTTAGGGGAAGGCTACAAAAAGCCATCTCAGAGGTTTAAACTGTCAGTTTCAACTGTAAGGAATGGAATCAGGAAATGGAAGGCCACAGGCACAGTTGCTGTTAAACCCAGCAGGTCTGGCAGGCCAAGAAAAATACATGAGTGGCATATGAGCAGGATTGTGAGAATGGTTCCAGTAACCTACAAGAACATCTTGCTGCAGATGGTGTATCTGTACATCGTTCTTCAATTTTCCACAATTTGCACAACGAGCATCTGTATGGCAGGGTGATGAGAAAGAAGCCCTTTGTGCACTCACGCCACAAACAGAGTCGCTTGTTGTATGCCAATGCTCATTTAGACAAGCCAGATTCATTTTGGAACAAAGTGCTTTGGATTGATGAGACAAAAATTGAGTTATTTGGTCAGAACAAAAAGCGCTTTGCATGGCAGAAGAAGAACAACCGCATTCCAAGAAAACACCTGCTACCTACTGTCAAATTTGGTGGAGGTTCATCATGCTGTGGGGCTGTGTGGCTAGTTCAGGGACTGGGTCCCTTGTTAAAGGTCGAGGGTCGGATGAATTCAACCCAATATCAACAAATTCTTCAGGATAATGTTCAAGCATCAGTCACAGAGTTGAAGTTACTCAGGGGTTGGATATTCCAGCAAGACACTGACCCAAAACACAGTTGGAAATCTACAAAGGCATTCATGCAGAGGGAGAAGTACAATGTTCTGGAATGGCCGTCACAGTCCCCTGACTTGAATATCAGCGAAAATCTATGGGATGATTTGAAGCAGGCTGTCCATCAAATTGAACTGAACTGGAGAGATTTTGTATGAAGAATGGTGAACAATACCTCCATCCACAATCAGGCACTCATCAGAGGCTATAGGAGGACAGCGTCTAGAGGCCAAAAGGAGGCTCAACTAAGTATTGATGTCATATCTCTGTTGGGGTGCCCACATTTATGCACCTGTCTAATTTTGTTATGATGCATATTGCAAATTTTCTGTTAATACAATAAACTTAATGTCACTGCTGCAATACTACTGTGTCCATAAGGCATGTCAGATATTAAAAGGAAGTTGCTACTTTAAAAGCTCAGCCAATGAGAAACAAAAATCCAAAGAATTAAGAGGGGTTCCCAGACTTTTTCATATGACTGTATATCTTTTTACTAGCTATGCTACCCATCTGAGACAGTTTGAAATCTACGTAATCAACACAGACCTCAGAGTAGTCATCAATGTTAGCAATGCATTATCTATTGGAATGTATCTTGCAATACATGAATTAATCAAATGCATTGCATTAGCAATTTCAACATAAGGTGCATCACGAATATTTTTAATAAAATTCTATACTGCAAATGTTTGCAATGTGCCATCTGTTGGAATGACAAAAGCAATGCATTTTATCACTACAAATGTTTGTGATGTCCATCTGTTGCAATTATAAATGCAATTCGTATGTGTCTGTTATATGCCCTTTTGGTATGGGATTCGTAAAAGCAGTGATACTGTTTCTGATGCGCCATCGGTTGGAATGACAAATGTAGTGCATTTTATCACTACAAATGTTTGAGATGCACCATCTGTTGGAATGACAAATGCAGTGCATTTTATTACTACAAATGTTTTTCATGTACCATCTGTTGGAATTACAAAGCCATTGAAGCAAGATAGACGAACACATACACAGATACACACTCATCTATCTTTTTACTAGCTGTGCTACAAATCTAAGACAGTTAGAAATCTAAGCAATCAACACAGACCTCAGCGTATTCTGCGGTAACTTTTGCAGTGCACCATCTCTTGGAATGTGTTTTGCAAAGCATATTGTAAAAAAAATGCATTGAATGTGTCATTCCAACATAAGGCACGTCACAAATATCTGTATTGATAAAATGTATTACTACAAATATTTATCTTGCACCATCTGTTGGAATGACAAATGCAGTGCATTTTATTATTAAAAATGTTTGCGATGCACCGTTTGTTGGAATGACAGAGACACAGCAACCAGATTGACGCACAGATACACAGACATCTTGGCTGTGCTACCCACCTAAGACAGATGGAAACCTAAGTAATCAACGTGGACCTCAACATTTTCAGCATTAAGTTTTGCAGTGTACCATCTACTGGGATGTAATTTGTAATGCACATGTTAATTAAATGCATTGCCACTGAAATTCCAACATACGGTGCATCATAAGTTACTGTATTAATAAAATGCATTACTACAAAAGTTTGCACTGGGTGGCACAGCAAACCTTCTTGCGATGGTATACATGGATGTGCCATCCTGGAGGGGCTGGACTACCTGTGCACCCTGAATGGGCTGTAGGCACCACCTCATGCTACCAGCAGTGACCAGAACACAAAACTAGAGAAGAATCTGTCAGGAAGGACAAGAAGAGAACAATCATCCGTGGCCACCATTCCCTTTTTTGGGGGTTGTCCTGCTGTCACATCTGCAGGTCACCTGTTGTCACTTTCATTTGCACCAGAGCAGGTGACGTTGATTCACAATCACTTGTGCTTCCTAACTGGACAGATTGATATCTTTACTTTTCCAAAGTAAAATCTACTCACAAACGGGGAGATACATGCAAACCCCACGTGGACGTGGAGCAGGTGTGGGGTTGAAACCCAAGAAGCGGGGTCCATGAAGTGCCTGTCGCTGTGCCTCCCCTTGTCTCCTTTTTCCACATTGCAGCTGGGTGTTTTATCCCAAGCTTCGAGACAAACGAGGGAGCGCAATTGAAGATGTGGCTGTCTTAACACAGCGCCATCTTGTGGCTTTTAATCACTTAATTTATAAAGTAAGGGTTGAATTACAGACAGTCACTACATGAGGATAATTCACATTTTTAAGCTTCTTTACCTTTCACTTTTTAACTCAGTTACAACTGGCCATTGATCAGAACCTGCAGCCACACAATTCTGGCAGGCCTACCTTATTTATAAACCTCAGTGGTCACTGCTGTACTTACAAGCATAATCAATCATTAAAGTTTATCTAATTTAATCTAATTAGCAGTTTACTGTATCTGCATTATTGCTTTTCCCCCTTGATTACATTACTTAATAGAGAACACGTGTGAGAGGAACAGGGCAGCAGCTGAGCGCTATCTGCTCTTTTTAACCACTCAATATGCCTACAGTCTGGAAATCCAAACTGTATTCCGTTTGAACTGGGATGTCAGATTTTCTGAGTTTCTATTGGGAATTCTCAACTGGAATGTCCCACCAAAAGTCAGATATCCTACTCAAAAACTCAGGGCCCGGGCTGTGAAGTCCAAGTTTGTCCGACTTCAGATGATGACGTCAATCGGAAATGGCGACGTGCACCCCGGATTTTAGTGAAAAGCTGCAGCATTATAGTGTTTACTAGGACTTCTCATTAAATCAGTCACACCACTGTCTGCAGACATGTCACTGTGGTGTTAGGATGTGTTCTTCAGCAGCTGTCTGCATTCCGAAAAGAGGAAACACAACAAAGGTTTTCCTGGAGGCGTCCATATTGTTTTTCAAAATGTTTTACTGGACCGCAACCAACTAGAGCGTGACGTCATTCCCAGGTAAATAGAAGGCAGCAGGTCACAGGAGTGTGAACATCCGAGTTCCACCTTTAGACTCCTGTTATACACGGGACCCCCATCAGCTGGATATTCAAATGATGCTGACCCAAGCCAGCTTCAGATGTTAGTCTTAGTAGAATAACAGCATGGAGTCTGAACACTGGCAGAAGAAGGCCATCTATGCACCTCTGAAATAAAACCTTGGGAGCAAAAAGATAAAGAGACCCCATGTGTGTGCAAATGTGTGTGAGTGTTGATATCGACCGCCAACTGCGGTGCTTAATTTCTCAGTACAGCACCTGCATTAAGAGCTTGGAACTCAGATAGACAAGTGGCCTGTGCCTTTGTGGGTCTGCATCAATGACAGCCATGAAAGAGCAGACACAGAAAAAAGAAAAGACAATTCAGTGAGAAAGAAAAATAAAAAGACTGAAAGTGGGATATAAATACACAATATAACAAGAAACATGAAAGGCACTATATAACACACAGATAGATAGATAGATAGATAGATAGATAGATAGATAGATAGATAGATAGATAGATAGATAGATAGATAGATAGATAGATAGATAGATAGATAGATAGATAGATAGATAGATAGATAGATATGAAAGGCACTATATTATACATAGATAGGCATTAGGATTGTCTGGAACAGCAGACACTGAAACAAGGCAGCACATGAAAGGCACCATATGAATGGCATTAGATAGATAACAAAAGCCGAATGGAAACAGAGATACTTGAGAGATGGGTAAAGGAACGCACTGCAGAGCCTCAAAGGAAGGAAAAATGGAACATGAATTGACAGCTACGCGCTGCTGGGATAAAAGTAAATCTATGCCACATGTCAAATCAGGAGCCTAGGGTGATGAGCCAAGGAGGTCCTCAGTTCAAATGACACTGGGGGTCCATTTGAAAAATAAATTGGAATGAGCACAGAGGTGCTGTGCATAAGGGGCCAAGGCAGGGTGTCCTTTGTAATGAGGCTCAGGTAGCCTTTAATGAGTGTTATCATCCGCAGGGTATGTTATACAAGTCCATGGTGGGCAGTGTACCGTTCTATGAGGTGGTCCGCAGGGGGTCAAAACAGAAAACACCTGAAAAATCTATTTAGGACAACCAGCAGCATTTAAGGACAGACAACGGACTCTGCAAAGACAGTTAGAGAAGACGGGATGACAACAAAATTCAATTTAATTACTATATAGTGCCTTTCCTATCTATCTATCTATCTATCTATCTATCTATCTATCTATCTATCTATCTATCTATCTATCTATCTATCTATCTATCTATCTATCTATCTATCTATCATATAGTGCCTTTCATATCTATCTATCTATCTATCTATCTATCTATCTATCTATCTATCTATCTATCTATCTATCTATCTATCTATCTATTTATTATATAAAGTGCCGGATTAACCAATAGGCACATGTAGCATATGCTACGGGCCCCGCAATTTCGGGGGCCCCCAAATGGTGGACCCAATATTTAATGAAAAAGTGTAGCATTGAAAAACTGGTCTTTAAAAATATTATCTTTACGTTTTTAAACTGTAAATTTCTTACACAACAAAACTTTAGGGGCCCAACACATAAAATTCACATAAATATAAGATTCTTATTATAATCGAGAGTAAAATAATTATTTAGTCCGGTTTGAACTGTTCAGAATCTAAACTTCAGATGATGCAGACCAAAAGGGCCCCCAAATTTGAAATGTGCTACGGGCCCCCAAAGCTCTTAATCCGGCCCTGATTATATAGTGCCTTTCATATCTATCTATCTATCTATCTATCTATCTATCTATCTATCTATCTATCTATCTATCTATCTATCTATCTATCTATCTATCTATCTATCTATCTATCTATCTATCTATCTATCTTTAATCTCTTAAGAACAGTTTATTAAGCACATCATTTAAGTTCATAAAATTCCAGACACAGGAGAGTCGCTTGTTTGCACAGAGTTCTGTCAATTCCTGACATTTGAAGCTGTGAATTATTTTGTACAATAAGAACAGAATGGAAGGACAAGCCCCTCAAGCCCTTAAGCTTTCATTTGGGGTGATGGATGAATTTCTCTTCCAGCTCCATTATTTGAGCACAGATAAATGAAACCCCCCAGTAACACCTTTCTTTTCAAGTTATATTGATAGCAGCAGTGATTTGAGGTTGGAATCATAAGACTGGCGAGGGGTCATCAATCAGGCCAAGTTTCTTATACTCAGCAAAACCACCAATTGTGGCAATAAATGAATACCAGACGTTCAAAACAAAATAATCGCTTTTCATTCTTTCAGAGTAAGAGAGTCTTCACTTTGTTTTGTGTAAAGTACAGACATTTAGATCCTGCAGTGCTTTGCCTTTAATAAGATGGCATCTGATCGATCATCAATTAACTCAAGTGCAGCGGCATTACTGAACAAGGACAGGGTGACAGGAAACAAACGCCATCAGCAAAGTGACAACAAGAATGAATGGCACTGCCCATCACCTTCTGGTCATGACTTTGTGATTTGGAGGTCAAGAATTCTCTTCACGTCATCAATTACTCGAAACCCCCAATTTTACCTTTTCGATACTGACGAAAAGGTAAAAGCGAAAAGAAATCGAATATATGGACAGAAGGATGTAGATATTGATTGGCTTTAAAGTTTAAGTCCGAGACTTGTAGATCGTCTAATTCATGTTGCCATCAGGGAAAAGTAGTGTTTCTTCCAAATTTAAAGGTGCATACGGGAAGAAAAGATTTGTGGTTTGGTGAAAGTGAAATTCGACATACGCTGTCACGTTTGGGTCACAGATTTGCACAGATACACGGGAGATTTTAGAGACAGAAACGTTATTCAGACACTTCGAACAAACAGACATCACTCTCAGGAGTGAATCAAGCTCCATGTGTATTCAGCGGGGAAAGTTCCATCTCTCAATTCAAAGAATAGAAAATTTTCCTCTTCATAGGGGTGTGCCTCGGGAGCTTGACCCCCCAAAAACAGGACCAGAGGATGTCTGGGGGAAAAGAGGGACAAGGCAGTGAGACTAAAGGACAGATGCTGTGCAGGCTTTCAAACGTTCGAAGCGCCATGAGAGATGCAGATCACATGGTACAGCAGCAGTAACAGCAAGACAGCAGCTGATCGAGCAAAGAGGAGATAAATATAAAAAAAACGGTATTTGTTTCCCATTGTATCACCGTTTAAGAGGGGGATTTGGAGGAGCAATCACGTTTCCTTGGAGTGCGTTCAGCCCCCCCCTCTTCACAACGGGACATAGTGTTGGCGTGTTTGGTGAGTAAAGCAAGCAGGGGATTTATAATAATAATAATCTATATATATAAAATCCTTGTGTGCGTCCAGGTGTCTTTGTGTGTGGGTGTCTTCTGGTGAAGTGCGCATGCGCGGGGCACGGTGCAACGTGCGATATTACTGTCAGAGAAAGTTAGAGGCGTTTTACAGAAATACAAACCAGTATTACTGCGAGAGGAAATTAAAGGTACACAATACAGTGACGCATATTACAGCCACATACAAGCCAGTATTACTGTCAGAGGAGATTAAAAGCATATTACCGACGCGCACGCCTGTATTACCGCCAGAGAAAATTAAAGGTATATTACGGACGTACAAGCCAGCGGACGTACAAGACAGTATCCTTCAATAAGGGCGCGCACAAAAAGGCGACCTCAATTGGGCGCAGCGAATAAAGGCGCGCGTAAATAAAGATCTGCACCTTTGTTGCTCTTCACATATTCCAGAGCCATTTGAACTAAAATTATCTACGAACGCCTTTATTCGCCGCTCTCAATTCGCGCTTTTGAAGCTCGCCTTTTTGTGTGCGGCCTTATTAAATAGAGCCGTACAAGACAGTATTACTGTCACAGAAAATTAAAGACACACAATACACAGCGGCAGCCCACGAAGAACGGTCAGCTCAGCAAGTAAACATCAGCAAAAGAAAGGCTGAAAGAAAGAAAAATACGACCAACAAAAAGAATGAGGCCAAGGTCCCTTGCCATTTAATATAGACTGTTCCTTCTAATGTTTATGCACTACTGTTCTAGCACCCGTTATTGTAACGGGCTAAATGACTAGTAATATTATATTTAAATACATAAGTACAGTGGAACCTCGGTTTGCGAGTAACTTGGTTTACGAGTGTTTTGCAAGACGAGTTAAAATTTTTAATAAATTTTGACTTGATAAACAAGCGAGGTCTTGCAATACGAGTAGTCCATATACGCTTTGTCTGCTGAGCGTCATGTGATCACAATTGAGCTGATGGTTCTTCTCTCTCTTGCTGCGGGATCGTGGGTAATCATCTCTTATTCTCCGTCTGAGACGGCGTGCCTTACTCATATAGTCAACATCCGTACGAGTGTATAGTGTTTACTACACACTGTGACTGTGTGTGTGTGTGTGCTGTGATGTGCGAGTCCCCGTCTTGCACCCTAAAACACAAAGCTGAGTCTCAGTACTTTAGCAACACCAGCTTTATTCAGCTTGAAACAGCAACAGCGTGGTTATTTATTGTAGCGGGATCTGCCGCTCTCCTATACACAGACACAGCAGTCAGGCAGTAATAGTAATACTGTGCCCTGCGCATTTATAATGTTCCTTGTTCCTTGTATCACCCATCGACGGCAGGCGCTTATAGCATGTCCGCGATCTTTTCAGATTTGCTTTTATGGCGAACTGCTACAGCGCTGGGAGACTGCGATTGCTTTGGGACGCTCTTCCGCGTGTCGTCCCGTTAGGTGGAATCCCACAAGAGTTTAGAAACTCACTCATACCAGCCATGATCCTTTTCAAAGGTAAAGTGCAGGTTAATTTGTTTTATGTATTTTTACTTTATATTTTGTATTAATCATTTTTATATGAAGAGTTTTGGGTTGTGGAACAAATCATCTGAGTTTCCATTATTTCTTATGGGGAAATTCACTTTGATATACGAGTGCTTTGGATTGCGAGCACGTTTCCGGAACGAATTATGCTCACAAACCGAGGTTCCACTGTACTTAAAATATTTATATATTTTATTACAAATATGCTTATATTTCATGATGCGTCTCAAGTGTTGCACAGCCAAGTGAACTCTGCCGCCCTTATGGAGGTGGAGGAGCCACACAGTCACGTTATTTGAGTTTGAGCAAAACACCACATCCTTGACAGTCTTGGTTTGGTGTACTTGGGATGGTTTTCTCACAACCAAACCTTCAAAATGCATAAAGAGAAATAAACAAGATGAACTGCCGACAGTAATGAGTTAGCGAATTAAAGGAGTGGATGAATGAGAACTACTTGTCTTTAAATACAGATTAAAATACAGATAAAACAGAGATGTTAATTGTTAGAGGGAATGACGCTGATCATAACAATATTTTGCCATCATTTAACTCAGTTGGAATCCCAATTAATTTTACTGAATCAGCCCGCAATCTCGGAGTAATCTTTGACTCTAGCATGTCATTTAAAGCTCATATTACAAAGTTGCGCAAATCCTGTTTCTTCCATCTTAAAAATGTTAGGAAATTAAGGCACTTTCTAAATAAACAGGATTCTGAGAAATTAATTCCTGCATTTATCTCTAGTAGGATTGACTACTGCAATGCGGTGTTAACTGGATGTTCAGACTGTTCTTTATACAGCCTCCAGTTAATCCAAAATGAGGCTGCAAGAATTATTACAAGAACAAGAAAATACGAACACATAACTCCAGTTCTTACATCCTTACACTGGCTCCTGGTTAAGTTTAGGGCAGATTTCAAAATCCTCCTTTTAACATCCATCCATCCATCCTCTTCCGCTTATCCGAGGTCGGGTTGCGGGGGCAGCAGCTTGAGCAGAGATACCTAGACTTCCCTCTCCCCAGCCACTTCTTCTAGCTCTTCCAGGAGAATCCTGAGGCGTTCCCAGTCCAGCCTGGAGACATAGTTCCTCCAGCATGTCCTGGGTCTTCTGGAACACCTCACCAGGGATGCGTCCAGGAGGCATCCTGATCAGATGCCCGAGCCACCTCATCTGACTCCTCTCGATGCGGAGGAGCAGCGGCTCTACTCTGAGCCCATCCCGGATGACTGAGCTTCTCACCCTATCTTTAAGGGAGAGCCCAGACACCCTGCGTAGGAAACTCATTTCAGCCGCTTGTATTCGCGATCTCGTTCTTTCGGTCACTACCCATAGCTCTTGACCATAGGTGAGGGTAGGAACATAGATCGACTGGTAAATTGAGAGCTTTGCCTTACGGCTCAGCTCCTTTTTCACCACGACAGACCGATGCAGAGTCCGCATCACTGCGGACGCCGCACCGATCTGCCTGTCGATCTCACGCTCCATTCTTCCCTCATTCGTGAACAAAGCCCCGAGATACTTGAACTCCTCCACTTGAGTCAGGATCTCGCTCCCAACCCTTTTAACATATAAAGCATTAAATGGCCGAGGTCCGGCTTACTTGTCTGAACTTATCATGACTTACAAAGCAGAGCGCACATTAAGATCTCAAGATGCCGGTCTGCTTATGGTTCCAAGGATTAATAAAATAACAATGGGAGGTCAAGCTTTTAGTTACAGGGCCCCTAAACTGTGGAGTGGTCTGCCTGCTACTATAAGAGATGCCCCTTCGGTCTCAGCTTTTAAATCCCGGCTGAAGACTCATGACTTCAGTTTAGCACACCCTGACTAGAGTTGCTGATTAACTGTACATACTGCATCTCTGTTGTTAGTCATTAGCACTAAAACATAAGTAACGTGAGAGTTAGAATTGGATACTAACCCTCACCTGTTCTGTTTCTCTTCTCGGTACTCAAATGTGCCACTTGGTGCCACAGCCCACCTGCCAAGTTGTTTTGCCTGCCTAAGGTAAAGTCATCTCTGATGGAGGACCACAGGAATCATGGGAAAGAGGGGTCCTTTCATCGGATTGGCTGGCCCAGCACTGTTTCAGCAGTGGAATGGCCAAATGGGGGAGGCAGCTTGATGGAGGAGGTCTCCAGGACTCTAAAAATATCCAAATCTTATTATGTGATATCATCTACTGTTAAATTCTGCTCTGTACTTCTAAAATTTTTTTTTTTTTTTACTTCTAAAAAAAATTTTTTATTTTATACTGTATTCAGGATTTGTTCTGTTCTGTGTATTGCATTGTATTGACCCCCTTCTTTTTGACACCCACTGCACACCCAACCTACCTGGAAAGGGGTCTCTCTCTGAACTGCCTTTCCCAAGGTTTCTTCCATTTTTTTCCCTACAAGGGTTTTTTTGTCTTCTTAGACAGTCAAGACTGGGGGGCTGTCAAGAGGCAGGGCCTGTTAAAGCCCATTGTGGCACTTCTTGTGTGATTTTGGGCTATACAAAAATAAATTGTATTGTGTTGTATTGTAACACGTTGAAGGCTTTGCTTTTAAGACACCGCAGTCAGCCACTCATTGTCCTCATTTTTATATTAAACAGATCTGCTTGTTATTTGTGCCAAAGGTGGTTCCACACAGTCTGTGTGGGTCGGCCATCAGAAGAGGGCTCCCCATGTTTCTTCATGTTAATAAAGAGTGGATTAAGTGGCTTTGGGGTGTCACATGGGTGGAAAACACTTTGAAGGCTGCGGTGACACTGTGCACTAACAACCTCTCTTCTTCCTCTTCTGCAGGAAGGATGATGATTGACAGCGTTCCATCTGATGTCACCTCTGGGGTTCGTCCACCTGGACCCGCCTCTTCCTCCCAGAATGCTTTAAATTCAAATGAGCCTCCTAGTGATGGGCAGAGTGAAGCCTCATAAAGCATCGAAACATTTGAAGCGTTTCTAGTGACATCTCCAGGCCATCTGCATTAATGTTACACAAACTCATAAGGAAGTTCTGTTGACATCTGTTACTTTTTATTTTTCTCTGCTATGGATTGGCAATGAAGAGAAGTGTTTGTCAGAGGTTCCCGGTGTCTGATGTCTAAAAGAATCTAACTCACGCCGTCAGGCAAAGCAAGAATTTAAATAAAACAAAATAAGACGCTTCACTCACTGAGCCCTGGCTCCTTTAATAAATATTCCCAATTTACATTGTATCATTGCTCCTGTTATTAGTGTTGTGGTGAAAAATTGTTACCAAAAGGCTTTTTACCTGAAGTGAAGGCTATTAGGACTCAAGGGGATAGGCAAACAGAGGTAACAGCTTTATTGCAATAAAACAATAACACGGAATCAACCCAATTCGGCCAAATCGGACTAAGCTCCAAACAGTTCAGGAATCCAGACTTATATAATAATTTCTTATCACTCCGACCTCGCTCAGATTAGCTCATTTGCTGTTTTCTCTGACTCCCCTCTACACCTGCCCAGCCGATACCTCGAGTTCTCATGGGAACCATTATTATCTCCTGACTGGCCACGGTATTTCTACTGTCTATTGTTCATCTTTATTTTCTGCTTTGCTTATTATGATTGGCTTCGGCCGGGCAAATGTTCCTTCTTCCATATTTGGGCTTTGTCTTATCACTTCCCTTTCCTTGGCTTGCAAGCTAGTTTATACTTGGTACCTTAAAGCTAAGCTTTAATTAAAAAGAAATATGGCATGTGCTTTTATTTAATCATTTGCATGGCAGGCCTGACTTGCATTAATATCTGCACTGAGGTTAATGCTTATATATTTTTCTATATTTATTTATACTAATACATCCATCCATCCATCCATTTTCCAACCCGCTGAATCCGAACACAGGGTCACGGGGGTCTGCTGGAGCCAATCCCAGCCAACACAGGGCACAAGGCAGGAGACAATCCCGGGCAGGGTGCCAACCCACCGCAGTACTAATAAATGAATACACTAATTTTATTTTCCATACATCGGGATTAATAAAGTATCTATCTATCTCTCTATCTATTACATCATCTTGGCCTTGTTGTCACAATGCCTTTGCTATTTCTGCCTGACTCACTATTCCAGCTGGTTTCTCACGTACCTATCCTGACCATTTTTCTGCATTTTGTCATTGGTATCATTCAACAGGTGTTCTTCTTATTCCTCTTTCTTTTGTCCTCGGGTAGTTTCTATACGTCATTCTCTTCCTGTTCTATCCTTCCTTTCCCAATACTGGTAATTTTCCTTCAAGCTTAACTAGAAAATGCAATATGACTAATGTCTTTATTTAACTACTAGTCATTTAGCCTGTTACAATAACGGGCGCTAGAACAGTAGTGCATAAACATTAGTAGGAACAGTCTGTATTAAATGGCAAGGGACTTTGACCTCATTCTTTTTGTTGGTCGTATTTTTCTTTCTTTCAGCCTTTCTTTTGTTGATGTTTACTTGCTGAGCTGACCGTTCTTCGTGGGCTGCCACTATGTATTGTGTGTCTTTAATTTTCTGTGACAGTAATACTGTTTTATACGGCTCTATTCAATAAGGGCGCGCACAAAAAGGCGAGCTTCAAAAGGGCAACCTCAATTGAGCGCGGCGAATAAAGGCATTCGTAGATAATTTTAGTTCAAATGGCTCTGGAATATGTGAAGAGCAACAAAGGTGCAGATCTTTATTTACGCGCGCCTTTATTCGCTGCGCCCAATTGAGGTCGCCTTTTTGTGCGCGCCCTTATTGAAGGACACCGTCTTGTACGTCCGCTGGCTTGTACGTCCGTAATATACCTTTAATTGTCTCTGGCGGTAATACAGGCGTGTGCGTCGGTAATATGCCTTTAATCTCCTCTGACAGTAATACTGGCTTGTATGTGGCTGTAATATGCGTCACTGTATTGTGTACCTTTAATTTCTCGCAGTAATACTGGTTTGTATTTCCATAAAACACCTCTAACTTTCTCTGACAGTAATATCGCGCATTGCACCGTGCCCCGCGCATGCGCACTTCACCAGAAGACACACACACACGGACACCTGGACGCACAAAGAGATTTTATATATATAGATTTGCTTGACATATCTTATTAGCTTGTCATGTCTAAATTATGCTCAATCTAATGCTTTAGAAGCTGTCATTAATTACTTTTATGGCTATACATACATTTTTTATCTTCCATATTAGTATTATTATCAGCTCTCGTCTTTTTTTGAGATCACATTTAAATTGACCATCCTTTTGGGTCTACAGCCCTGTAGGTTAAAAAAACAAATTGAAAACGAGCCTCGTCATTTGTTCTCAAATGTTTTCTTTGTTCCGACTTATTTAAAATCAATTAGATGAATAATGAAGGCTTAACTCTCTACTTTGCCATAACATACTGTATAATATGTGCAAATAAACATCTATGTGTCCATGCTGGTTACTAAAAATTTATTAAAAAGTTTTGCTCGTCTTGCAAAAACACTTGCAGACCAAGTTGCTCACAATCCAAGGTTTGACTGTATGTAGTTTACAAAAATTATTCAACACCAAGATACATTATTAAATTATCAGCACAGATAAAATTGTTTACCCACTATTATTAAACGATTGTGAACTTGAATACAACAACAACAACAACATTTATTTCTATAGCACATTTTCATACAAAAAGTAGCTCAAAGTGCTTTACATAATGAAGAAAAGAAGAATAAAAGACAAATAAGAAATTAAAATAAGACAACCTTAGTTAACATAAAAAGGAGTAAGGTCCGATGGCCAGGGTGGACAGAAAAAACAAAAAAAAAAAAAAAATGTGTGTTTATAAGTAAATACAGCAAAATAACTTGACAACGCACACGTCAAACACACTTGCATTAAAGCGCATAATAATCTTTTATATACAAGATGTTTGTTTTTCCTAGAACAGGCTCGCTGTGTTTCTTCAAAATTAATTGTGTACAACATATGCATTAGTACAGACAAAAATAAAAATTTGCCATGTTAGTTTCTCACGCATTTGTCAATTATAATCCTTTGTTGTGTTTTTCACACAATAAGAGTGTCTTGTGTACAATGTGTTTCTTATTTGTATTTATTTTTTTTTCTCATCCTGTTCTCAGCTTTTTTTTTAGTTGCACATGTATTCATTTTAAGCAATTATAACATCTGTTAGCCGTTTTTATAATCTGCATATGGTACTAATATATTTGTAATACAAATTCTACCTTTAATTCTACGTGAAAGTAAAGTTCATGTTAGCCTGCCCTGAACAATTTTCCCTTTTCAAAAGATGGACATCACTTTACCAGTGTGAGATATGTGCCAACTTCAAAATACACTGCCTGGCCAAAAATAAAGTCGCCACCAAAAAAAAGGTCACACACTCTAATATTTCGTTGGACCGCCTTTAGCTTTGATTACGGCACGCATTGTTTCGATAAGCTTCTGCAATGTCACAAGATATAGTTCCATCCAGTGTTGCGTTAATTTTTCACCAAGATCTTGCATGATGGGTGCATCACTTCATCTGCCTCTCTACTTACCCTGATGCGCCCATCACTCTGGAACAGGGTAAATCTGGACTCATCAGACCACATGACCTTCTTCCATTGCTCCAGAGTCCAATCTTTATGCTCCTAGCAAATTGAAGCCTTTTTTTCCGGTTTGCCTCACTGATTAGTGGTTTTCTTACGGCTACACAGCTGTTCAGTCCCAATCCCTTGAGTTCCCTTCGCATTGTGAGTGTGGAAATGCTCTTACTTTCACTATTAAACATAGACCTGAGTTCTACTGTTGTTTTTCTTCGATTTGATTTCACCAAACGTTTAAGTGATCGCCGATCACGATCATTCAGGATTTTTTTCCTGAATGAATCTCCACTATCCTTCCAGTTTTTAATAATGCGTTGGACAGTTCTTAAATCAATTTTAGTAGTTTCTGCAATCTCCTTAGATGTTTTCTCTGCTTGATGCATGCCAATGATTTGACCCTTCTCAGACTAACATCTTTTCCACGACCACGAGATGTGTCTTTCGACATGGTTGTTTAAGAAATGAGAAGCAACTCATTGCACCAGTTGGGGTTAAATAACTTGTTGCCAGCTGAAAGATAATCGCCCATGCAGGAATTATCCAACAGGAGGCTCGTACCTATTTGCTTAGTTAAATCCAGGTGGCGACTTTTTTCTTGGCCAGGCAGTGTATGATATTGCTGTAAATAAACGTGTGTGTGGTGGACACTGCATTGTTGTGTCTGTCTGTGGCCGGGCAATCCTTTACAAGGCATAAATCAAAACAGTAATGAATGAGAAATGTTATCATGAATCCTTTTTACAGATTTGCTGGATTTCAGTTTCTTAAGTGACAGGAGTACTAGGGTATTGTACCGTGTTAGCCATTGTGAATGTAGAGAAAAGTCGAGCAAAATGACCCCTTTTATTGGCTAACTGAAAAGATTACGATATGCAAGCTGTCGAGGCAACTCAGGCCCCTTCTTCAGGCGAGATGTCACACATAATTAAGTGACAGGAAATAATGTTTCAAATCATTAATGAACCAAGTAAAAGACGGTTTGCTATTTCTCCACTTACTACAGTGTTTACTGTACCTAAGAGAATGACAATGTTAATCATATGAGAGACAGATGGATAGAAGTTATCCATTGTGATATATGGCCGGCAGTTTATCCCGGCCAATACCCACAACCCGCCAGATGGACTGCTCTCTGCAACATGGAGATGCCCTGAATTCCAGCAGGGCATCATGGACCTTGGAATTTTCCTTCACAGCCCTGCTGGATACCATGAGGGCCACCAGGGGATGCTGCAGGGAGGCATAAGGATGTATATTTTCACTGTAACCCGGAAGTACTACCTCGTCACGAGGACAGAAGGAATAAAGTACTTCCAGGCTGAAGAAAAAGAGGAATTTCACCTGACCCGGAAGTGCTGGGGAATCACATGGACTGGGGAATCAGAAGCACTTCCAGGTTAAGATATATAAAAGGACTCTGGGAGATCCCAGCAGCGAGCCGAGTTGGGAGGAAGGGTGACAGAGCTGCTGGGAGTGGAGGACTGTGTTGATTGTATTGATTATTCATTTATTGATTGTTTAGTTGGCACCCTGCCCGGGATTGGTTCCCTGCCTTGTGCCCTGTGTTGGCTGGGATTGACTCCAGCAGACCCCCGTGACCCTGTGTTCGGATTCAGCGGGTTGGAAAATGGATGGATGGATGGATGGATGGATGGATGATTGTTTATGAATATTGTGGAGTGGAGGGTGCTTTGTGCACATTATTATTGTAATAAATTTAATATTTGGACTTTTATCTGGTGTCTGACTCATTGTCTGAGGGTTCAAGGCGACGACAGCGTCCTCAATCTGTCACACCATGTCGAACATAATATGAGATAAGTCTAACTGTGGGGTATCATTAACCTTGAGTGATAACCAGCTGTGTATTTCTAACCAAAAATTAGCCGAAACGGGACATGAAAAGAGCAAGTGTTGTAATGCTTCACAAGTTGAATCACAAAAAGAACACAGGTCCAAATCAAATTTAAATCTTCTTTTTAGAAATTCTGCCACCGGGTTTATATTATTAATTATCATGAAATCTGTTTCTTTAATTTTTTGGGGAGTGTTAGCAATTTTTGGGGAAACAGGCCACTTAACAAATTTAGAAAAAAAATCCTTTTCCATAATCGGCTGATCCCCATTAAAACATTGCAGATGCTTTCCTGAGTTAAAATCATGGCAAAGAATGGATTTAAAATTTGCACTAATAACCTTATTATTACATTTACTATTGTTTAGATTACAATTTGCAAAATTTTAAGTTTGGCAACGCTGGCTTGATTTCTGAATATAACATGCGTGTTGTAGATCAGCGGTTCTCAAACTGCGAAGTAACAAAAAAGGGGGCGCGAATGTTGCCATATGTGACGTAGGAAACTTTTAAACTCGTAGCGGTGTATCGGCAGCAAAAAATATAGGAATAAATTTTATTAGGGTTTCAAAAAAACGTTAGGGGGGGGTGTGAATAAAACTGTTATGAAAACTCGGGTCGCAAATACTTAAAGGTTGAGAAACGCTGGTGTAGATTAACTGCCTTAATGCCAATGGGATTGCATGATAAACCTGCCTGCATTCTTTTTGAGTACAACCTAATTTAAATTTCTTCAAAAAGGACATATAATCTAGCAGATTACCTGCTGAGTCCAACAAATCAGTTACAAACAAGATATCACTCTCAAACCAGTTTCTATTAAATAATAACTTTCTATTAACTGTTCCATAGGGTAGACATGTAGGGAGAAAAGTTGTGCGTAAATATCATTTTCCAGAAATAAAGGATCTGTTTGTGGAAACTAGATCATTTAACAGGAATTTTACTAATCTCAAAGTCGCATTGACCAATATTTGGGCTTCTGACTGCAGAGGTGCCCATGACGTCATGGCGCTAGCGGGTCCCAGGATGATGTGACAGGTGCCCTTTGAAACAAGCCTGACACTAAGTGATGTGCAAAATGGTTCTATTTAGTGATTCGATTCATTTCGTTCACTTCGCCAAAATAATTGGAATCTTTGAGTCACTGATTCATTCGAAAACAACAACAAGCTTTATCCATCCATTATCCAAGCCGCTATATCCTAATACAGGGTCACGGGGGTCTGCTGGAGACAATCCCAGCCAACACAGGGCGCAAGGCAGGAACAAATCCTGGGCAGGGCGCCAGCTCACCGCAGGACACACACACACCAAGCACACACACTAGGGACAATTTCGGATCGCCAATGCACCTAACCTGCATGTCTTTGGACTGTGGGAGGAAGCCCATGCAGACACGGGGAGAACATGTAGACTCCACGCAGGGAGGACTTGGGAAGCGAACCCTGGTCTCCTTACTGTGAGACAGCAGCGCTACCACTGTGCCACCCAACAATCTTTATTTTAGTTTAAAATCTGGAAGAGTACCATAACATCATAACACCTTTAACCACCACACGATGCAAACACTATAAAATGTAATCAAGAAAAAGTAAGTAATTCACACATCATCATCATCATCATCATCATCATAATAAAATAATAATCCTCTTTTTGAGTTTTGACAGTAAATAAAATTTCAACAATAAATAGAAAAGATAAACAATCACACAAATAGAACCTTGGACTAGTGCGCACATCACGATAAAACTTTGAGAACAATGAAATACCAAATAAAATTATTTTCCATTTTGGATGAATCTCCCGTAGTTTCCTTCTTTTATATCCACTCCTTTCTAATGCAGTCTCCCATATATCTATATCTATGTATATAAAAGCTAAATCCCACTGACTCACTCATCACGAACTCTCCCAAACCATGAGGACTTGGGACTTGAAATTTGGAATGTAGGTTACCCTTGGCCCATAGGTGGTCGCTAAGAAATGATTTTAAAAATTTTGTGGTCCAAGCGCATTCTGTCTGTATGTCTGTCCCCTTTTCACGAGAGAACTTCTTAACAGATTTTGATCTGGTTGTTTCCTATAATTTGTTTGAACTTTCCGGTTGATATTGCAACTTCTCTCATCGCATTTCAGTACCAGAGTTCTCTTGTGGTACCGATGTATTTATACAAATCCAGCAGAGTGGCTGTGAGCCGAGACCAGGGGGGCGGGGCCTTCCTCATTCACTCGCCAGCCTCTGTTCGAGTTAGTCTGCACCTCGCCACGTGTTGGAGTGCACCTTGACTCTGCTTCACTAGTGATACCTGTTTGTTCAACAGACATTATCATCTACAGATTATTAAGGAGTAACGTTTGACGTTTTTGAGAGAGAGATCAGAGCTACGTGTGTTTTAGGGGGTAGCTGCTGATTGCCAGAGATATGACGGCCATGTGGTTTTCTCCCCCCGCGGGGAACGCTCTCCTGTCAGAACTGAACACAATCAGATAAAGTGCTAACGTCTATTGATTTTTAAAGTTTGTCCTGTTTCATTACTATGTGGGTGCAGCCACAGGGTACAGCTACTATATATATATATATACAGGTGCTGGTCATAAAATTAGAATATCATGACAAAGTTGATTTATTTCAGTAATTCCATTCAAAAAGTGAAACTTGTTATATTAGATTCATTCATTACACACAGACTGATGTATTTCAAATGTTTATTTCTTTTAATGTTGATGATTATAACTGAGAGCTAATGAAAGTCCCAAATTCAGTATCTCGGAAAATTAGAATATCAATTAAGACCAATGTACAAAAAAAGGATTTTTAGAAATGTTGCCCAACTTGAAGGTATGAGCATGAAAAGTATGAGCATGTACAGCACTCGATATTTAGTTGGGGCTCCTTTGGCCTGGATTACTACAGCAATGCGGCGTGGCATGGAGTCGATCAGTCTGTGGCACTGCTCAGGTGTTAGGAGAGCCCATGTTGCTCTGATAGTGGCCTTCGGCTCTTCTGAATTGTTGGGTATGGCGTATTGCATCTTCCTCTTCACAATACCCCATTGATTTTCTATGGGGTTAAGGTCAGGCGAGTTTGCTGGCCAATCAAGAACAGGAATACCATGGTCCTTAAACCAGGTACTGGTAGCTTTGGCACTATGTGTAGGTGCCAGGTCCTGTTGGAAAATGAAATCTGCATCTCCATAAAGTTCGTCAGCAGCAGGAAGCATGAAGTGCTCTAAAACTTCCTGGTAGAGGGCTGCGTTGACCTTGGACTTCAGAAAACACAATGGACCAACACCAGCAGATGACATGGCACCCCAAACCATCACTGACTGTGGAAACTTTACACTGGACCTCAAGCAACGTGGATTCTGTGCCTCTCCTCTCTTCCTCCAGACTCTGGGACCTTGATTTCCAAAGGAAATGCAACATTTACTTTCATCAGAGAACATAACTTTGGACCACTCAGCAGCAGTCCAAAGGCGAGACGCTTCTGACGCTGTCTCTTGTTCAAGAGTGGCTTGACACAAGGAATGCGACAGCTGAAACCCATGTCTTGCATACGTCTGTGTGTGGTGGTCCTTGAAGCACTGACTCCAGCTGCAGT
Source organism: Erpetoichthys calabaricus (assembly GCF_900747795.2). Taxonomy (NCBI): domain Eukaryota; kingdom Metazoa; phylum Chordata; class Cladistia; order Polypteriformes; family Polypteridae; genus Erpetoichthys; species Erpetoichthys calabaricus. The sequence goes on along the minus strand of NC_041399.2, from coordinate 6,665,875 downwards.
CCACTCTTTGTGAATCTCCCCCACATTTTTGTTTCACAATCCTCTCCAGGGTGCGGTTATCCCTATTGCTTGTCCACTTTTTTCTACCACATCTTGTCCTTCCCTTCGTCTCTCTATTAATGTGCTTGGACACAGAGCTCTGTGAACAGCCAGCGTCTTTAGCAATGACCTTTGTGTCTTGCCCTCCTTGTGCAAGGTGTCAATGGTCGTCTTTTGGACAACTGTCAAGTCAGCAGTCTTCCCCATGATTGTGTAGCCTACAGAAGTAGACTGAGAGACCATTTAAAGGCTTTTGCAGGTGTTTGGAGTTAATTAGCTGATTAGAGTGTGGCACCAGGTGTCTTCAATATTGAACCTTTTCACAATATTCTAATTTTCCGAGATACTGAATTTGGGACTTTCATTAGTTGTCAGTTATAATCATCAACATTAAAAGAAATAAACATTTGAAATACATCAGTCTGTGTGTAATGAATGAATCTAATATACAAGTAATATACTGAAATAAATCAACTTTGTCATGATATTCTAATTTTATGACCAGCACCTGTATATATATATCTTATCAGTGAACGAAACTGCGATTCAATGTACTGAGAGTTTCTTTTCTCCAGTTCGATACATGAATAGATTCTTTCAACGATCCAGTTCACTGTACTGTTGTGCAGTTTATGAACACACTTGCAATGGTCCTCCAGATCAGCAGGGGGCATACTGCTTCATTCAATCAGACATTGTACTGAGACAGTCATAGTCAGTCAGAGTGAGCCGACCAATAGGAGGTGCTTGATGTCATCTACCATGTCACTCATTGGCTAGTTGCCATCTTGAACATTTTATTATTACTGATTGGCTATTTCCCGAAGACAGCAGCCATTTAAGTGAAGTTAAGACGATAGCTCCGGAGTGTCACAGAATGCGATATAAAATGTACCACAGATAGCACACGCCTCGAGAAGATTCATCCTTTAATGTTGGCGAACCAGAGCGTTAATTCAGAGGCAACGACAATTACAGAAGAACTAGTTCATTCATTCACTGCACAACACTACTCGACGCGGTGTCGACACGTCAGTATTGAGCAGCAATCACTAGAGCTGCCACCCCATCTACTCAGTCTGCCTGAGACGTCAGTCGGAACGACGTGCTTTTTGCGTTTTCTTTCAGTTCATTGCTGAGAATTGTACAGGATTGGCCATAAGGTGCCCCAAAAGTTTAACCTCATCCTGTTATTTCTCAGTTACTGTTGTTAAAACTCTCAATACGTCTTACTAATGTCAGAGGGAATTTGATTTACTTAGATGAAAAAATGATGTGCACATTTGTGTGTTTTTGATATTTCTTGGGTTTATCTGTTACCAATTAAAACATCCCCAATGACTTCATTAAAAAATGAAGTATAGCATTCATAATGTGTTATCTGGTCAACCCTCCTCACATTTATGTATTTTATGTCTATTTATCCTGCATGGGAATACAAGAATGGAAGAACATTTTTAGAAAATTAAAAACAAATAAAAGTCCTGGACCAGACCACCTTAGCGAAAAGGCTTTTAAATAATCGCTGGCAGAGCAACTCAACTCCATTTTTAAACAGCAAAAGGAATTAAAGCTTTGGAAATAGGCAACGATAGATAGATAGATAGATAGATAGATAGATAGATAGATAGATAGATAGATAGATAGATAGATAGATAGATAGATAGATAGATAGATAGATAGATAGATAGATAGATAGATAGATAGATAGATAGATAGATAGATAGATAGATATGAAAGGCACTATATGATAGATAGATAGATAGATAGATAGATAGATAGATAGATAGACAGACAGACAGACAGACAGACAGACAGACAGACAGACAGACAGACAGACAGACAGATAGATAGATAGATAGATAGATAGATAGATAGATAGATAGATAGATAGATAGATAGATAGATAGATAGACAGGCACTTTTTAACAGATAAATGTGAAATGCACTACTGTATATGCTAGATGTTTTAGTTCATTCAGTCATTCGTTCATTTATTTGACTGATTCATTCATTCATTTGATTTGTTTAATTCATTCATTCATTCATTTCTAGCATGGCTTTTCAGGGTCAAACAGGACAGAATTTATATTTCAAGTTAATTTAATTGTATTTTATTGCAAATTAATTTTTACAAAGCAACCTCCAAATTGTGGGGTGTCATAGGAGCACTTGACTAATCCCATTACATGGGGTGTACTCGTAGGGTGACAAGCTCTCTGCCCGATGTGAGCGATGACGCCATGTATGCACTGCCATTGTTTCAAAGCAGCACCTTTGAAAGTATCTGCTGCAGGAGCACAATGAAGGGCAGGGGACTTTACTCAGTCTGGATGTGGGGAAGGTGAATTCATGCCATCCGCCCTTCTGCTGTGTTTTATGGAGGGCATGTTGCCTGCTCCTTTAGCTTGGCCTCAGGACTGAGGGGGTATTCTAGGCCCACTATACTGCTCCAGGAGGTCCACAGAGCTCTTCTGATCCCAGGAATTGAGTGCAATGTTTTCGGTTGCAGTTCCCGAGTTCAGAACATTAAAGCATTGAACGGAGGTGAACGGGAAGAACGGTTCAGCTGTGAAAAAAGTAAGTCAGGAGCCAAGAAAATCAGGGGGCTGAGGCTCCATAAAAGACCAGGATGAAGACATTAGTCTTGTATTGTGACATGGGGTGCCTACTGCTTAGATCTCAATAAGGGAAACAAAATCAGATTGCGGGCAGGATGTCTGATGTCAACAGATACCGTTCCTCAAGTTCCTCGATAGGCAGAACATCAGAAAACTGAAAAGCGAGCTGTTAACCACCCTGAAGAGATAATTGAAAACAACAGGCGGCACATTTGTGGGCTGCAAATCCTGAATGAGTGCAGAAAGAAAAGCAGAGACGGCTGCAGAGTGAGTGCTCATCTGCCACAACATGTGCCCACCTGGCCTTCTGAGCTCCCAGAACTTCAGTCTGCTTTCAATCTGCGTGTTTGATCTCGGGAGTACATTGTGTTCCCGAGAAGAAAGTTTTCTCTCTTCACATTCTCACAATTGTTTTTTTTCTTGATTCAGGTCATCAGGAAGCCCACGTTGGTTTCATTTCTGCTCCTTTCTTTGCCTTTCCTTCTGTTTTTTGTTATCTGGTGGAATCTCCTTAGTACATCTTGAAATAATGAAGGACCTTGACTGGTTCTAGTCTTGGGTCAGCGGTTTCACGGTTTTCCTCCTCTCCGTATTTTGTGAACCTTTTGAGATATTTATTATTTAAGAGCCTTAGTTCTGTAATCAGCGCATACTCCCAGCCTCCTCCTCCTCCACCTCTTCCTCCTTAGCTCCATTTTTATGGCTCTGGCAAACCGGGAAGCCTGCCTGTTGAGCTCTCGCTTGGCTGCCAGGGGTGAGACCTATTTTAGGCTCAAATTCAGTAACGTCCTGGTCTAACAGGTTGGCTTTGGAAACCTACTCACCCTTTTGGTGCTTTGAGCAGACAGCCAGTGGAGGTGTGACAAGAGACGTCCTCAGTAGGGTCTCTACATCTTAGGGGCAAACAACACTTGTATGAGCAAAGGGGGGTACCTTAGTAGCTGAAGACCCATCTGCCTTGTAGGGACATGAAAGCTCACAACCCCAGAGTCCAGGCGAAAGTGCTGTAGACTTAGATAGATAGATAGATAGATAGATAGATAGATAGATAGATAGATAGATAGATAGATAGATAGATAGATAGATAGATAGATAGATAGATAGATAGATAGATAGATAGATAGATAGATAGATAGATAGATAGATAGATAGATAGATAGATAGATAGATAGATAGATACTTTATTAATCCCAATGGGAAATTCACAAATTCACTAACTTTGATAATGAATATCCCCCGGGCTCAGAGGCTCGACAGACAAAAATAAAGACACTGACTCAAAACTACCATCGAATTTGTGTGGTTTTCACCCGAACCTGCACTTTGCAGCAGAAAGCTACAACAGCATCTCTCCGAATTGCATGGATACTGACTAAAAATAAAAGACCATTTACAGATTCTGAAACAGTAAAAGAATGCATACAAGCTGCTGTCGAGGAGGTGGTAACGGATGAAAAAGTGAAAGAGCAAGTTATATCTTCGATTAAATCAATCCCACTGTCCGATACAACAGCTGCGAGAAGGGTGGATCTTTTAACTACGGATGTTTTTGACACTCTTCTTAATCAACTGAGGAAGGCTGATTTCATATCCCTGGCTGTGGATGAATCAACAGACAACTCGGATGGAGCTCAACTTTGTATGTTTGTGCGATTTTTCGATGGTCACTGTTTCAAAGAGGACATATTGGGATTAATACCACTGGAAGGGAATACAACAGGAGAAATACAGTAATCCCTTGCTACTTCGCTGTTCACTTTTTTCGCGGATTCACGACTTTGCGGATTTTATATGTAAGCATATCTAAATATATAACGCGGATTTTTTGCTGCTTCGCGGGTTTCTGCGGACAATGAGTCTTTTTACTTCTGGTACTTGCTTCCTCAGTTGGTTTGCCCAGTTGATTTCATACAAGAGATGCTATTGGCGGATGGCTGAGAAGCTACCCAATCAGAGCACGCAGTTAAGTTCCTGTGTGCTGCTGATTGGCTCAGCGACAGAGTGCTGCATTAACCAGGAAGTCTCATCTCACTCATTCAGCATTAACGTGACCCTGCTACTGCTTCAGGAGCCGTGTCCAAGCGCCAACAGAAGATGCAAATGATTGCAGAAAAGGTAAACGTTTTGGATATGTTGAAAGAAGGGAACAGCTACACCACTGCAGGACACATTACAGCATCAATGAGTCCACGATTCTTTTTATTTAAAAAGGAGGAAAAGCATATAAGATCTACGGCCGCAGTGTCCTTTAACCATGGTGCAAAATGAGTTGCAAGTGGACGTTATAAGGCAGTAGTCTAGATGGAATCTGCTTTAGGAATCTTTGCAACAAGGTCGACGAGGTCATGACCGCCTACAAGCTGCAACGTGTACTTCGCTATACAGTAAGTGTAAATTTATCTACCGATTTCATATTGCTTAGCAGTTGTCCCTGTTATTAATAGAGTAAAGGGTGGGTTGTAAACAATACAGGGAGGGTTTAAAAACGTCCAAATACACGTTAAATAATTAAATAAATATGGTGTCCCTACTTCACGGAAATTCAGTTATCGCGGTCGGCCTTGGAACCTATCTCCCGCGATAAGTGAGGGATTACTGTACTTAGACAATACTTAAGCAATAGATTGTTGATTGTTTTCAAGAGAATGGACTGGACTTGGAGCGTATCAACCTGCTTGTTACAGATGGTGCGCCCTCAATGGCAGGAAAGATCAAAGGACTGTCTGCACGGCTGTCTGCACTTGCGCCAAAAATGAAGTCGCTGCACTGCCTCATCCATCAGAGTGTCCTTTGCCCACAATTAAGTGGTGAGTTGAAAAACACAATGGATTCTATTATGGCTACAATTAACTTTATCAGATCAACATCTAGTCTCCAACACAGACTGTTTCGCAAACTTCTTGCTGATATGTCAGCTGAACATGTTGACCTACTTTTCCATAACAATGTGAGGTGGTTAAGGCAGGGAAACTCAATCATGAGAGTCTGTGAACTGAGGAAAGAAATCATCACTTTCCTTCGTGAATGCAAGCACAGAAAGGCTGAAACATTTCTGGCCAACATGTTGGATGATAAATTTGTGTCTGAGATGTGTTTTTTATGTGAATGTACTTAACCTGGGACTTCAGGGGAGAGATAAAACAGTTGCTGATGTGGTTGAAAGGCTAACTGCTTTTCAAAATAAACTGGATATTTTTTCATCTGATCTCAGTAGCAGACTGCTGCACTTTCCAACCCTCAGTGGCTTCATCAAGTCATCACAAAGTGGTAAAGTCACAAAGGTCATGTCAGACTTCTGGACCATTTGAAACACAACTTTGCACAGAGATTCAATGACTTTGACATTCCCAAAGAGTTGCTGCATGTTGTGAGGAACCCTTTCACCAGCACACCCAATACTTCCCCCAAAGCAGCAGATTTCCTAAAGTTGCATGGCATTGATGAAGGTCCCCTGCAACTTGAAATGATTGAAATGCAAGCATCATGTGAATTAAAGGATGTCCTTCAGGAAAAAGGCTGCACAGAGCTTTGGACAAAGCACATTGTCCCAGAGATGTTCCCAAACATGAAAAAACTGGCCATGTGTGTGTTAACAATGTTTGGATCAACATATACATGTTGTGGTGGATTGCCGGCTTTCGATTCCGGTTCTCACCCCCAGGCCGCCAGGAGGAGCTCTCCCAACAGCGTGAACGTCCCCCGAGTTCCAGCAGGGCCTCATGGACTATGTAGTTTTTATACGCAGCCCTGCTCTTATGTGCCCTATAACCCGGGAGTACGTCATGGTCACGTGACAGGAAGATACGATGTGCTCCTGGGTTGAAGAAAAGGACTGTTTACCCTGACCCGGAAGGGATAAGGAACTGTGGACGGATTGGACAGGAACACCTCCGGGTCAGGGTGTATAAAAGGACGATGGAAAATCCCAGACGTTGAGCTGAGCTGGGAGGAAGGGTGGCAAAGTGTCTGGGAGTGTGGAGGATTATTGTTTATTGATTATTGTTATTATTATTATTGAGTATTGTGGAGAGGAGGGTGCTTTGTGCACTTATTTATATTAATAAATATTATATTTGGACTTTTACCTGGTGTCTGAAGTCTAGTCTGAGGGTTCAAGGGGTCATGGAGACCTCAATCTGTCACAATGTGAATCATCCTTCTCTCATATGAATGCCATAAAAACAGAAAATCGGATCTCTTTGACAAATAAGCATCTGCATCATTGTTTGCGGATTGCTGTCACCCCATATGAACCTAACTTTTCTTGTCTTGCCCAGTCAATGAAGTGTCACTTTTCTCATTAAAAATAATCAAAATGTCCTGTAGTATGAAGACTAGACACACTTTTGTTTCCTCTTATATGCTTTAAAAGCCAGCAGTTTAAGTTTGTGATTTCATTCAAAGTTATGTTTGTTCTTATTTGCACAATATGATATTGCTATTACTGTTTATGTGGGTTTGTGACTGTGATATTGCACAAAAAGAAATTGTAATTATTGTTTTCTAGGCTTTATTTTATTTAAGCAAAAAGCAAACACTGTCACTATGAGTTTGTGACTCAGATATCTGTTAAAACTAAAGCTGGCTATGTTTTGCAGTTTTATTATTATTTGCACTAGAAGCCAGCGGTTAATTCTAATGCCATTTGACTCATTTAAATAAAAATGTTGAAAATGCAGTGGTGCTTTGTATTAATGGTACAATACAAGAAATACAGGGAAATGTGCGGCCCACTGGCAAAAGCCATATGACAATTTGGCCCAATGAAAAATCTAATTGAATACCCCTGCTTTAGAGTCCTGGTGCTTCCTGTTTGTGAGATATGGACGCTATCCAATGACCTGAGATGAAGACTGTGTCTCTGCAGAGGGTCCTTGGGTACCGCTGGTCTGACTTTGTTTTGCTCACGGAGTCTCGAACGAGACACATTACCTGCATTGTGATGGAGCGTCAGTTATGGCACTATGACCATCCAAGAGTAATCACCTCGCAGGATCTTCATTGTTGAGGCCAAGGGGACACCCACATAACACCGTGAGATAGAGGATCATTTACAGAGGGTGGGACTGGACCACAAATCTACCTGGGGGGTTGCCAACCAGGATCCCCAGCTGTTTCGTCGTATGGTGGGTGTAGCAACGTGCTGTACCAGTGCATGCACTGCCAACCTGACCTGACCTGACCACTGCCATGTTATTATTCCCATTATCAACATGCTGCTCCCAGTTCCTTCTGATGTTGCATAGCATGGCGCCACACCTTGTGTCATCCTTAAGACCCTTTAAATCTGGAGGAAAGAGTCTTTCAGTATCCGTGAAGTGAAGGTGTCTGAATACTTAGTCAAGGCGCTCTACTCTATGTCTACTCAATGCACCATAGAGACAGCACTTTTCAATTGAGTCAGGCTGTGGTAGCACACTTTCAGCGTTGTCTAAAATGTACAAATATTCAAACTGTATCTTTGGAGTTTTATCCCCAACATTATTACATCCCATTTCCACTTTTCATTTCTTCAAGGGAACCACTATATAAAGGTACATTACAAACAGGGGCAGATCTACCATCATGTTCACAACAATGGATCTGTGATGACAAAGGGCCTTTATGCCAAGATCCCCCATTCCTAGGCTTGATGAAGTGAATCCACAAGTCGAAATGAGCAAGGGGGACACCCCCCAACTTGATGAAATTATTGAGTATCCGCTAGTCAACATGCTGCGGTGGGTTGGCACCCTGCCCAGGATTGGTTCCTGCCTTGTGCCCTGTGTTAGCTGGGATTGGCTCCAGCAGACCCCCGTGACCCTGTGTTCGGATTCAGCGGGTTGGACAATGGATGGATGGATAGTCAAAATGATTATGTGGTTCCCAATGACTGAATATGTTGAAGTTGAATTGAGCGATAGGGACATTCCTCTAAATCGATGAAATGATTAAGTGACCCTGAGTCAAAATGATCACAGGGGTCCCAAAGATTGAGTATCTGCAAAGAGAAATGAACAAAGGAGATCCCCCCTCCTGATGAAAAGATTGAGCATCTATGAGTCGAAATGATGAAGAGGTATCCAATAATTGAGTATAGACAAGTTGAAATGGGCAAGGGGGACGTTACCCCTACTGGATGAAATAATTAAGCATCCACAAATCAAAATGATCAAGGGGAACCCCACCCACAACTGGTGAGATAATAAAGTATCTATGAGTCAAAATGATCAAAGGGGACCTAACAATTGAGTATCTGTGAATCAAAATGAGCCTCCCGCTGAAAAGAAACGATTGAGAATCCACAAGTCAAAATGATGAAGGAATTCCAAATAACTGGTAAAATGAGTAAGGGAAGCATTCCCCCTGCTTGATGAAATAACTGAGTAACCATGACTCAGAATGATCAAGGAGGACCCCATGATTGAATATCTGCAAATTCTGAAATGAGTCGACCTCATCCCTGCTCGATAAAATGACTGAGTATCTGCAAGTTGAAATGATCAAGGGGGGACCCAACAATTGAAGATCTGCAAGTTGAAATGGGTATGGGGATCCCACACCTGTTTGATGAAGTGATGGAGTATCCACAAATCAAAATGATCAAGGGGGACCTTAAGACTGAGTATCCACAAGTTGAAATGAGCAAGATGGACCTCACCCCGGCTTGCTCAAGAGATCAGGTAACCACAAGTTGAAGTGATCAAGTGGATCCCAATATCTGCAAATTGAAATGAGCATGGGGGATCCTAACCCTGTGAGAAACCATTGAGTATCCACAAGTCAAAATGATCAAGGGGGGCCCAACGATTGAGTTTTGACAAGTTGAAATGAGCAAGAGGGACCCAATGATTGAATATTTGCAAACTGAAGAGAAAATGGGGGATCCCAGCCCTGCTTGATGAAACCATTGAGTGTGCTTATGTTGAAATGATCAAGAGGGACCTCATCCTTGCTCGATAAAATGACTGAGTATCTGCAAGTCCAAATGATCAAGAGAGTCCCAAAAATCCACACATCGAAATGGTCAAGGGGGACCCAATGATTGAATATCCACAAATCAAAACAAGCATGAAGGACCCCACGCTTACTCGATGAAATGATTGAGTATCCGCAACTCAGAATGATCAAGGGGTCCCAAAGACTGAGTATCCGTAAGTCAAAATGATCAGGGGGCATACAACAATTCAGTTTACACGAATTGAAATGAGTTAAACGGGACCCCATCCGTTCTTGATGAAACCACTGAGTATCCACAAGTCAAAATGATCAAGGAGGGAACTCATCCCTGCTCGATAAAATTATTGAGTATCCAAGAGTTGAAACTCTCAAGGGGGACCCAATAATAGAGTACCAACAAGTTGAAATGAGCGAGAGGAACCCCACACCCGTTTAATGAGATAATAAGAATATCCAAAAGTCATAATGATGAAGGGGGGCCCAAAGATTGAGTTTCCACAAGGCAAAATGATCTGGGATACCAACAGTTGAGTATCCATGAATTGAAATGGGTAAGGGGGAACCTCCTCTCTGCTTGATAAAACAATTGAATATCTGCAAGTCAAAATGATCAAGGGGGACCCAACAATTGAATATTTGCATATTGAAGTGAAGATGGGTGATCCCAACCCTGCTTGATGAAGCCATTGAGTGTGCATAAGTTGAAATGATCAAGAGGGACCTTATCCTTTCTCGATAAAATGACTGAGTATCTGCAAGTCCAAATAATCAAGTGGGTCCCAAAAAATAAGTATCTGCACATCGAAATGGTCAAGGGGGACCCAATGATTGAATATCCACAGATCAAAATGAGCATGAAGGACCCCATGCCTGCTTGATGAAACGATTGAGTATTCATGTCTCAGAATGATCAATGGATCCCAAAGATTGAGTATCTGTAAGTCAAAATGATCAGGGTGCATCCAAGAATTCAGTATATGCTAATTGAAATGAGCAAAGGGGAAACTCGTCTCAGCTCTCAAGGGGGACCCAATGATAGAGTATCTACAAGTTGAAATGAACGAGAGGAACCCAACACCCGTTTAACCCCTTAACCGCCCTCTGACGGATATATCCGGCATCGTAGCTTTAATGCTGATGCCTTACTGCCGGAATTATCTGGCACATTTGCCTGTGGTTATGTGAATGCCTGGCGCGTAGTATAACTGAAAGTTTGGCGTGGGTATTATTACTACGTTGTATTTCGACGACTCTGCGCTTGTATTGGCCGATCACGTGATGTGATTCGAAAGTGAAAGCTGTGAATATGGCGAAATGTAAACTGACTTCAAGTGAGGCTTTGCAGGCGATTTTGGACAATAATTCTGATCATGATTGTAGCAGTTCTGAAGAAGATTTTAGCGACAATGATGATCAGCAACGTGCGCTGCATGATACTGTGAATGAAGACGCATCGGATGATGGCGATGAGTGGGTGTATCCCCAGCATCTCAACTGGACTGCTGCCCGAGGTGAACTACCTTTTCTGCATCCGTTTGAGGCAACGTGTGGCTTTACTGTTGATGTAAACAATTACACTGCTGAGCAGTTTTATGAGCTGTTTGTGTCACCTGATTTGATCAGACATTTTGCTCATCAGACAAATCTGTATGCAGCACAGTTTATTGAGAAAAATCCCAATTTACCTCCACATTCCCGTGTTCATGCTTGGGTAGACACTGATGAAAACGAAATGAAAAAATTCATTGGGATTTTGATGTTGATGGGAATAATCAGAAAACCAGATATTGAGATGTACTGGTCTACAGATCCTATGTATGCAACACCTATTTTTGCAGCTATCATGACACGTAACCGATTCTCTTTGCTGCTGAAATTCTTTCATTTGAATGACAACAGAAATGAGCCAGATAAGAAAGATCCAAACCGCGACCGCTTGTTCAAGCTACGTCCTTTGATTGACCATTTATTTGAAGCATTTCAGTTGCCCTACATGCCAGGACTGTCAGTTACAGTTGATGAAAGTTTATTGTTGTGGAAGCCTGAGAAAAAGTACATTTTGTGTTTTATTATGTGTTTGCCCATTTCTAGAACTTGCACAACATTTAGTGGTCAATACTGCTTGAATAAATGTAAAAAATGTAAAAAAAATGTAAAAAAGTAAAAAAACGAAAATTGTTCAGATTTCACCTGGCGTGGGGAATATTTAGGGAGTTGGCGGTTAAAGGGTTAAAGAAATGATAAGAGTATCAACAAGTCATAATGATGAAGTGGGACCCAAAGATTGAGTTTCTGCAAGGCAAAATGATCTGGGATACCAACAGCTGAATATCCATGAATCAAAATGGACAAGGGGGAACCTCCTCCCTGCTTGATAAAACTATTGAGTATCTGCAAGTCGAAATGATCAAGAGGGTACCAAATACTGAGTATCCACAAGTCCAAATCATTAAGGGGGACCCCACCCCTGCTTGATGAAATGATTGTTACCATGAGTCAAAATGATCAAGGGCCACCCAATGATTGAATATCTGCAAATCAAAATGATCAAAGGGGGTTTCACCCCTGCTTGATGAAACCATTGAGTATCCACAAGTCGAAAATGATCAAGGGAGATCCAACGAATGAGTATTCACGAGTTGAAATGTGTCCACAAGGCGAAATGATCAAAGGGCGAGGAAGCGATCAAGTCTCCCACCGAAATCAAAAGTGAGAAATAGCTTGTTGTATTAAATGATGCAGTATATACTTTGTGCTGCATTGTTAAAAGTAAAATCAACTCTCTGTTAAGGAGCTAAATCACACTGGGGCCTGCAGGGGTCTTAATCTGTCATTGGTTGCAAATGTACTAATGTGAAGGCTTTCTAAATGGCAAATTTAGGTTTGGGAATGAGACGGATGAATGGATGGAATGGATGAATGGCCTCAATTCTTAGTGCCAAGCAGCTGATATATGAGATGGGGCTTCCGTCTTCAGAGGTGAGGCAAGCCAGACATGATTATCAATGCCCGAGCCTTCAGTGTGACACACACGCACCCACATGTACTCTTGTAATGCAAGACGTTCGTCTCGACTCCTCCAAACCCTCAGAACAAGAATTGCCAGTGTCTGACAAGGCCTCACCTTATTTCCATCCACCCGGCATCCTCTCTTCATGTGACCTCTATCCTTGACAGGAAGCCCCCTGATTAGACCCTGAAAGTTCACACCACAGTGACGAGTATTGAATGTCACGAAGCATCTTTTTAGCCAAATTGAGCTCCTGAAATGCCTCAGGGAATTTTGTAGTGCCAAGCTGGAATCCATTCATCCTGATGATTGCAGCTCTTCTCTCTCGTGGGCTCCTTTCCTCAGCAGCTGCTCATGATTTGGCTGGCCATTTAAATAGTAACATTGGGGGAAAGAATAATGATTATAATGCAATAAAACTCGACTTATTTAATTTCCACCTTTGGCGGTGGAGGATCACGCCAGGAATAAAAACTGGCTGCTTATTTATGGGAAAGGAAAGAAACAAAAAGTAAAAGAAAAAAGATTGGAGGAGTTGATAACACGAGGCTCACTGAATTACTAAAATGACTTTCTGAAGGCTTAGTAGCTTAAAAGATGGAGACACATAAAGAGTTCATGTCGCTAAGCCTAATCGTGTGCAATCCATCAGCCTTCAATCCCCTTATCCACGCATCGCATCCTGTTAGCTGCACAGGCTCATCTTCAGCATTGAAATTTACATGAATTTGTTTAGCAAAGTGAGGCCCATGTAATGGAGTTACCATCAGTCTGGGGGACAGTTTGGGAACAAGTGTGACAGGAAAAGGGGACAAAATGGATCCTCAAAAGTAAAGAGCTCAGAACAAATTTCTAGATTACAAGCTAATATCAAGTAGACGGAAACTCACCAACTGCTTCTTAAACACTCGGAGGGGATCAGCATTTCAAAGAGATGTGAGAAGCACATTCCACCAGCCAAGAGCTGCACCTGAGGAGAGTCTGGAGTGATATTTTATTGTTGGGACCCCTTTGATCATTTTGGCTCATGGACACTTATCATTGAGTGGTGTTGCGTCTCCCTTTCGGATGCTGAATTGTTTCATTCAGTGGGTGGAGGTGGTCCACCTTGATCATTTTGACTCATGTGGAAGTTTGTGTCTCCCTTGCTCATTTCAACCTTTGCATACTCAACTGGTGGCAGACCCCTTAATCATCTGACTTGCGGATACTCTATCATTTCATTCAGCTTTTTGATGGAAACTCACCAACTGCTTCTTAAACACTTGGAGGGGATCAGCATTTCAAAGAGATGTGAGAAGCACATTCCACCAGCCAGGAGCTACACCTGAGGAGAGTCTGGAGTGATGTTTTGATTCACAGATATTTCATTGTTGGGACCCCTTTGATCATTTTGGCTCATGGACACTCACTCTTTTCATTGAGCGGTGTTGTGAATTTTGGGGTTTGCGTCTCCATGTCTGATGCTGAATTGTTTCATTCAGTGGGTGGAGGAGGTCCACCTTGATTATTTTGACTCATGTGGAAGTTTGCGTCTCCCTTGCTCATTTCAACCTTTGCATGCTCAACTGGTGGCAGCCCCTTGATCACCTGACTTGCGGATACTCTGTCATTTCATTCAGCTGGAGGAGAAGGTGAAGATCCCCCTTGATTGATTGATTCTTGGATAACTCAATTGTTGGGTTCCCCTTTGATCCTTCTGACTCATGGAAACTCAGTCTTTCCATTGTTGGCTCCCCGTTGATCATTTTGATGGAAATTCACCAACTGCTTCTTAAACACTTGGAGGGAGTCTGAATTTCGAATGGAGGTGAGAAGCTCATTCCACCAGCCAGGTGCTACATGTGAAGAGAGTCTGGATTGAGTTTTGATTCACAGATACTTAATTGTTGGGACCCCTTTGATCATTTTGACTCATGGATACTCACTCTTTTCATTGAGTGGTGTCGTGAATTTTGGGGTTTCCATCTCCCTTTCTCATTTTGACTTTTGCATACTCAATTGGTGGTAGCTCCTTGATCAGTCTACTTTCGGATGCACAATCATTTTATTCAGTTGGGGGGGTCCGCCTTGATCATTTTTACGTACTGAAAGTCAATCTTTTCATTGGTGGGTCTCTGTTGATCGTTTTGATGGAAATTAACCAACTGCTTCTTAAAAACTTGGAGAGAGTCCATATTTCGAATAGAGGTGAGAGGCTCATTCCACCAGCCAGGAGCTCAACACGAAGAGAGTCTGGATGGAGTTTTGATTCACAGATACTTAATTGTTGGGACCCATCTGATCATTTTGACTCATGGACACTCACTCTTTTCATTGAGCGGTGTTGTGAATGTGGAAGTTTGTGTCTCCTTTGCTCATTTCAACCTTTGTATACTCAACTGGTGGCAGCCCCTTGTTCATTTGACTTGTGGATACTCGGTCATTTCATTCAGCTGGGGGAAAAGGAGAAGATGCCCCTTGTTCATTTTGATTCTTGGATAACTCAATTGTTGAGCACCCCCTTGATCATTCTGACTCATGGAAACTAAGTCTTTTCATTATTGGGTCCCCGTTGATCATTTTGATGGAAACCCACCAACTGCTTCTTAAACACTCGGAGGGAGTCCGAATTTCAAATAGAGGTGAGAAGCTCATTTGAATTTTGGGGTTTGCATCTCCCTGCTCATTTTGACTTTGCATACTCAATTGGTGGTAGCCCCTTGATCATTCTACTTTCGGATGTTCAATCGTTGTATTCAGTGGGTGGGTGGGGGGTCCACTTTGATCATTTTCACCAGCTGCTTCTTAAAAACTTGGAGGTAAGCAGAATTTTGAACAGAGGTGAGAACCACATTCCATCAGTCAGGAGCTCCACACGAAGAGTGTCTGGATAGACTTTTGATTAACGGATACTCAATTGTTGAGCCCATCTTGATCATTCTGAGTCATGGAAACTCAATCTTTTCATTGTTGGGTCTCTGTTGATTATTTTGATGGAAATTCACCAACTGCTTCTTAAACACTTGGAGGGAGTCCGCATTTCGAATAGAAGTGAGAAGCTCATTCCACAAGCCAGGAGCTACACGTGGAGAGAGACTGGAATGAGCTTTGATTCACAAATTCTTAATTGTTGGGACCGCTTTAATCATTTTGACTCATGGATACTCATTCTTTTCATTGGGTGATGTAAATTTGGGAGTTTACGTCTCCCTTGCTCATTTGGTTTCACGGATACTCGATTGTTGGGCCCCCTTTGATCATTTTGACTAATGGTGTCATGAATTTTGGGGTTTATGTCTCCCTTGCTTATTTTGACTTTTGCATACTCAATTGGTGGTAGCTCCTTGATCATTCTACTTTCGGATGTTCAATCGTTGTATTCAATGGGGGGGGGGGGGGTTGGGGTGCGGTTCCACCTTGATCATTTTGACTTATGGAAAGTCAATCTTTTTATTGTTAGGTCTCCGTTGATGATTTCGATGGAAATTCACCACCTGCTTCTTAAAAGTTTGGAGTAAAGTCCACATTTCAAACAGAGGTTAGAAGCTCATTCCACCAGCCGGGAGCTCCACATGAAGAGAGTCTTGATTAATGGAGTTTTGATTAATGGATACTCAATTGTTGGGTCCCCCTTGATCATTCTGATCATTTTCATCAATGTGGGAGGATGTCCCCTTTGCTTATTTTGAGTTGCAGGTACTCATTTCATCTTGAAGACATGCAATCATTTCATCATGCAGGGGTGGGGTCCACCTTACTTGCTGACACTCAGTCGTTGGTTACCCCATTGCTCATTTTGGTTGGTGGCCATCATGATCATTTGACTTGCGGGTGGTCAATCATGTCATTCAGTAGGGGGAGGAGGACCACCTTGCTGGTTTTGATTCATAAATACTCAATTGTTGGGTCCCCATTCATCATTTTGACTCATGGATATTTAATCTTTTCATCAAGCTGGGGGGAATGTCCCCCTTATTTATTTCTATATGCAGATACTCAATCATTTGGTCCTTCTTGTTCATTGCAACTTGCGGACCCGCAATCAGTTCATCGAGTAGGCATGGGGTCCACCTTACTCATTTTGACTTGAAGACACTCAATGGTTCGGACCCCCGTACTCATTTAGGCTTGTGAATACTCAATTGTCGGAACCCCCCTGATAATTTTGCACTTGTGGATGGTCAAGAGGTGGAATTCCTCAGATGCAGTTCAGCAGGAATCATCGTCTTCTTTGGTTTCTCTGCCGCTGCCAGCTGGTGGGCATGTAAAACGCATACACAAAGACTCCTGACTCTTGAGTCTCGACTCATTGGATTCATTAGTCTGACAATTCTCGTTCATTTCATTTGTGAAGAAGTCACTATCCTGGAATCAGTCTAACAGTTCTCGAATCTGATTCAGGAATGAGTCAGTATCCCCAGAATCCATCTAACAATACTCATCAGTCTGATCTGTGAACGAGTCAATATCCATTTTACACAATTCTCACTCATGTCTTATGTAATGTCCTATTTTAAATTTGCAACTTAAATTTATTTTGTTGTATATGGATTATTATAATGGTAAATGTATAATTAATTACATGTGCACACACACACATATAAAATATAGCTGTCATTCCAGATTATTGTATACATTTTTAATACAGTATTTGTGCGGCGATCAGAGGGGACCATGGGACTACAATATAAGCTAACCCTAAAAAATGAGTCAAACAGATCAAAAGAGTCGATTCACTTAAACGGGTAGTTTGAAGGAATGGACTCAGTAAATTGAATTGAAATGGACATCACCGTCTCCTGCAGTTACTGACAGTTCAAATCGCACATACCTGAGAGCGGTCAGTTGTTTTGCTGTTCTTATTGTGATTACAGATTTTTGTTCTTTTTGCTCTGGTTTTGACTTCATGTTTGGATTGTGTTTTTGCCTTGCTGGAAACTCGATCTATCTATCTATCTAAAACATTTTATTTATAAAGGTCGGATGTTAATACATTTTTTGGAATTGCTGTTGGAACTGTTAGTTAATGCTTGGGACTCCTAAGTTCACGATTGACTGTATTTTGTCGCTGCCTCCAGATCAGCTGAAATCTCTGCATGTCTCACTGATATTGCAACCTGGATGAAAAAGAACACCATCTCAATCTCAACCTGGCAAAGACAAACCGACTTGTTATCCCAGCTCCTCTGCCTCTCCAGCACGCCATCTCTGCTCAGCTCGGCTCACTTTTATTAACACCTGCCAAGTCAGGTTCAACCTTAGGGTGGTGATTGAAGACCAGCTATCCCTGTCACAACTGTCTCTTGCTCTTGCAGATTCACGATATACAACTTCTGCAAGATCAGGCCACATCCAATGGAGCAGCTCGAATTAAGGTCAAATCCTTGATACTTGCCTAGAGAATAGTAAATGTGTCAGCACCTGAAAAGGGATACCTATGATTACCGGAATTGATCCAAAACACGGGAGTAGGGTGAAGATAATGAATACGCCTGCCAGGAGTTGTAGGCCTACAGTCTGGCTAATCAGACCAGCGAGCGGCATTGGGCTGATTTGATTGAGTGCGAGTTTATTCTACAATTGTGAAAATAACTACATGACTCGATTATATAGTGCCTTCTATCTATCTATCTATCTATCTATCTATCTATCTATCTATCTATCTATCTATCTATCTATACTAATATTACATTCTTTCTGTTATATAGTGCCTTTCACATCTATCTATCTATCTATCTATTATATAGTGCCTTTCACATCTATCTATCTATCTATCTATCTATCTATCTATCTATCTATCTATCTATCTATCTATCTATCTATCTATACTAATATTACATTCTTTCTGTTATATAGTGCCTTTCACATCTATCTATCTATCTATTATATAGTGCCTTTCACATCTATCTATCTATCTATCTATCTATCTATCTATCTATCTATCTATCTATCTATTATATAGTGCCTTTCACATCTATCTATCTATCTATCTATCTATCTATCTATCTATCTATCTATCTATCTATCTATACTAATATTACATTCTTTCTGTTATATAGTGCCTTTCACATCTATCTATCTATCTATTATATAGTGCCTTTCACATCTATCTATCTATCTATCTATCTATCTATCTATCTATCTATCTATCTATCTATCTATCTATCTATCTATCTATCATATCTGACTCTCCCTCTAGCTAGCATATTTCCTTTCCTTGTAAAACAGAAGTGCTCTTATTTGCTAAGTCACTCACCTCAGACATTTTCCTGAGTCAGTCACACAGATCATATCAGCAGCCTTTTGTGTCAATAAGGCCATAAAGGAAACACGCTGTGTACGCAACAGACAAGGGGACACATGACATCGGTGCTGGACATTGAAGCAGAAGTGCAGTCCTCATCTTCCCACCTTCCAGGCCATCGCCTTTCCCAACAGCACCAAGCACAGGGCAGGCAGCAGTTTGCCGGTTTCATTTCCTAGTAAAGAAGCAGGAGGACGGCTTTGACAGTGATGGAGCTCTTGTTCACACCACAGTGGGGAAACAGTGACCCCTATCAGCCAGAAGTTCTTGTCATTCTTACTGTCCTGGAAGTGAAAACTTTTAAGCTTTATTATCTGTAATTAATGTTCTCATCTTGATATCTTAAAGTTTATAGTTGCATAAAGTGCCTATAAAAAGTACTCACCCACTTGGAAGTTTCTTATTTTATTGTTATACAACATTGAATCAGAGCAGATTTAATTTGGCTTTCCTAACACTAATCAACAAAAAATAATCTTTAATGTCAAAGTGAATTTTCCAAAAGCTTTTGATAAGAGGGGGCAAGGCCTGAAACTGCAACAAGTGTGAATTGAAGGCTCAGAGTGTAGATAAGTGTAAAATTGGCTTAAACATGGGAAAGGAATAGTTTTGCTGTGAGCTACTACTGAATTATGTAACGTTCAAAGTGATGTCCTTCAGGGATCAGTTCTGGGGCCGCTGCGCTTTTTTAATTGACAAAAATAACTTTCATTGGAATATAAATAATAAGCTTGTGAAGTTTGCAGAGGAAGCTAAATTAGGAGGAATGGGAGAATACAACTAAATCGTTACAGAGGGGCTTGGACAGAACTGTGACTCGGGCAGATTTCTGCTTCTTCTTCTGCATCATCATCATCATCTTTTCCCACTTCCATGTGAAGTCAATGTGCCTATTTAACCATTTCCATACCATTTGGTCCTGCACCTTCTTCCCAAAGAAGAGGGATGCCTCACACATGGACAAACTGGTGAGGAAGGCAGGCTCTATTGTAGGCACGGAGCTGGACTGTTTGACATCCGTGGCAGAGCGACGGGCGCTGAGCAGACTCCTGTCAATCATGGAGAATCCACTGCATCCACTGAACAGGATCATCTCCAGACAGAGGAGCAGCTTCAGTGACAGACTGCTGTCACCGTTCTGCTCCACTGACAGACAGAGGAGATTGTTCCTCCATCACACTATGCGACTCTTCAGTTCCACCGGGGGGGTAAACGTTAACATTATACAAAGTTATTGTCTGTCTGTATACCTGCATTGTTATCACTCTTTAATTTAATATTGTTATTATCAGTATGCTGCTACTGGAGTATGTGAATCTCCTCTTGGGATTAATAAAGTATCTATCTATCTATCTATCTATCTATCTATCTATCTATCTATCTATCTATCTATCTATCTATCTATCTATCTATCTATCTATCTATCTATCTATCTATCTTATATTCCCATCTGCAACTCTGCAATAAATCAACTCCACAACTGTCTTTCTGAACTAAGATCCTGGATGGCTAATAATTTTCTTGACCTAAATCAAAATAAAATGGAGGTGCTTATAGTGGGTCCATCAGCTAAAGCCCAAATTGGTCTTGAACTTCTCGACTCTTTCTCTGTCTTTTGCAAACCTCAAGTCCGCAATCTCGGTGTTATCTTTGACAGTCACCTCTCTACAGTCACAAGTAAATTCTGTAGTCAAAAGTTGTTTTTTCCAGCTTTGTCTATTAGGTAAGATCAAGCTTACAGGCTGCCTCTCGCTTTCTGGTTGGGGCAAGAAAGTATGACTCAGTTTATCCAATATTAGCTTCTCTACACTGGCTGCCTGTCAGTTTTCGAATTGATTTTAAAATCTCGTTGCTAGTTTTTAAATCTTTACATGGGCTTGCTCCAGCCTATTTATCTGAATTGTGTGCTTTACACCAGCCATCTAGAGTGCTTCGATCTTCTGGTCAGTTGTCTCTTGTTGTCCCTCATACCAAGTGTAAAACTAAGGGGGACAGACAGAACTTGTGTAGCTGCTCTCTCGTCACAATTCAAAATGAGATTAAAGACTCATTTCTATTCACTTGCTTTCCGTGACCTTCAGTAATACTGATGGTTTCCTCATTGTGATTATGGAACATTACTTCTATTTATTATTTATTTTATTTTTGTTCATTTATTTTTTTATGCTATTCATGTTAATTGTATGTTTTTCTTTAATTCTATTCTTGTAAAGCACTTTGGACACAGCATTCCGATGTTGTTTTAAATGTGCTGTATAAATAAAGTTAACATTGACATAAAGGTTTGAGGCACACCAGTCCCGTATACTGTAGGTTACCGCTGAGTCCAGAAGTGCACCGAGACACGTTATATCACAGAATACACCGGTGATTGAAACAGGGGGACAGGAAGTGACACAGGTAATTGAAGTGATGAACCAGAGATGAGGTTTGGGAATTGAGATCAATCTAAGCGCATCAGATCTTCGAAGAAGATTATTGTTTGGGAGTGTAGGTGTCTTTCGCCGAATTCCCAAAAAGTTAGGGTTTCGCTCTTCTTCTTTTTTCCTGTCGTATAAGAGAGAGAGAGGCATTGGCGTTTTGTGTCAAACCCCATCCGTTGCTGTTTTCACGCTGCATCGGCCCCATTGGCTGCCCCCTATTCGCACGTGTGTGATAGCAGACACGATAATAATAACAATAATAAAAAGAATATGGATGAAAGGGAAATAGTGTGGCAGAGTTGTAAATCTGCTAGATCAGGCCATCCACAAAATCTGTAGAGGACAAGTGAGGAAGGCCACCAAGAGATCTCTGAAGGGGTGACAAGCTTCATGGACTGACAGGACAGGATCAGGGTCTTCACCAGTCGCAGCGGAGAGAAATGAGACATCTCGACAGAAGAAACATGAGAGACTCTGAGTCAGTTGGACCGACTAAAAGCTGTGTTTAAACACTACAGATTATCAAAACTGTACCCTCTCCACCATGAAGCATGCTGTGGAGGTGCTTGTCTTCAGCAGGCACTGGAAGGCTGGAGAGGATAACATGAATGCAGCAAAATACGAAGAAATCCTGAAGGCAAACCTAGTCATCAGTCTGCCAGAAAACCTTTGCCTTGGGAGAAGATTTGATTTTCCAAGCTGGACAACAACCAGAAGCATAAAGCTAATGCTAAACGGGAATGGCGTCTTAGCAACAACGTTACAATGGACTATTCTGAAGTGGCCTTCTGTGAGCTCTGATTTAAATCCTACAGAACACCTATGGAAAGATCTGACACATGCTGTCTTTAGAAGCCCCCCATCCTACCCCAAATACCACCCACTTTCAAACCTGACACATTTAGAGAAGTGATGGAGAGTTGTCACAAACTCGACAAAGAGCCATAGCAAGGTTTGGGGTGGGCAGCCACCCTTATATTGTTTCCTGGCTGCAAACTTGAAGAAATTGATGAACTGAGGGGATAGGGGAATGGTGGCGGCTTTTAAAGGTCAGTATAGCAGGGGAGTAGTGGCTCTGGGGCTAGGGATCTGCACTGGCAATCGGAAGGTTGCTGGTTCGAATCCTGTAAATGCCAATAGAGACTCTGCTCTGTTGGGCCCTTGAGCAAGGTGGCCCTTAACCTTTAATTGCTGAGCACTTTGAGTAGTGAGAAAAGCGCCATATAAATGCAAAGAATTATTATTAGAATTATTCTAGGAAGTGACATCAAAGGGGCTGGAGCTGGAAGGGTCTTCATTCATAGGCTTGGACCCGGAAGTGACGTCAAAAGGGACAAGAAAGGCAAGAAAAAGAGTCAGTGCACTGCGTCACCTCCAGGTCTGGCTCAGAATTACTCTCATTCAAGCCCTTTATTTGCCTCCCATGCGCACGTGTGTGACGACAGAATGTAATGTGTAATGTAATTGAGTCTTAGAGGTGTCCATGGCCCATATTTACCCAGCATCTCATGGGAATCGCATTAAAGTCTGACTAAGGCGAAAATTTGTCTTTCCTCAGATTAGGACATCAGAAGTATTTCGGAAATGACCGACATGCACTCCAAATGAGCAGTGGGAGTTCACGTTTGAGAATGAATGACATCACGACTCCATGACACCTTGAGGTGCAAATGGGAACTCATGATGCATTTTCTAGTATTCTGATACTAACACTTAGACAACACCACAAATATAATAATAATAATAATAATAATAATAATAATAATAATAATAATAATAATGGGGCAACACGGTGGCACGGTGGTAGCGCTGCTGCCTTCTCAGTTAGGAGACCTGGTTTCGCTTCCCGTGTCTGCATGGGTTTCCTCCCACAGTCCAAAGACATGCAGGTTAGGTGCATTGGCGATTCTAAATTGGCCCTAGTGCGTACTTGGTGTGTGTGTGTGTGTGTGTGTGTGTGTATGTACGCCCTGTGGTGGGCTGGCACCATGCCCGGGGTTTGTTTCCTGCCTTACACCCTGTGCTGGCTGGAATTGGTTCCAGCAGACCCCCATGACCCTGTAGTTAGGATATAACTGGTTGGATAATGGATGGATGGTGTGAGGGATGGCCGGCCTGTTACCCCGGCCAATACCCCCAGGCCGCCAGATGGAGCTGTCCCTGCGGCATTGAAGTGCCCCGAATACCAGCAGGGAATCATGGACGATGGAGTTTTCCTTTACATGCCCTGCTGGATACCACAGGGGCCAACAGATGACGCTGCAGGGAGGCCCAGAGAGTTGTTTGTGCCCTGTAACCCGGAAGTATGTCGTAGGCAAGGCGACAAAGGAAATGAAGTGCTTCTGGGATGAAGAAAAGAATTTTTATCTGACCCGGAAGTGATAAGGAATCACATGGACTGTAGGGTTGGAACCACTTCCGGGTCAGGGAATATAAAAGGACGATGGGAAATCCCAGACGTTGAGCTGAGCTGGGTGGAAGGGTGGCAATGCGTCTGGGAGTGTGGAGGATTATTGTATTGATTGATTATTGTTTATGAATTATAAGAGTATTGTGGAGTGTAGGTGCTTTGTGCACATTATTATTATAAAAAATATTCATCTTTGGACTTTTACCTGGTGTCTGACGTGTGGTCTGAGGGTTCAAGGGGTCACGGAGACCTTAAACTGTCACAATGGATAATAATAATAATAATAATAATAATAATAATTACTTAATTAGTGTGGGCTTCCCAAAATCCTACGCTGAACTGAAATAAATCTTTTATCCCAAAATACACAAAAGAAATGACTGCCAACTAGAGCAGTTTTTATCTATTCTTGGGTACTAACATAATGTGTATGCCAATCTTTTGGTAATTTAGGGTTATTATTTAGGTAGATTTTTATCCCAGAGGGAAATTTCTGAAAGTACAAAAACATAAAGCACCGTTACGCCGATCCAATAACATTAAGAAAGATACAACAACTGACAACCATATCATCGTGTGTACACAAGATGAGAACAAAGAAGAATATTCACCTTCAGCTGTATACAAGGTAATACCGTATATACTCACATAGAAGTCGGGTCTTGAAACCCGAAAAAATCGATCATAAAATCAGACCTTGACTTATACCCCCGCTCAAAAATGCGACACTTAATTTTCACATTAGTTTCTCGGACACATTGAATTTTGTTGCAGCAGCGCAGTTACCAATTTCTTTCGCCACTTCAACAACTTTTAATTTAAAACCAGCTTTGTGTTTTCTTCTGATCGAACGCTCCATCATAGATAAGGGGTGCTCTTACGATAAGGGGGGTATGATGGTGTGAGATACAAAAAAAACAAAAAACAGTTCAAACGTCACTTCAGAATAGTTTGGGTATTACCGTGTGGTCACGTAGACCCGGAAAAGAAAACAGAAATAAAGACTAGGAAATCATGTAAAAGCGTTAATGAAATGATGATGAGGGAGAGAAGAATATCACACATTCAATAAGAAAGAATATTATTTTAATAAGTAGTGACTTGTGAGAGGAGTCAATATTAGAATAGTCGCATGATTAGTATGGGATGTTATTATAGTCACAACAGCAGGAATATTTACAATACAAAGTGTCACATGAACAGGGGGGTATTTTCCGTACATTGCTTACATCATCTGAGATTAGATGCCTCATCTTGGATATGTCGGTTTTTCAGACACAGCCGTGTAGTCGATTAGTCGAGCTGGATCTAATCATCCGAGATGAATGCGCGCACCTGCACTGAGTGAAAAGCCCATATATATTGAGTCTAGAAAACATGATCAGCAAGTCTTTGATAGGCTGTAACAAAATGACGAAAGACGGGCGCATTTGTTTTTTCCACACAAGCGGAGCAAGACCTTTTATTCAAAGGACATGAAGAATTTCAAGATTTAATATTCACAAGGGGTAACACTGCAAAAGCAGCCCAAACCAGAAAAGACGGCTGGCAAAAAGTGGCCGACAAATTAAACGCTAAGTAGTGTGCATTGTACTTATTGAATGCAGCGTTTCATTTCCTATGTGTCAGATTAATTATTATTTAATATGTCATAATTCCAGATCAAATGTGAGCACAAGGAGAACATGGGAACAGGTTAAAGTGAAGTACAAGAATATACTTCAAACTGGTAAATATTGGTATATAACTATTTAAAGAATTGTTGACATAAAGAATCATATCCTCTTTAATAAAACCCCCGTGTGTGTGTGTCTTCTGGTGAAGTGCGCATGCGTGGGGTACGGTGCGATGCTTCAAAGGCCGCCTGACGCGTCACACAAGACAGAGAGGGCGGGACCTATAAAATATCGCGAATCAGATCCAATCGGATTTCGGTAAATGAGGTAAGACCTAAACATAAAACACGAAAAATCCAATTGGGTACAGAGACGTGGAGACCAGCTTCCCCATTGTTGTGCAAGTGTTCACTCTGAGGATGTCAGATTTGCGATTAAGAAGCTTGGCCCAGTAAAGTGTAAAGTGTCAGTCGTTGAAGGGGTTTTCCTAAATATACGAATTTTCATGATATTACAATACGATGACTTTTAAAAGTAGATTTATTTTTGCGCACATTACATCAGTTGCAGGGGAGAATCTGCTGATTGCCCACTGTTGTGACAGAAAATTAAACACATATTACGGACAGCAAAGCCAGTATTACTGCGAGAGAAAATTAAAGGCATTTTACGGAAAAAAATTACTGAGGTAAAAGGTCCCTTGCCATTTAATATAGACTGTTCCTACTAATGTTTATGGACTACTGCTGTAGCGCCCGTTATTGTAACAGGCTTAATGTCTAGTATAATATAAGAACATTAATTTTAAAGCTAATAAGGAGGCAGACAAGCAAAAAACAGGTGGAGGTCCACACGGTCCAGACCTAACCCATGCAGAAGAGTTGGCTCTCCAGCAAAATGCCCATCGCCCTGTTTCTGAGGGCATTCCAGGGGGAAGCTCCTCCTCAGAACCAGTGGCAGGATGCAGTGGTCACTTCATTTCAGGTAAAGGATGGTCATTGCATATATTTGTTCTCCATGTGTGCCATAGGTATGTTCCATATAGCCCTCTTTTTTTGTTGGGTCAGTTGCAGGGAATGTCATATCCCTAGAACTTATGTCTGACCAACGAGATATTGACGAAGGTCTAATATTTGACGACGACACTGTGTCTGATTATTCATCAGGAGGAGAGGTACATTTTCCAAATAATGTTTGATCAAACTCCACTCTGATCAGTCCCATGTGCCCCAATCACATTTGGAAATCCTGGGTAAGGAGAATGTTAGGCTGATTGTGAGATTCTTCATGGAACTGTGGGTGTTTGTGCCTGTGTATTCCCCATATCTGCAATGGCATGAAACGCCTCTTTTATTGTCTGCTCACGCAGGTGTCCAGGAAACACAATGAAAACCCGAAGGAAATATTTCAGAGCCAAACAGACTTTACGAATTGCCTGGCAAACTGCACTTTTAGATGGATTTTTCTGCATTGCCTACAGTATATGAAAAGTGCCGCTTGCAAAAAACCTCAAAGCAATGCTTACTGTCTGTGTGGATGTGAGAGCCCGACTTCGCTGAGTTTGACTTCGAATATAAGGTGCTAATAAATCTTTGAGGTACAATATTCCCCCTCGGCTAAAGCGGTATCTTTCGAAAAGAATTTCCTCCGAGAGAAATAAAGGATCTTGCCGATCGTGCAAAACCCTCTCTGTATGAAATTCTCTTCTTATAATTTGCGCACCGATATCAATTGGTCGTTCATTCATGAACGGTGAAGCCATGACTGAATGAATTCCATGCACGAACACTGATTAAGTGTGTGAGCTAATCCTTGTTTACATCGAACAAACCTGCTCCGAGCAGGTTTGAGGATTTGGATGTGTTGCTAAGACAACACTTCCAGCAAGAGTTTCGAAAAACCGACAGATCCAGGATCAGGCCAAATCATCAACAATTACATCCAGTTAAATGAGTAATCCACGTATGAAAAATACCCCCCTGGTTAACAGAACATAAGAAGGGAAACGCAGGGCACATGTACAGTAAGTCAGTCTGTGTGAAGTGTGGCCGTCAGGTAATGTAGTATACCGACGTCTGGAAGAATTGTCGGCAAACGCAATTTGTTGCATAAACATTATTATCAGCAAAAATATTCCGCTGTGTGTAACCCACAAGTACCTATACGTTTATCCCGGGTTTCAATGTAACTCTGCAAAATGTTGTGTTATCTCAATTTTAATCCTCATATGCTGCTGCTGGGGGGCTTGTTTTGTTTTGGATGTGCTCTGTCTCTAGGTCTGTCAGAGGACCGGGACTTTGTGAAGTGGGGTCCAGCCTCACATGGGGAGGTAAAATGGGGGGTGGGGGATAAGGGGGGGAGAGAAAGAGAGCAGGCTATATCTAATCTATCCTTTTAATCCTTACAATTATAACTACTGTCACACACGTGTGTTTAGGAGACAGCTAAAGGGCTTAAATACAGGTGATTCCATAGATGCTATAAAGTCACTTCAAGGCGGGAAAGCAGCAGGCCCTGATGAATACCCTGCAGAATTTTATAAGAAATTCTCTAGTCAGTCTCCTCCCCTCTTATTAGCAACATTTACAGAAACTAGAGACAATCAAATTCTACCTCAAACTTTTTGCCAAGCATTAGTCACCATCTTTCCTAAAAAAAATAAGGACTTATCACAATGTGCATCATATAGACCAATTTCACTTCTGAATAATGATATTAAGATACTCTCAAAATCATAGCTAGAAGGATGGAGAAAGTGCTGCCTTCGGTAATATCACAAGATCAAACTGGATTTATCAAGGGTCGACACTTATTTTCCAATCTTCGGCGCCTGTTTAATGTAATATACTTACCAACAAAGTCAAACACCCCAGAAATATTATTATCATTGGATGCAGAAAAGGCATTTGACATGATTGAATGGAAATACCTTTTCACTACATTAGAGAAATGTGGGTTTGGCCTGAACATTTGAGCATGGACCAAACTACTATATACCAATCCAGAAGCTTCAGTTTATATTAACCCTTTAACCGCCAACTCCCTAAATATTCCCCACGCCAGGCGAAATCTGAACAATTTTCGTTTTTTTAATTTTTTACATTTTTTTTACATTTTTTACATTTATTCAAGCAGTATTGACCACTAAATGTTGTGCAAGTTGCCAGTGTATACACGAAATCTATAAATGTAACCTGAATTCTCAGCTAAGCAAAACATCTTGATACCAAACCGTGCCCTTTTCAATGGTAGATACTGTCGAAACTGTAAGCGGCCCTTCCACGACAATAAACTTTCATCAACTGCAACTGACGGTCCTGGCATGTAGGGCAACTGAAATGCTTCAAATAAATGATCAATCAAAGGACGTAGCTTGAACAAGTGGTCGCGGTTTGGATCTTTCTTATCTGGCTCGTTTCTGTTGTCATTCAAATGAAAGAATTTCAGCAGCAAAGAGAATCGGTTACGTGTCATGACAGCTGCAAAAATAGGTGTTGCATACATAGGATCTGTAGACCAGTACATCTCAATATCTGGTTTTCTGATTATTCCCATCAACATCAAAATCCCAATGAATTTTTTCATTTCGTTTTCATCAGTGTCAAACCAAGCACGAACACGGGAATGTGGAGGTAAATTGGGATTTTTCTCAATAAACTGTGCTGCATACAGATTTGTCTGATGAACAAAATGTCTGATCAAATCAGGTGACACAAACAGCTCATAAAACTGCTCAGCAGTGTAATTGTTTACATCAACAATAAAGCCACACGTTCCCTCAAACGAATGCAGAAAAGGTAGTTCACCTCGGGCAGCAGCCCAGCTGAGATGCTGGGGATACACCCACTCAGCGCCGTCATCCGATGCGTCTTCATTCACAGTATCATGCAGCGCACGTTGCTGCTCATCACTGTCGCTAAAATCTTCTTCAGAACTGCTACAATCATGATCAGAACTGTCCAAAATCGCCTGCAAAGCCTCACTTGAAGTCAGTTTACGTTTCGCCATATTCACAGCTGTTACATGCGAATCACGTCACATGACCGGCCAAAACAACCACAGACTTGTCGAAATACAACGTAGTAATAATACCCACGCCAAACCGTCAGTTATACTACTTGCCAGGCATTCATATAACCACAGGCAAATGTGCCGGATAATTCCGGCAGTATGGCGTTAGCAATAAAACAACGGTGCCGGATATATCCGGCAGAGGGCGGTTAAGGGGTTAACAACATTTGTTCAGACTACTTTAAACTAGAAAGTGGTTCCAGACAAGGTTGCCCCTTGTCACCACTGCCATTTGCAGTCGCCATTGAACCACTGGCAGTCCACTGTCGAAATTCTTATCAGTTAAAGGGGATTTTCAGAGAAGGACTGGAACAGAAAATTTCTCTATATGCAGATGATATGGTACTGTATATTTCAGATCCACAAAATTCTGTGCCTGCAGTCTTAACAGCACTTACAGAATTTCAAAAGATCTCTGGTCTCAGAATTAATTTGAGTAAAAGTGTGCTCTTTCCAGTGAATTTTCAAGCACACAATATTAGATTGGACACCCTACCTTTTATCATAGCAGATCAGTTTAAATACCTGGGGGTAAACATCACAAGTAAACATAAATCTCTTTATCAACACAATTTCGCTGTCTGTATGGAAAAAATTAAGCAAGACTTGCATAGATGGTCAACTCTTCATCTCACTCTAGCCGGAAGAATTAACGTTGTTAAGATTAATATTCTCCCAAAGCTACTTTTTTTATTTCAAAACATTCCAATATACATTAATAAATAATTTTTTAAGCAATTAGATTCAACAATAACCTCATTTATTTGGAACTCAAAACATCTATGTATCCAAAGAGTGACCCTACAAAGACCTAAGGCAGAAGGTGGCATGGCTCTACCTAACTTTCAGTTTTATTACTGAGCAGCAAACATACAAGCTATAAAGACCTGGACACAAATAGATGAACATACACAGGCTTGGTCCGCAATGGAAGTAAAATCCTGCAGTACTTCTCTATATTCCCTGCTTTATGCCCCAATAAATGCAAGTTATCGGCAATATACTAATAACCCAATGCTTCACTCACTCAGAATATGGAACCAATGTAGAAAGCATTTTAAGATGGAGAATCTTTTATCTGTGGCATCTCTGCAAGAGAACCACCTCTTTCAACCCTCCCAAACCCTTGCAGTTTTTAATACCTGGAAAACATTTGGGATTAAATTGCTCAGAGATCTTTATATAGACAACATCTTTGGATCCTATGAACAATTACATTCAAAATTTAACTTTCCAGCCACACATTTCTTTCACTATCTTCAAATTAGGAACTTTGTTAAACAGAACCTGCCCGATTTTCCTCATCTTGCTCCCTCCTCCATGCCGGAAAAAATATTGCTCAATTTCAAGGACTTAGACACCATCTCTGCAATATATAAAATTATTTTACAGTCCCTCCCTTTCAAAGATCCAAGAGGACATTGGGAAAAAGATCTCATAATCACTATATCAGAAAGGGAGTGGAAAATAGAAATGCAGAGACTTCACTCGCGCTCCATATGCACAAAGCATACAATTATTCAACTCAAAATTATATATCGAGCACATCTGTCTCGCCTAAAACTTTCCAAAATATTTCCAGAGCAAGATCCAACCTGCAAACGCTGCAATCAAGTCTCAGCCTCTCTGGGTCACATGTTCTGGGCCTGCGCCATCATTTGGTCCATCATTTTGGACCAAAATTGTTAAGTGCCTTTCAGACAGCCTTGGTGTCACAATCCCTCCTATCCCACTAACAGTGTGTTTGGTGTTCTTCCAGATGGGTTTAAAATGGAGAAGGACAAACAAACGGTGATTGCACTCAATACACTTTTGGCACGCAGACCTATTTTGCTAAACTGGAAGAATCCTAACTCTCCTCCTTTAAGTCAGTGGGAAACCGATGTTTTATATTACTTGAAATTGGAAAAAATCAAATATTCAGTTAGAGGATCTGTACAGAATTTTTTCAAAACCTGGCAGGATCTAATCAATAATATCTTAGAATAAGCTCTTAATGCACAGAGGAAGCAATTATCTCCACATTTCTTTTTCTTCTCCATTTATCTCTATTGCCCTATTAAACTCATCAATTTAGGTATGTCTACAAGCTTTAAGTTTTACTCTGTTGGCCATGCTCTGTCTTTCAGGGGTGGGGGGCGACTAGTTTTCAATCCTATCTTATGTAAAACTTCATCTATTGGATGAATGATTACAATAATTGGATGGAATGATTAAAAACAGGGCTTGGCAAATAAACTCCGACGTTATTAAACGTTTGTCCTTGTGACTTGATGATAGTCCTACAATATGTTAAACGAACGGGGAATTGCCTACACCATAATATATAGGGAATATCTCGTTTTGAGTTGCCAGTGTTATGGAATCCCTGTAGTTTTTCCGTTGTGATGTTTCTCGTTGTCTGGAAATTTGCCGCTGCTCTTCAGAAAGGTTGTGTGTGTAATTCACCATCGAGGTGCGAGTCTTGCTGCCGCTGATCTTTGGATAATGTCGCTCTGTGGTTTATCATACGACAAGTAAGCCCGCGATTCTCTAGAGAATCGTAAATCCAAGAATGGCAATAAGTTTCTGTTCCGTCCGATCGCTGCGTGATGAAATATCATGGAGGGTGGGTGTGTCCTGGGACAGTTCATTTCAACGTGCTTCTGTTATTGTCTTTCTTCATGCAGTCTTGTTTTTGTTTTTTTATGGCTGTGTCATCGTATATGCGGTGGTGTGGCCGGTCGCGTCCGGGCAGCTGTAGAACCTAGCGTGCATGCTTCACCTCAGGTTTAGTTCACAGGTCGTAGGCATGGTAAAGTCCGTTATGTGATTCAAACATGCCACACAGACTGCTGGCACATACACATACTACTGACTCTGGGAGGCTGCTGCGTTTGACTGTGGGTTGTGGTGTTTGGGCGCCACCTACTGACTCTGGGAATACGCTGCGTTTGAGTACGTATGCGCCTCTGTGGGAAGCCACTGCGTAATGAAATAGATAGATAGATAGATAGATAGATAGATAGATAGATAGATAGATAGATAGATAGATAGATAGATAGATAGATAGATAGATAGATAGATAGATAGATAGATAGATAGATAGATAGATAGATAGATAGATAGATAGATAGATAGATAGATAGATAGATAGATACTTTATTAATCCCAATGGGAAATATCATGTAGGGTGGGTGCGTCCTGGGACAGTACATTTCAATGCGCTTCTGTTATTGTCTTTCTTCATGCAGTCTGTTATATGATTCAGACATGCCACACAGACCGCTGGCACATAAATACTACTGACTCTGGGAGGCCGCTGTGTTTGACTGTGGGTTGTGGTGTTTGGGCGCCACCTACTGAGTCTGGGAAGCCGCTGCGTTTGACTCTGGGGCGCCGCGGCGCACTGCGCATGCATATCAGTACATCCGTGCATAAATTAAAACTGTGGTTTAGTAATATAGATGTCTTTAATGTTCTAAGGCCTGTGCTGGTTGGTTTGGAGTGATGTCGATGTTTCTGCTTCTGTGCGTTAGTCTGAGTATGTAGGTCGCCGCTAGGCTGTATGTGCCTTTTCATTTTATCGGGAGGCTTACGTTGAAGTGAAGGAAAAAGGAGGTGCAAAATGGTAGAGTCATCATGCAGTTTCGGTGAGTAATGTGGAAGTAATAGTAAGTAAGTAAGTAAGTAATAGTTCATTCAATCAGTCTCTGTTCAGGCACTGATGAGTACTTAGGTTTCATGCATTTCAAGGCAGAAGAGCGCAGTTTCCCCTTTTCGATCAGCTTTTAATATCTTTCCTCCCTCCCCCTTCCCCTTACTTACCAATAACCATAATATTATTTATCAAAGCATTTCATCTTACATTGCACAAATCGGCCAACCGTTTCTGTTTTGTGTACACTGCAGATGGGGCCCTAAAGAAGGAAAAGTCATCTTTCGTATGTCTAACAGATGCGTTCCTAAAGAGGAATTTGTCCCAGGTCAGCTTACTGCACCCTGTCTTATGACAGACACCTGAATGAATAACCTGCCGTTAGAGCAAAATAACTTTGTCGGCTTTTAACTCTCAGTAACTTACAAGCAGTTAAATTTTCTTTAATGGTAGCAAAGGCGGGAGGCTTACGTTGAAGTGACTGAAAGAGGAGGTGTAAAATGGTAGAGTCATAATGCAGTTTTGGTCAATAACAAAGTATACACCAAATAAAGTCAAAAACTACACTCGATAATTGGTGACACTGAAGAATTAAAGACTTGAAGATAACCCTAAGAGCAAAACTCTGCCAGGAGCACAAACTCCTCGCTATTGTTGTGGAGGGATATAGCAGTTCTGGCAACCGTAGTTTATATCAAACATGGACGGACACAAGGAAATTAATATAAGGATTAGTAAAGGATGCACATTCACTGAAGAGAATGATGATTTTATGCATGTCTCGGTCATTAAGAGTAGAACTAAACTGAAGTTACGAAAAAGCAGTTTTATGAGTTTCTAGAAATATTCTAAGTGTTAGCCTGGCATATCTCTGTATTGGTTAGGTATTCCAAATTTTTGGTGCATTTCTTTTAAGCTCTTGGAGTAATACGAGTCTACAAAAAATTGTTTTTTGTTTGCTACTGGGAACTTCAGACCAGCTCTTTATTAAGTTTTTTTACACTGATTTCATATATGAAATTGGAATTAAGCTGGCACGTCAGGTTTTTGAAATACACATCATTGACGTTTTTGACACTTACGGTCATATGAAAAAGTTTGTGACCCCCTCTCAGCCTGTATAATAATTGACTCTCCTTTCAATAAAAAAGATAACAGTGGTATGTCTTTCGTTTCCTAGGAGTACTGCGGTGTTTACCAAACAAAGATTTTTAGTGACACAGTATTTAGTTGTATGAAATGAAATCAAATGTGAAAAACTGGCTGTGCACAAATGTGGGTCCCCTTGTCATTGTGCTGATTTGAATGCCTGTCACTGCTAAATGCTGATTGGTTGGATGAACTCATTAAGCCTTGAACTTCATAGACCGATGTGTCCAATCAGGAGATATAAAGGTATTTAAGGTGGTCAATTACAAGTTGTGCTTCCTTCCCTTTGACTCTCCTCTGATGAGTGACAGCATGGGATCCTCAAAGCAACTCTCAAAAGATCTGAAAACAAAGATTGTTGAGTCTCCTGGTTTAGGGGAAGGCTACAAAAAGCCATCTCAGAGGTTTCAACTGTCAGTTTCAACTGTAAGGGATGGAATCAGGAAATGGAAGGCCACAGGCACAGTTATTGTTAAACCCAGCAGGTCTGGCAGGCCAAGAAAAATACAGGAGCGGCATATGAGCAGGATTGTGAGAAAGGTTATAGACAACCACAGATCACCTCCAAAGACCTGCAAGAACATCTTGCTGCAGATGGTGTATCTGTAAATCATTCTACAATTCAGCACAATTTGCACAAAGAACATCTGTATGGCAGGGTGATGAGAAAGAAGCCCTTTCTGCACTCACGCCACAAACAGAGTCGCTTGTTGTATGCCAATGCTTATTTAGACAAGCCAGATTCATTTGGGAACAATGTGCTTTGGACTGATGAGACAAAAATGGAGTTATTTGGTCAGAACAAAAGTGCTTTGCATGGCAGAAGAAGAACACCACATTCCAAGAAAAAACACCTGCTACCTACTGTCAGATTTGGTGGAGGTTCCATCATGCTGTGGGGCTGTGTGGCTAGTTCAGGGACTGGGGCCCTTGTTAAAGTCGAGGGTCAGATGAATTCAACCCAACATCAACAAATTCTTCAGGATAATGTTCAAGCATCAGTCACAAAGTTGAAGTTACGCAGGGGTTGGATATTCCAACAAGACAATGACCCAAAACACAGTTGGAAATCTACAAAGGCATTCATGCAGAGGGAGAAGTAAAATGTTCTGGAATGGCCGTCACAGTCCCCTGACTTGAATATCATCGAAAATCTATGGGATGATCTGAAGCAGGCTGTCCATCAAATCGAACTGAACTGGAGAGATTTTGTATGAAGAATGGTGAACAAGACCTCCATCCAGAATCAGACACTAATCAGAGGCTATAGGAGGACAGCGTCTAGAGGCCAAATGGAGGCTCAACTAAGTATTGATGTCATATCTCTGTTGGGGTGCCCACATTTATGCACCTGTCTAATTTTGTTATGATGCATATCGCATATTTTCTGTTAATCCAATAAACTTAATGTCACTGCTGAAATCCTACTGTGTCCATAAGGCATGTCAGATATTAAAAGGACATTGCTAGTTTGAAAGCTCAGCCAATGAGAAACAAAAATCCTCAAACCTTTCCATGTGACTGTATATAATGTATCAACACAATATCTGGAGTTTGGACTATGTCCCACCAAAATTGTTTCAATGTGTTTATTTTGAAAGCAAACCCAAAGACGATACCAGAGACTCGTTCAAGCACGTTTATATCAGTTTACCTCAATACAAAAGCGAGGTCCATGTACACCAAAATGTCTGAGGCACTTGCTTTTGCACTTGTACTGCACATCCATCTCTCTTTGCAAGAACCAACACTCGTCACTCGTCATGCTTGGAGTGAATTTTCCCCCGATATCGGTTTTCCACCACCTTTATATCCTGATGAACTCTTTCCCCCTGCTCATCATTGACATTGCCCAGATTTGGTGGAACAGAAGTCGAGATACAAATGTAAAAAAATGGCATCTTCAGTGACATTGGGATCCCATAAGCTGATGTGCTTTCAGCGTATTCTCCACAAGCTTAGCATCATTCTCTGCTCTGTGACTGTCAAGAAAATTCCAGACAACCTGCACAAATGTGTCCCATGCTGCTCATTCAGTTGGCCTTTCGAACTCAGAATCAAGCATCAATTCACAGATTTCAGGACCAACAAAAAACACCTTTCTTAACTTTGACTCAACTTTTCTTGAGACGAAAAACGTATTTCTTAAATTCTGAAACGCATTGCCTTTTCTGTCCATTGCCTTGACAAAATTTTCAAAGTAATAGTGAATCGAACAAACGAAATATCCTGAAATGCAATGTTATGTTAAGGAAATGATAAAACCGACTACTGTATATACTTGCGCGGATAAGTTGGGACTTGATTTTACTGTATAATTTCCGGTATTTTATAATGTTGGTTGTATAAGTTGAATGTGGAAAACACGCACCTGAGAGAGAAACAACGGAGCACACGGCCTTCTTTATCTATGTATTGTGCCTACGTGACCATACGGTGATACCCAAATTATTCTGAAGCGACGTTTGCACTGAATTATGTTTTTTGTATCTCACGCCCTCATACACCTTTATCGTAAGAGCATCACTTGTCTACGATGGAGCGTTCGATCAGAAGAAAATATGAAGCTGGTTTTAAATTAAAAGTCGTTGAAGTGGCAAAAGAAATTGGTAACTGCACTGCTGCAACAAAATTCAATGTGTCTGAGAAACTGATGTGAGATTGGAGGAGGTAAGAAGATGTAAAAAAAAACAAAAAATTAAGGGTCACATTTTTGAACGGGGGCGGCACGGTGGCGCAGTGGGTAGCGCTGCTGCCTCGCAGTTGGGAGACCTGGGGACCCGGGTTCACTTCCCGGGTCTCCCTGCGTGGAGTTTGCATGTTCTCCCCGTGTCTGCGTGGGTTTCCTCCGGGCGCTCCGGTTTCCTCCCACAGTCCAAAGACATGCAGGTTAGGTGGATTGGTGATTCTAAATTGGCCCTAGTGTGTGCTTGGTGTGTGGGTGTGTTTGTGTGTGTGTCCTGCGGTGGGTTGGCACCCTGCCCAGGATTGGTTCTTGCCTTGTGCCCTGTGTTGGCTGGGATTGGCTCCAGCAGAACCCCGTGACCCTGTGTTCGGATTCAGCGGGTTGGAAA
The DNA here is from genome assembly GCF_900747795.2 of Erpetoichthys calabaricus. Taxonomy (NCBI): domain Eukaryota; kingdom Metazoa; phylum Chordata; class Cladistia; order Polypteriformes; family Polypteridae; genus Erpetoichthys; species Erpetoichthys calabaricus. The sequence goes on along the minus strand of NC_041399.2, from coordinate 6,628,600 downwards.
ATGGATGGATGGATGGATTTTTGAACGGACGTATAAGTCGGGGTCTGATTTTATAATCGATTTTTCGGGTTTCAAGACCCAACTTATACGCAAGTATATACGGTATATAAACACAGTGCTTTGAAAAAGTATTCGGCCCCCTCTGGAAAGCCACCGTATTTCCATCTTACATCATTACAACCTATAAAAATCACGCATGCAGAGTATCACAGTGAACTTTTCTTTCTCCGTGTACATATTTTGAAACATTTAGAGCTTGGTGAACTAAACAAATGCAAATTGACAGTCATGTTGTGAAAAATGCTGTTGAGAAAGTAAGGGACCCCTTCACATAACGCACATTCAATACTCGGTAGTGTTGTGGCAAAAATTTCAGAGCAAAAGACGCACCAAGAGGTTTTCACCTGAAATGAAGACTATTAGGAGACATAGGATAGGCAAACAGAGTATATGGTTTTATTGCAATAAAACAACAACACGGACTCAACCCAATTCGGCCGAATGAGTCGAGCCCCGAACAGGCTAAAAATCACAGTTTATATAATAATTACTAATCATCCTGACCTCGCTCAAACCAGATCATTCGCTGTTCCCTTCTGACTCCCCTCTGCACCTGGCCAGCCAATATCCCAAGTTCTCATGGGAACCACCATTATCTCCTGACTTCCTTCTGCAGCTGTCCACCAGTGTTTTTACTGTCTATTGTTCATCTTTATTTTTCTGCTTCGCTTATTTTTGATTGGCATTGGGCAGGCCGATGTTCCATCTCTTCTATTCTTGAGCTTTCTTTGTCTTATCATTTCCCCTGCCTGGGCCTTTGAGCTAATTTATATTGGTAGCTATTAAAAAGAAATATGGCATGTGCCTTTTATTTAATCATTTGCTTGGCAGGCCTGACTTGCATTAATATCTGCACTAAGGTTAATGCTTATATATTTTCTATATTTATTTATGCTAATACATTCATCCATCCATCCATTTTCCAACCCGCTGAATCCAAACACAGGGTCACAGGGGTCATCTGGAGCCAATCCCAGCCAACACAGGGCACAAGGCAGGAACCAATCCCAGGCAGGGTGCCAACCCACCGCAGGACACACACAAACACACCCACACACCAAGCACACACACTAGGGCCAATTTAGAATCACCAATCCACCTAACCTGCATGTCTTTGGACTGTCGGAGGAAACCGGAGCTCCCGGAGGAAACCCACGCAGACACAGGGAGAACATGCAAACTCCGGGAAGCGAACCCAGGTCCCCAGGTCTCCCAACTGAGAGGCAGCAGCACTACCCACTGCGCTTCCTATGCTAATACATGAATATACTAATTTTATTTCCCATATATTACATCATCTTGATCTCATTTGTATCAATGCCTTTGCTGTCCATTCTGACTCACTACTCCAGCTGGCTTCTCATGTGTCAACATTTTCTGTATTCTGTCATTGGTACCATTCCTTGCTTCCTGGCCTTCAAACAACAGGTGTTCTCCTTATTCCCCCTTCTGTTGTCCTCGGGTAGTTTCTGTACGTCATTCTCTTCCTGCTCTATCTTTCTAAGTTTCCCAATATTGGTAATTTTGCTTCAAGCTTAACTAAAAAATGCATTATGACTAATGTCTTTATTTAACTATTTGCTTGACATGTTTAATTTATGCTAAATTTTAATGCTTATAGAAGCTGTTAATTACTTTTATGTCTATTTATGCTAATACATAAATTTTTATTTTCCATATTAGCAGCTCCAATAACAGTTTCCATTCGCTTTGGATAGCTTAGCACAGCTGGATGGAGGCCTTTGTTCCCATTCTTCTTTGCAGAACTGCTCCAACTGGGCAAAGTTTGACGGCTTTCATATGTGAACTGCAATTTTGAGATCACGCCACAAATTTTCATTCGGATTCAGATCTGGACTCTGGCTAGGCCACTGTAAAACCTGGATTTTCTTTTTGTCAAACCCTGCTTAGGTTACTTTTGCCCAGTGTTTCGGCTCATTGTCCTGTTGAAAGTGGTAACGTTATCCAAGTCCTAATTTCATGGCTGACATTTGAAGGTTTTCTTCCAAAATCTGGATATGCTTCTTACTATCCATTTTTCCTTCAGTACGGACAAGGGACTCAGTGCCTGCCCTAGACAAGCAGTCCCAAAGCATGGCGCTACCCCAGCTATGCTTGGTGGTAGGTGTGGTGTTTGCCAGATCATTGGCAGTCCCTTCCATCCACCAGACAGACAAATGCCTTTGTGTTAAGGCCAAAAAGTTCAATTGTGGTCTCATCAGACCAAAGCACATGACTCCAGAATGCAGTACTCTTGTCAAGATGTCTGTTAGCGAATTCCAATTGAGCTTTCAGGTGACATTTTTTTAGTAGTGTTTTTTTTTTCCTGCCATAGAGCCCCCCTTCGATATTGTAGTCTTGTGCACATCCACTCCAGCTGCAGGTCACTGAGAGTCACCTTAGGATTTGCTCTTACATCTCTGACTAGTTTTCTTCACATTTTCTTTGTTATTTTAACAGGGTGGCCTGACTTAGGCCACTTCACTATGCTTCCAGTTGTCTTCTACTTCACTATGATAGCCTTCACAGTGGACACACTGAGGCTAAGGAGCTTGGCAATCTTCTTGGCACCATTGCCAACTTTAAACTTCTTAATCACAGTGCGTCTCAAGTCATTAGAAAGTTCCCTTGTCTTCATTTTTGTCCGTTTTTGAGGTTCCACCAAATAAGCCACTTGTGCTGATTTCTCAGTCGTACGTTAATAAGAACTGGCCTGAATAATCACTAATAGGCCCATCAATACGCTAGAGGATTCACTGCTTGATTGTTTATGCCTGTTTTCATTCCTCTTATTGCATTGTTAACAATCATACACTCTCCAGACTATTAGGGCTCAATTACTTATTCAACAGCACATTTCACTGATGTGTTCTTTATCGTTGCAACATCATTTGATTTTCAGGATTTGTAGTGAAAATTTATTGTCCAAGAGGACCCTTGTTTATGTGTAACAGTATGAAACTAAAAGATGCATTTTTAAAGAAAAGTATTACAGGAAATTTAAACTTTGTCTAGGGGGGCTGAATACTTTTTCAACCCACTGTGTGTGAGAGTATTTATAATGACGAGGAACCAGCACGACGTCAGAAGCGCCCCCGCTGGATGGGACATCTGGTTGTCAGCATTCCCCGACTTGGCTGTGATGTACATTGTTGACCTGATTATTCATTGTATTATTGGGGACGACTGTTATCTTTTAATGCAACTTAAATACATACTATAGGTGTCTGTTTCTACGATGTAATAATTTCCACCATGGCTGCATCAAGAAACACATTCCAGGGGAGAAAGAGCGTTCCCTGCTGGATACAGTCTATCACAGTGCGATCGAGGAAGCATTTTCTTTCTTAGTAATGTTTCCCTCGCAACTCTAAAATAGAAATAAGACACCTGAGTAAATGGCTTTCCATGTGAGGGGTGCACGATGCACTGCTTAACACTGCTGTCTCACAAAGCCATCGAAGGCTACTAGGGGTCAAGCATCATGGCTGCCACGTATTCCCAGCGTTCATTTGACGTGCATCCTCTGAGCAGGTCTTCAGAAATGAACGCGACGTGTTCGCGAGTTGCAGTACCAGCAAAAAGTCTGGCACAGTTTGATAAAGTCGGAAAGTGACGTCAGGGTCTCTGTTTATTATCGACATGTGACAGAAAGCCGCTTTGTGATCGATGTGCCAGCTTCGATGTTTGATGAATGGTTCGATGTGGTGAAGTAAAATGCCGAACTATAGATGCATTCGGGGTGCGTTTATATTCAAGTGTCACATATTCCCGATCGTAATGACACGATACATTTTAAAAGTCTCACATTTTTACAACTTCACAACAGCAACATAATTTACAGCACTGTACATGAGCCACAGAGAATAAAGAATTAAGAACACGGTGAAAAAGTCTATGTTCTTATGTCCTTAATCTCGAAATGTCAACTTTAATCTCGTAGTTTATTTTATCATTAAAGTAGATCGTCGTAAACGTCATCTTAAAACTGACCCAGTTGTTAATCGCTAACCCGCTTCTGGGGGGCTTCATCCTGACCTGACAGCAGCAGTCGCCACACAGAACACATTCCATGTATGATATTCAAGCTCTCTGCACATTCTTAGATTTATACTTGATATTACTTTCATGATGAAATGCATTAAAGTATTTATGTTACATTTTACAGATAAATCCATCCATCCATACAGCCATTTTCCAACCCGCTGAATCCGAACACAGAGGTCACGGGGGTCTGCTGGAGCCAATCCCAGCCAACACAGGGCACAAGGCAGGAACCAATCCCGGGCAGGGTGCCAACCCACCGCAGGACACACACAAACACACCCACACACCAAGCACACACTAGGGCTAATTTAGAATCGCCAATCCACCTAACCTGCATGTCTTTGGACTGTGGGAGGAAACCGGAGCGGCCGGAGGAAACCCACGCAGACACGGGGAGAACATGCAAACTCCACACAGGGAGGACCCGGGAAGCGAACCCAGACGGGTCTCCTTACTGTGAGGTAGCAGCGCTACCACTGCGCCACCGTGCCACCCTACAGATAAATCATTCATTTAAATAATGAATACTTATAATAATTACATATATGGAGCGGCACGGTAGCGCTGCTGTCTCGCAGTACGGAGTCACGTCCCTGGTGTTCCCTGCCTGGAGTTTGCATGTTTTCCTGGTGGGTTTCCACAGTGGGCTCCGGTTTCCTTCCAAAGATATTCAGGTTTGACACTAAAATGACACCAGTGTGTGTTTGTGTGTGTGTGTGTGTGTGTGTGCTTGTATTCACTTAATGATGAACTGATGCCCCGTCCAGGGATTGTTTCTGCCTCATACCCAATGCTTGCTGGAATGGGCACATCCCTGGATTGATGGAGGTAATCATTAAACATCCTTTTCAGAGATATTGTGGCAAGGTGTCCTCAGAATTTAATGGGTGTTTCGGGCAATTCACAACACAGCGAAGCCAAACGTTTTCTCACCGTGATTATATTTCGCACTGCCACCTGGTGGAACCTCCCAGATTTACATAAAGTTCACACACAGGTATGAACGATACAACGCTTGCATAGCAGTAGCGTGAAGCATAAATCCGGCCTGAGCCTGCTCCATTCTCCTCCAGGGTTTTCTCCGTTCTCCTTAGTTCCGACATGCATGTTAAATTAGTTGTTAGTTCTAAGCCTGTCTGTTGGTATCCTTGTGCAAGTGTGCCACATGGCATTCTGTCCAGGGTCAGTTCCCGAAAGATCTCCACAGCCCCACACTGGGTTAAAGTGGGTAGATGAATGAGAAGTTGCTGCATCTTGTTGAAAATGTAGAACATGTTGTACTGATCAATGACACTCACCCTGATTTCTACCAAACTGCATGACTTCCAAAACATCTGCCAGGAAACCTGGCTGCCAAAAAGCAGTCGGTAAGACGTGTTTTCTCCTTGATGCTTCCGTCGGTTTGTGAGTGACTGCAATCTGGAGCCATCTTTGAGTGATTTATCCACCCCGAGGCTGTGCTTAAGCCCGGATCATGGTGCATTAACCTCAGCTCCTTTCGTGTCACACGTGTTCCTCAGCTGCATTTTCATTCTGGTGCTTGGCACTCAATGAGCTACTGTCTGCTTGATTAGGAATTACCAGCTGAGAATCAATGAGGCGCCACGCTTACCGCACATGCTTAATGTTCTGTAAATCACTTGACTTTCCCTGTTTCTCGGTTTCACTCTGTGTGCTCGCTTCACCCTAAGACTCTTCACTCCTTCCCTGAGTCGTTGGCATTCCTCACATTCTCCATCTCGCTTGGGACCTGGAGTTATGAGACATGTCACATTTGACACGTAAGCACCTTGTCATTGTCCTCAAGTGTGCAGCATACAAACGGCTGACCCGTCACAATCAGTTTTTGATTTGCCCGTTACATTTACTTCTTGTACACTAATGACTGGCTTTACCCAATCATCAAACTTCATACCAGATTGTCTTTCTTGTGGGTGTTCCCTTAGACTCTATCTGTCTATTTAGGACATCAGCACAATTTTGACGAGAGTGAGCCATTCAGCCCAAAAAGCCGGCCAATCCTGTCCACTTAGTTTCTCCAAAATAAATTTGAGTGGAGCTTTGAGGGTCCTTAAAGCCATACTGTATACCACAATGCCATTATGGATGTAGTGAGAAGTCAACAACAACAACAAAATTTATTTCTATAGCAAATTTTCATACAAATGACGTAGCTGAAAGTGATTTACAGGATGAAGAAAGAGAAAAAAGACAAAATATATCAAATTAGGGGGCTTTGCCCCCTGCTCACTTCGCTCACCAACCCCACCACCTGCACTACGCACCAGCAACTTCACCTCTCTGTCACTTGTGTGTGTGGATTTCACTTTCACCAAACAGCAAATCTTTTAATTCTCGCGGATACGATTCTTCATTGAGAAGAAACACTACTTTTCCCTGATGGCAACACGAATTAGACGATCTACAAGTCTCCGACTTAAAGTTTAAAGCCAAACAATATCTACATCCTTCTGTCATATCAGCTATGTCCATATATTCAATCCCTTTTCGCTTTTACCTTATCGTCAATATCGCATTGAATTTTGATTCCGTGTTTGGAATTACATCGTGACAACGCAACGTATAACTTCCCGTGTGTGAATATCGTTTCTTTCACTCTACACGAACTGTGTCTGACAATAGCATTCACACAAATGAGAAATGATTGAGCCGTGTGCGTGGATGTAAATGTTTTAGATGTGGGCGGGACTTTTCCAAATCTCTTTGCATAAAGTCTTGTCTCACAGGGCTTGAAATTTTCTCTCACGGGATTTCACTTTCGCCAAACAACAAATCTTTTAATTCCTGCGGAATGTTTCTTCATTGAGAAGAAACACTACTTTTTCCTGATGGCAACACGAATTAGACGATCTACAAGTCTCCGACTTAAAGTTTAAAGCCAAACAATATCTACATCCTTCTGTCATATCAACTATGTCCATATATTCGATCTCTTTTTGCTTTTACCTTTTCGTCAATATCGCATTGAATTTTGATTCCGTGTTTGGAATTACATCGTGACAATGCAACGTATAACTGCCAGTGTGTGAATATCGTTTCTTTCTCTCTACACGAACTGTGTCTGACAATAGCATTCACACAAATGAGAAATGATTGGACCATGTGTGTGGATGTAAATATGGGCGGGACTTTTCCAAATCTCTTTGCATAAAGTCTTGTTTTGCGGGCCTTAAAATTTTCTCTCGCGGGATTTCACTTTCGCCAAACAACAAATCTTTTAATTCTCGCGGATACGCCTCTTCATTGAGAAGAAACGCTACTTTTCCCTGATGACAACACAAATTAGATGATCTACAAGTCTCCAACTTAAAGTTTAAAGCTGAACAATATCTACATCCTTCTGTCATATCAACTACAGTATGTCCATATATTCAATCTCTTTTCGCTTTTACATTTTCGTCAATATCGCATTGAATTTTGATTCCGTGTTTGGAATTACATCGTGACAATGCAACGTCTAACTGCCCGTGTGTGAATATCGTTTCTTTCTCTCTACACGAACTGTGTCTGACAATAGCATTCACACAAATGAGAAATGATTGAGCCGTGTGCGTGGATGTAAATGTTTTAGATGTGGGCGGGACTTTTCTAAATCTCTTTGCATAAAGTCTTGTCTCGCGGGGCTTGAAATTTTCTCTCGTGGGATTTCACTTTTGCCAAACAACAAATCTTTCAATTCTCGCGGTTACGCCTCTTCATTGGGAAGAAACTACTTTTTCCGGATGGCAACACAAATTAGACGATCTACAAGTCTCCGAACAATGTATTCGATCTCTTTTCACTGTTCTGTTATTTCACCGAGTAATAATTTCAGTTTGTTAGCACTGTGATTTTTACTATCATTGTTTTGAGACTTTCGAATTTTCATACTTCCATTATCGCTAACCTGCTCTGCATGTGTATCGCGCCAACATTTTAGAATTCTTTACAATGTTCTACTTTGTCATCTACTCTTTGTCTTTTATTTCCGGCCCCAGGAGTGGTTAATTCTCTTGGCACAAAGTCTCGTCTCGCGGGATGTGAAAGTGTCTCTGTAAGAAAATCACATCTCATCTCCTTTTTTTTATAATGGAGAGAAATAAAATTGGGGAACACTAATTAAAATTAATATTTATTAGGCGATTCAGAGTAGGAAAATAGTCCTAACTTGCCCAAACATCTCAGAATGGATTCTCACTAAGATATGGGAGAGATCATGAGCTGTCATAACTTGCTAGGAGCTACCAAAAGATGGAGTCCATGCAGAGATCAGCATGTTCATCCCAGGAAAGGAGGAATGTTTTGGAAATGCTGGTCAACAACGTACTTATGAAAAGAGATGGGTGATTTTAGCAGCCCATCAAGCATTTCATAGGATCACTCCGTCTACTTGAAGCCAAAATGAAAGTGTTGGTAACGTTACGTTTTTTTCAACCACACTGGACATGTAGCTTTGCGATCAAAATGATTTGGATTTGTCACGTGTTCTAAATTTGCTGTTGCAATTCCACAATTCACACTCATTCAAGTTTCCTCTGGGCGCACCGGTTTCCTCCCACAGTCCAAAGACATGCTGGTTAGGTGGACTGGCGATTCTAAATTGGCCCTAGTGTGTGCTTGGTGTGTGTTTGTGTGTGTGTGTGTCCTGCGGTGGGTTGGCACCCTGCCCGGGATTGGTTCCTGCCTTGTGCCCTGTGTTGACTGGGATTGGCTCCAGCAGACCCCCGTGACCCTGTGTTCGGATTCAGCGGGTTGGATAATGGATGGATGGACACTCATTCAACACAAATGCAAATACAGAGTGGTGTACAAAAAAAACGGATTTTAATTTTGACCTTAATTGAAATATTTAGTTATTTTTAAAACCTTTTAATTCTGATGCTTTAATCAATTTTAGTACAGACTGTTCAACAAAAGGATAACAAGAAAAAATATTTTATTTAAGGTCAAAATTTAGTTTTGAAATATTGGATTTTTTTTTTCTTAGTCAGATCCCATTTTTTATAAAATTGAAAACCGTTTATGGTCTTACCTTTATTTGTAAATGAAGTCCATGTGCCTATCCTACTCCATGAAAATCTCTGTCACTTTCTTTTAAAAGTCCTCCTTATTTTCCTTTACTTTTAAAAGTCTTAATGTTCCTTTTTGGCAGTCAGACAGTACAAAAAATAAAAATAAACGGCCCACTGCAGTGCACTTGACTTTCTGATGTCGCTGACTTATCGGCGCCTCTGCGTCAGCAGCAACGAGCACCTGTGCGGCTCACATGCGCCCCCTTCAGGGCGGCCACGGTACTGTCTGCCTCGCCTTGTACCTTCTCACTGCGGTTTTATGTCCAATCAGCAAGACTAAATATGTCACACACATTCATTAAAGATGTTAGCCAGATTGTGGAAAGTCAGGGTGTATAATAAACATGTCTGCAAACCTTATATTGGCAACATACAGAGAGACAGCAACGGGCACGCGCCAATCGCATGCATCAACCCCGTGTGTGAGGAATCCGCAGTCCGAAGGGAGGTGAGGCTCGTCGCTACCGCACCTCGCATTTCTCTTATATGTTTGAACAGGAAATGCACAAATTAAACGATTTAGATAATAAAAATGATAAAAGTTATTGGAATCAAACACATTAATAGCACAGACCAGTGGACATATTTATTTTATGTTATCATTATTAGTTTTTATTTTACTTTTTATGACAACAGGTGAGGCAGAGCCTCCCCTGACCACACGTCCCTGACGGAGGGGTATCTGACCTGAAACAGCCCGGTGTGGGTGCTGCCCATGTCTACACAGATGGCACAGTGTGGAATTGCTCGATTCCTTACACCTCACTCTGATGTCCCCCAAAGTCGACATGATATGTTGCTGTTGTTTAATTAACTGTCTGTCACCCACAGCCTTGACTCTCTAAGAAGACAAGGAAAAACTCCCCAAAAAAAAAAACCCCTTGTACAGAAAAAATGGAAGAAACCTTGGGAAAGGCAGTTCAAAGAGAGACCCCCTTCTAGGTAGGTTGGGCGTGCAGTGGGTGTCAAAAAGAAGGGGGGCAATACAATACAATACACAGAACAGAACAGAACAAATCCTCAATACAGTATAAAAATAAACATTTTAGATGTACGTAGCAGAATTTAACAGTATCACAAGATATGATTTGGATTTGTTCAGAGTCCTGGAGACCTCATCCATCAAGCTGCCTCCCCCATTTGGCCATTCCACAGCTGAAACAGTGCTGGGATATCCAATCCGATAAAAGGACCCCTCTTTCCACCGATTCCTGCGATCCTCCATCAGGGATGACTTTACCTTAGGCAGGCAAAACAACTTGGCAGGTGGGCCGTGGCACCAAGTGCCACATTTGAGTACTGAGAAGAGAAACAGAACAGGTGAGGGTTAGTATCCAATTATAGCTATCATTATTAGTTATGTCTTAGTGCTAATGACTAACAACAGAGATGCAGTCTGTACAGTTAATCAGCAGCTCTAGTCAGGGTGTGCTAAACTGAAGTAGTGAGTCTTAAAAGCTCTGTTGTGGACTCAATCTGTATGCTACTGTGCAACCAAAACCTCATTTTTGCTGCCTGAGTCAAGTATACGGGTGGCTGACCCAACCCTCTTTTGGTGTCACAAAACAACCCTCTATATAACAGATAGATAGATAGATAGATAGATAGATAGATAGATAGATAGATAGATAGATAGATAGATAGATAGATAGATAGATAGATAGATAGATAGATAGATAGATAGATAGATAGATAGATAGATATGGAACGCACTATATGATAGATAGATAGATAGATAGATAGATAGATAGATAGATAGATAGATAGATAGATAGATAGATAGATAGATAGATAGATAGATAGATATGAAAGGCACTATATGATAGATAGATAGATAGATAGATAGATAGATAGATAGATAGATAGATAGATAGATAGATAGATAGATAGATAGATAGATAGATAGATAGATAGATAGATAGATAGATAGATATGAAAGGCACTATATAATAGATAGATAGATAGATAGCTATGAAAGGCACTATATAATAGATATATAGATAGATATGAAAGGCACTATATAATAGATAGATAGATAGATAGATAGATAGATAGATAGATAGATAGATAGATAGATAGATAGATAGATAGATAGATAGATAGATAGATAGATAGATAGATAGATATGAAAGGCACTATATAATAGATAGATAGATAGATAGATAGATAGATAGATAGATAGATAGATAGATAGATAGATAGATAGATAGATAGATAGATAGATAGATAGATAGATAGATAGATAGATAGATATGAAAGGCACTATATAATAGATAGATAGATAGATATATAGATAGATAGATTTGAAAGGCACTATAAGATAGATAGATAGATAGATAGATAGATAGATAGATAGATAGATAGATAGATAGATAGATAGATAGATAGATAGATAGATAGATAGATAGATAGATAGATAGATAGATAGATAGATAGATGGCTGTAAAGCTTAATGCCAAACATATATGATGACTCAGTAAATGCTTCACAGAGGACTGTATTTCACATGAGATCATTAAGGTTCAAAGCCATTCCTGAGGCTGGAGGATCCATCTTTTGAAAGCTTAAATAATCAAAGACAAATCTCGTTAGTTTAGTCAAGAAAAGAGGAGTAAACAGAAAAGCTGCTTTTGTCATTCTGGTGAAAGAGGAGATTGTCACACCCTGAGAGAATCCGTTCTGCAGGCCGTGGGTAATTGAGCCAACTGTGGCGATGTTATAACACAGTAGAGATGTGTATCATAGTAAATTGTCCATAACATGTAAACCACAGGATGCTGGTGTAAAATGATTATCATGAATGCCATGAAGCTCAGAGGCAAAGCCAGAAATTGCAAAGTGTCCTGGAAACAATCGGGTCGGCAGGCTGCTCTTCTGCATCTCAAGAACGCTAATTGCTCCCAATATGGTGAGTCACTGCTTTTGTGATTGCATGAAGAAGCTGACAGAATTTTCACGATCGGCTTAATTCGGTTTGCTTTACGCATTGCTTGCTCAATATCACTCAATGGAAAATTAACATCAACAGTTATATAAACTACAGGTCAGAAGTTTATGATTACCAAGGAATGTTCATGCTTTTGATAGAAAGTGAAGTGTTTGTTTATCAAGATACCATTAAATTGATTTAAAAATATACATAAGGAAGTCCTAGGTTTTATGATGGCTATTAGTGCTCAAAATAACAGATTTTTAATTTATGACTCACATATAACTGCATTGCCCCAATTTCAGCAGCCTTTGCTCCAGTGTCCTAATGGTCGGCTCCCTTAGCTCATCCCTAACATTTGTGAGACCACCGTTGACAGAGCTGTCCTTCTGTTCAGTTAGTTTGCAAGGTACTGACGTTCCTAAAGTTCAGTTCTGGGTTCAAGCAGAGCCAAAATGAAGCAGCTTTTTCGAGAAACATGTCCGTCTCTCTTTCTTTAGCCAAATGGAGGCTACTCCATTTGACGGATTGCCATGAAAGTGAAGGTTTCATACCACGGTGTCCATTACTGTCTTGAGAGAAGAGGGCAAAGTGGATCTGGCCAGGATCAAAAGAGAAGGAGAAGGACATCAGAGTGTGGAGTTTGAGAAACAAACACCTTACAGGTCATCAGTTGTCTTCCTCACCAAATACAAGTGTCACCCGCAACTGAGAAAAGACGACTCTGGGATGTTTCCACCAATTTGTGTCCCCAGCATCCAAACACCGGTGGCTTCGGGCAGCTCACATGCATAGAATCCACTAGAAATTGAGGATAATGTGCTAATATGAGACTATTTGTCAGAAGACTGAGGCTTAAACAAAAGTGAAATTCAGAACGGGACAATGACCGGAGACATTCCAGAACGTCCACCAAGGAATTAATGGAGGGTTCTGGAATCATGAAACTATGATCTAAATCCCATCGAGATGCCGTGGAGGAACTTAAAATGAGACCCCCTCAGACATCACACGGCTGAAAGAGATAACACATTCTGCCAGTCGATGTCAGACACTGCTAGACAGTTAGAAGAAAAAAGGAGGCCATGTCAGCTTTGGGAGTCGTGGTTATGGGGGGCTTATGTTTCCACAGATGGAAATGGAACAACTTATTGCAAAGTCAAATTTATATTTTTTTGTCAATTACACCACCTTCATCTATAAATAGTGTTTAAATGAAGATCACTTTTTGACATTTCATGGGGTGCACGTGTTTATTGGGCTGTACGGTGCACAAACATGGGAGACAGAAGATGGGCTCACATGGTGTAATTGTTCAGTCGCACCAGGGGTTGGCGCTGTCCTCTGATTCTTTCTCCTTTTGTCCTTCTGCAAGCCAGCCGAAGAACATGCCTGCCAATGACGTCACCAGCAGCCCACCCACTGGTGACATCACTTCCGGCTCTCTCTGATGACGTCCCATCCATTCCTGAACCCACCTACCGAAGGGCTCCTTTCCTGTTCCGGCCACCCTGATCCATCCCCTTCCTGTTTCAGCCATATTTAAGAATCCAGACACCCTCCGTTAGTCCGTTCTGTAAAGATGTGTTTCATTTGCTTTTTTGATATTTGTCAGTATATGGGGTGGCCATACCATAACCTCTTTGTGCTTTCTGCCTGATTCCTTTTACAATATGTATTGTGAGAGACGGCCGGCAGCTCAATCTGGCCGGGACGTCCCAGGATGGGAAGAATGGAGAACGGCAGCCTTTCCAGGACACTGCCTCCCCCAGGACACTAGGTGGCAGCTCCCCTAGACGGTAAATGTACCCCAGATTCCCGCAGGGCATCATGGGACGTGGAGTCCATTTTCTCAGCCCTGTTGAGTGCCGTGGGTGCCGCCAGGAGTAGCTAATAAAGGACCTGGGGACTCCTACTTTTCTTATAACCCGGAAGTACTTCGGAATCACGAGGACAGAAGCCCACAGTACTTCCGGGATGCTTGAGGAGGATGATGTAGCATTTGACCCAGAAGAAGAGGAGAAACATTTCCGGGTCATGGAATATACTGTATAAAGGACTGTTGAAGACCCAGCAAGCTGTGCCGGAGTTGGGAGGTTGGGTGATGAAGCTGCTGGGAGTGAAGGATTAGTATTGATTATTGTTATTGATTATTGTTATTCCGGTTTCCTCCCACAGTCCAAAGACATGCTGGTAAGGTGGATTGGCGATTCTAAATTGGCCCTAGTGTGTGCTTGGTGTGTGGGTGTGTTTGTGTGTGTCCTGCGGTGGGTTGGCACCCTGCCCGGGATTGGTTCCTGCCTTGTGCCCTGTGTTGGCTAGGATTGGCTCCAGCAGACCCCCATGACCCTGTGTTCGGATTCAGCGGGTTGGAAAATGGATGGATGGATGAATTATTGTTATTGTGTAATTGTGGAGAGTGTGGTGCTTTTACACGTATGTCCTGGACGTCTGTCTGTTGGGTTTCACGGGGCAACAGTGCCGTTAGCGTCCACAGTATATATATATATATATATATATATATATATATATATATATATATATATACTGTATATATATATATATATATATATATATATATATATATATATATATATATACTGTATATATATATATATATATATATATATATATATATATATATATATATATATATATATATAGTGGGCCACAAGGATGGGCCCCAGCCACCCAAACACCCGATATGACAAGCACAGACACAAGTGCCGTAAAACAGAAGGCTTTTATTCCGTGGGAAACGTTTTCCGATCATTTCCCACTAGCATCAATCACAGTAGAGCCCAGGAAAACAGCACTTCTTCTTCTCTCTTCTTCCTTCACCTCGACTCCTCCACAGACAAGCTTTATCCCTCTTCCTTCCGACTCTGGCTCATCTCTGTGAGACAGCTGACAGCTGGGAGTATTCCAGGTGGCTTGTTATGGAGGTCTGGAATTGCTCCCAGATGTGGCTGAAGCCCAAAGGAGGGCTCTGCAGCTTCCTCATCGCCCACATCTCCACCCTGGTGGCATTCGTGGAACCCAACAGGTCAGTGCTGACAAATAGTAATTCACACTTAGCCCTGTGGGAATCCGAGATGCTGTTGCAATCCAGGTGAGAGGCTGCCAAGTAGCAGGTCGGGGAAGATATCACCATTCAAAAGCCATCTCCCGCTGTCCTTCCTTTAAGGAGGCAACCTGGCCGGGTAAAGATGCCAGCAGTCCCTCATATATATATATATATATATATATATATATATATATATATATACTGTATATATACTGTATATATACTGTATATATGCTGTATGTATAGATATGTATATGTGAAGAGGCAAAGGTCTGTGATGTGGTATGCATATTTATAGCAAGAAGTCCACAAAGGGAGAAAATGAATAAACTAGTCTTTAATTCCTGAGCCTTCATCTCCTACCTGAAACAAACCACCTGATCAGTTCCACTGGATATGGAGCCGGGTTGATGTTTCCAAGCTTCTAAATCCAAGAACTGCTTACATTCCCTGAAAACCAGATGCCCACTCAGGCTTGTGGTACAAAGTCAAAAACCTGACATCGCCCCATATGCTTTAACTCATTTGCACAGCGACTGCCAAGGGTCTGATTAAAATATTTTATGAGATCAGAATCCGGTGTCGGACATGCAGAAGTGCTTGGCGTGCTTTATTTCACAAGGTGTTACTGTCATGAGTGATTTTTTTGTTTGTGTTTTTTCTGCCTTCTCAATGGTCGTCTGGCACATATTGGGCACAGATGACCAGGTGTCATCAGAGGAAAATAATTAGCAGACAGCACCCTATCCGTGACCATGTTCACGACTAAGTGGATCAGAAAATGACTGGCTGGAAATGCAGAAATAAAATACATTGCATCTTTCATTCTAAAAGATGGTGCATCACCTACATTAGCACAGTTTTTACAGTTATGTCCATAAATATTTGGACAGAGACAACTCTTTTCTCATTTTGGTTCTGTACATTACCACAATGAATTTTAAATGAAACAACTCCGATGCAGTTGAAGTGCAGACTTTCAGCTTTAATTCAGTGGGGTGAACAAAATGATTGCATAAAAATGTGAGGCAACTAAAGCATTTGTTTAACACAATCCCTTCATTTCAGGGGCTCAAAAGTAATTGGACAAATTAAATAACTGGAAATAAAATGTTCATTTCTAATATTTGGTTGAAAACCCTTTGCTGGCAATGACAGCCTGAAGTCTTGAACTCCTGGACATCACCAGATGTTGGGTTTCCTCCTTTTTAATGCTCTGCCAGGCCTTTACTGCAGCGGCTTTCAGTTGCTGTTTGTTTGTGGGCCTTTCTGTCTGAAGTTTAGTCTTCAACAAGTGAAATGCCTGCTCAGTTGGGTTAAGATCAGGTGACTGACTTGGCCATTCAAGAATTTTCCAATTCTTTGCTTTAATAAACTCCTGGGTTGCTTTGGCTGTATGTTTTGGGTCATTGTCCATCTGTATCATGAATCAATCTGACTGCTGTATTTAGCTGGATTTGAGCAGACAGTATGTCTCTGAACACCTCAGAATTCATTCGGCTGCTTCTGTCCTGTGTCACATCATCAATAAACACGAGTGTCCCAGTGCTACTGGCAGCCATGCACGCCCAAGCCATCACACTGCCTCCCTCCACCGTGTTTTACAGATGATGTGCTATGCTTTGGATAATGAGCTGTTCCACGTCTTCTCCATACTTTTTTCTTGCCATCATTCTGGTAGAGGTTGATCTTGGTTTCATCTGTCCAAAGAATGTTTTTCCAGAACTGTGCTGGCTTTTTTAGATGTTCTTTAGCAAAGTCCAATCTAGCCTTTCTATTCGTGAGGCTTATGAGTGGCTTGCACCTTGCAGTGCACCCTCTGGATTTACTTTCATGCAGTCTTCTCTTTATGGTAGACTTGGATATCGATATGCCGACCCCCTGGAGAGTGTTGTTCACTTGGTTGGCTGTTTCTCTTTACCATGGAAATGATTCTACGATCATCCACCACTGTTGTCTTCCGTGGACGTCCAGGTCTTTTTGCGTTGCTGAGTTCACCAGTGCTTGCTTTCTTTCTCAGGATGGACCAAACTGTAGATTTTGCCACTCGTAATATTGTAGCAATTTCTCAGATGGGTTTTTTTTGTTTTTGCAGCTTAAGGATGGCTTCTTTCACCTGCATGGAGAGCTCCTTTGACCGCATGTTGTCTGTTCACAGCAAAATCTTCCACATGCAAGCACCACACCTGAAATCAACTCCAGGCCTTTTATCTGCTTAACTGATAAGGACATAACGACGGACTTGACCACACCTGCCCATGAAATAGCCTTTGAGTCAATTGTCCAATTACTTTTGAGCCCCTTGAAATGAAGGGATTGTGTTAAATAAATGCTTTAGTAGCCTCACATTTTTATGTAATCGTTTTGTTCACCCCACTGAATTAAAGCTGAAAGTCTGCACTTCAAATGCATCGGAGTTGTTTCATTTAAAATTCAATGTGGTAATGTACAGAACCAAAATGAGAAAAAAGTTGTCTCTGTCCAAATATTTATGGACCTAACTGTATGTGCTACACCAAAGGGCATATAACAGAGATATAGCATGGAAGATCACACAGATATACAGACACTTGTCCTCTAATTAAGGTGGATTCATCAGCTCAAACCTCTTTAGTTCCAGCAGTCGAGATCCTCTAGTTATACATATTTTCTTTATTTTTTTGCATTCTTCTTTGTTTATTTTTAAGTATGTCTCATGTGTTTGTCTCCAGGTTCCATACAAAAACCAAGCCATCTGATCTAGTGTGCTGGTGAGCTGTCACCCGTTGTATGGCTGCACTCGGTCCTCATCTGCGATCCTGAGGGGGTTTGTCATGTGGTGTTAGTGGCAACATGCAGTATCAGCGCACGCTCCTAACCTCTCTCTGTAGCTCCTTATGTGTTTATGCAACTTTTGTCAATATTGTTGTGTTTATGCAGTAATAACATACATTGCATTTAGCATAGCTTTTATGTGCCACACCAAAGGGCATATAACGGAGACATAGCATGGATGGGTACACAGATACGCTTGTCCTTTAATTAAGGTGGATTCATCAGCTCAAACCTCTTTATTTCCAAGGGTAGAGACCCTCTAGTTATGAGTATTTTTCATTTTGTTTTTTTTTGCTTTCTTGTAAATTCCTTCCTGTATATGTTTCCAAGTAGCATAAAAAAAACCTCACACTGTTCCTTTCCCTCTGCACTAGTGTGGTGGTGAGCTGTCATCTGTGGCACAACTGCACTTGGGTCCTCATCTGGGATCCTGAGGGGGTTTGTCATGTGGTAGGTGTGGCAACACGCTGCATCACTGCACGCCCTTAACCTCTCTCTCTCTCTCTCCTTATTGTTCTGTTTATGCAGTAATAACATGCGTTGCATTTTTCATTCCAACAGATGGTGCATCACCTACATTAGCACAACTTTTATATGCTACAGCAAAGGGCATATAACAGAGACATAGCATGGATGGGCACACAGATGCACAGAAAGTTGTCCTTTAATTAAAGTGGATTCATCACTTTGCTTCTCAAACCTCTTTAGGTAGAGACCCTCCAGTTTTGTGTATTTTTCTTTTTTTTTTTTTGCTTTCTTCTTTGTTTATCTTAAAGTATGTCTCACATGTATGTCTCCAGGCTCCATAAAAAAAAACTCACACTGTTCCATTCCCTCTGCACTAGTGTGGTGGTGAGCTGTCACCCATTGCGTGGCTGCACTCGGGTCCTCATTTGGGATCCTGAGGGGGTTTGTCATGTGGTGGGTGTGGCAACATGCAGTATCAGCGCACGCTCCTAACTTCTCTCTCTATCTCCTTATGAGTTTTTGTAACTTTTGTCAATATTGTTCTGTTTATGCAGTAATAAAATGCATTGCATTTTTGCATCTGGTTTTCAGGGAACGTAAGCAGTTCTTGGATTTAGAAGCTTGGAAACGTCAACCCGGCTCCATATCCAGTGGAACTGATCAGGTGGTTTGTCTCAGAGACAGATTTTAAAAGATCAGACGATTCATTATAGAACATCTGGAAGGTTATTAGAAAGCTTTGCTGAACTTTATGATCCCATCTGACTGTCTAGGCTGCTAAGTCACTGGCTAGGATCAGATGAAATAAAAAGACAGGAACAGTCCACTTGTTATTATGTCGTGTTATGTTCCAATTGGAGGAGGATAAAGCAATCAGATGAGGCCTCGTAAACTCAGTTCGCAAGCAGCAAGAACATTTTCTTGAACAAGTACATATGCCTGGAATTTTTATTAGCGTGACAGACTCTGTGAAGTTCGAGGGGCTCCGGTGAATATGAAAACGGCAGCCTGACCAGGAAATGAAGACAGAATTCACGATGAGGGCACATAGGCAAAAAGTCAAAAAGCCGTGTAATGTGATATCAGCTTAAGGGACTCACTTCCCAGTCACAATCTAAAGGATGAAGACTGTCCCTTAAGCAGGGACGTCACGGTGGTCCCGTCGCTTGAGGTTCCAGGAACAAAATGTAAGGGACGTCAGGTAATGTGCCACACATAGAGGAATTATGATAATACATAAACAGAACAATATTGACAAAAGTTACATTAGCACCCACCACATGACAAACCCCCTTAGGATCCCAGATGAGGACCCAAGTGCAGCCGTGCAATGGAGTGCAGAGGGAATGGAACACTGTGAGCTTTTTTTTTTTTATGGACCCTGGAGACATACATGTGAGACATACTTAAAAAAAAACAAAGAAAAATACACATAACTAGAGGGTCTCTACTCTTGGAACTAAAGAGGTTTGAGCTGATGAATCCACCTTTATTAGAAGACAGGTACTTGTGCAACTGTGTGCCCTTCCATGTTATGTCTCTTGTGGAATACGACCCGGACACAGACAGGCAGACACATTTAAATCACCCCACACACATTTATTTTGGTGATCCATAATACAATCAATCACTACTCACAACCCCAATACCCCTCAGTCCAGGCCAACACAATGCCTTCTCTCTCTGTCTCTTCAGACCGCCTCCTTCTCTCCTCCAGAAACCTTGTCCACTCTTCCACCTGACTCAAGTCCATCTCTGAAGGGAGGCGGCCCCTTTAAATAAGCATACGCTCCAGGTGTGTTCCCGGCAATCTCCCACTGACACGCCCCAGTGTGCCGGAAGTGCCGGCTGTCTCCCCGGAAGCACTCCGGGTGTCCCTGTTCCTCTTCCCCCCCAGCACTTCCTGGTGTGGCAGAAGTGCTGCGGTCCAGGGTCCTCCAGGTATTGGGGTCCCCCAGGGCGGCCGCCCCCTTTAGGTCTGGAGGTGGCACAAGCCCTCCTGGGCTTCCTCCTGGGTTACCACCCCCATCCGGGTACCACACTCTGTTATATGCCCTTTGGTGTAGCACATAAAAGCTGTGCTATTGTATATGATGCACCATCTGTTGGAATGGAAAATGCAATGCATTTTATTATTGCATAAATAGAATATTGACAAATGTTACATAAACACATAAGGAGAGAGAGAGGTTAGGAGTGTGCACTGATACAGTGTGTTGCCGCACCCACCACATGACAAACCCCCTCAGGATCCCAGATGAGGATCCGAGTGCAGCCATGCAACATAGTGCAGAGGAAATGGAACATTGTGAGGTTTTTTTATGGAACCTGAAGACATACACGTGAGACATACTTAATAATAAACAAAGAAGAAAACAAAAAAAAAAAAAAGAAAAATATGCATAACTAGAGGGTCTCTACCCTTGGAACTAAAGAGGTTTGAGAAGCAAGCTGAAGAATTCACCTTAACTAAAGGACAAGTTTTTATGTATCTGTGTGCCCATCCATGCTATGTCTCTGTTATATGCCCTTTGCTGTAGCATATAAAAGATGTGCTAATGTAGGTGATGCACCTTCTGACCCCTTTTCCCGATCCTTCGATTCTTGGTTGGCATTTTTGTGCTTTTAAAAGTTGGGCCAAACTATCAGCTGGGATCTTAATGTGTCTACTGGCCATTCTTTTTTGGGGCCTGACTGATAAAGCTTACGTACACTCAAAAATCTCACTCCTCAGCCTCCCTGGAAAAGTCTGTTCAGGGGTTCTAGAGAGGAGGGTCCGTCGGATAGTCGAGCCTCGGATTCAGGAGGAACAGTGTGGTTTTTGTCCTGGTCACAGAACAGTGGACCAGCTCTACGCCCTTAGCAGGGTCCTGGAGGGTGCATGGGAGTTCGCCCAACCAGTCTACATGTGTTTTGTGGACTTGGAAAAGGCGTTTGATCGTGTCCCTCGGGGAATCCTGTGGGAGGTGCTCCGAGAGTATGGGGTACCGGACCCCCTGGTAAAGGCTGTTTGGTCCCTGTACAACCGGTGTCAGAGCTTGGTCCGCATTGCTGGCAGTAAGTCGAACCTGTTTCCAGTGAGAGTTGGACTCTGCCAGGGCTGCCCTTTGTCACCGATTCTGTTCATAACTTTTATGGACAGAATTTCTAGGCGCAGCCAGGGTGTTGAGGGGGTCCGTCTTGGTGGACTCAGGATTGGGTCACTGCTTTGCTTCATCAGGCCGTGATCTTCAGCTCTCTCTGGATCGGTTTGCAGCTGAGTGTGAAGCGGCTGGGATGGGAATCAGCACCTCCAAATCCGAGACCATGGTCCCTCAGCCAGAAAAGGGTGGAGTGCCCTCTCAGGGTTGGGAGCGAGACCCTGCCCCAAGTGGAGGAGTTCAAGTATCTCGGGGTCTTGTTCACGAGTGAGGGAAGAATGGAGCGTGAGATCGACAGACGGATCGGTGCGGCGTCCACAGTGATGAAGGCTCTGCATCGGTCTGTCATGTCCTGTAAATGTTGCCGATTAAGACAAGCAGCAAGCAGCCTGCTATTCCATCACCCCATTGTAGCAAAATGTTCACTAAGTTCTCCCAGCTCATGCCTTGTTTGATTACCTGGGAGTGAACTGCTGGAGTTTTAGAGTGGAAATAATAGATCGTTATTTGGAACACATGCATTTCATGCGTGTTCCGTTTCTACAGTAATCTGTGTAAGCACATTGTTAAAACAGAAACTTTTTCATATTTTAGTAATAAATGTTACAAAATGTAGGCATAAACTATACAATGTGTGAAGCCCGAAGTCCAAAGATCAAATAAACACTTTCACAAAAGGTTCAAGGATGATACAACAGCTTCCATGGCCAGTGGCATAGCAAGGTCTGGTGGCACCCGGTGCGGAGTTTAAACTTGTCACCCCCATGTCCACCAAAATATAACATGAAATTTATTGAGAAAGCAATTTTTTTTATTCAATTGGTTAAGTAAAGAGGGCATAATGTTAATTATTTTGTAAACAATTTTTTATGAATAAAAAAAAAAGTAAAATGCCTTTTTATTAATAAGGTATAAATCGCCAAAAACGGTATCACTATTGAAGTCTTATGAACAGCACATCTCGAAAAATACATCGAAACTGGAACAATAAATTATGCACACGTTTAAGTTACCACAGATTTCCGACATGAATTTCAAGGAAAAACCGAAGAAGCATCGAAAAAGTAGATAAAAAAATATGTTTAAAAATACCGTCTTGGCGACGTAAAATAAAGGCAATAACGAGCCAAATCAAGAGAATAATTTCCCAATACCGCCCCTTCTTGGCCTCTGATTTGTCGCCAAATCGCCAATTAATCAGAATTGTGACACATGATTTCGTCATGTATCCCGGCTTGTATATATTTAGGGGCCTTCAGATAGAGGGATGGGGAGGGAGATATTGTCTGTTCACTCATAGAACAATCAAAAATAAGTTTACTTTATGGTCGGTTCTAGAGCGGACAATACCTACCCACCCCACTGTCTAAAACATTTCACTCCGACTATATTATTATGATGTTCAGGTTACAAATATCATCTTGTTGCATAGAACGACTTAGGGCGATGATATATTTGTGGCAGGGATGAGACAAGGAGTCACAGGACCGGTTGTTTGTTTACTTGAGCACCAGCACAGTATAAAAGAAATGAGACAGAACACCCCCTCCCCCCACGCACCACACAATAATACTAAATCATTACAACATCACATCGTTCACCCACAATTTGCTGCAATTAGGGATTGTTAAAGCCCACGTAAATTATTTCACATGTTATTTTATGTAACAAAAAGGCGCATTAATACAAAACTGGCAATTTTTTGAGCTGGTACCCGGTGCGGGCCGCACCCACTGCACCCGCCTTCCTACACCACTGTCCGTGGCATAGCGGTAAGATTGGTGACTTATAATCAAGAGTCCCCGGTTTGATCCCCACTGCCTCCTATATTTGCTGTTTGCAGTAGTGCGCTGCTCTTATCTACATTACTAAATGAAGGTTGTATATATGCATGGGTGCCAGACGCCAGAAGCAAGCCATGCCGAAAGCACACACGCACAGTGCCTCAGTGCCCTAGAGTCAAACCCAGCGGCTTTGCAGAGTCAGTAGGTGGCACCCAAACAACACAACACAACCTGTAAACTAAACTTGAGGTAAAGCGTGCACTAAACGAAGGTTGTATATATGCACGGATGCCAGACACCAGAAGCAAGCCGTACCACTTTTGACGCACCGGGCTATATTATGTCCAAAGAATATTGACGTTGACCGGATAAATAACCAAGTGATTGAATTGCTTGCTGGAGAAAGCCACGTCTTTCTAAGTACTGACAGTGTTGATTCTGAAGACGAAAGTGAGCATCTTAATTTCCCATTAGAATATTTAAACACTATTAACCCGGCCGGATTACCACAACTCAATCTTAACCTTGAAGTAGGGACAATAGTCATGCTATTAAGAAACCTTAATACTAAACAAGGTTTATGCAACGGTACACGGTTGGTCATGAACAGCATGAGACAAAATGTTATTGAGGCACAAGTGCTTATGGGATCCCATACTGGCAATACTATTTTAATTCCCAGAATTGACCTTACAAATTCTGACCTGGAATTACCTTTTAAACTTAAACGACGCCAATTTCTCATTAAGGCTGCATTTGCCACGACGATCAACAAATCCCAAGGACAAACCATGATCCTGTATTTGGACATGGACAACTCTATGTTGCCTTTTCAAGAGTCCAGAGTTTGTATGACGTTAAAGTGAAGGTTTTAACTACTCCATACCAGGGACAGCTGATTCAAGGACAAGAAACCATCTTTACCAAAAATATTGTTTATAAGGAAATTTTTGATTAACTATTTTGAATTTACCATTTTATGAATTTTTTGTTTCCAATTTACTTCATTTAAACCTTTGCACTCCGATATTTTTTTTTTACTTATGAGTGCAGCGACTCAAAGACATTTTGGACTTAAATGATATAACAATTAAATTTTAATTTTAGTTTTAATAAATTGGTTAAAGTTAGTACTAATATATTCATTTAGTTAAATGAAAACTTTCCCAGGGTGCTCCCACCCTCAATGATTTTTCATCCCTCCAAAGATCGGAGGGAACAGAAAGTGATTGCCATTCTTGGATTTGCGATTCTTTAGAGAATCGGGGTTTACTGATTGTTAATATTGTACAGTACACACATATATTTGGTTTGTGTCTGTAACAGACGGTGTACATTTATAGGACTTGTGAAAGTTACCTTTTTTTTCACTTTTATTCTCTCAGTCATGATCACGATACATACTACCGCCCTAGGGATCTGACGCTGCTGGTTTTTATTTGAAACTGGGAATCACTGTAGATGTGAGTGGTGTTTTGAGGCAATGGAACTGGACATTCTCTGATGTGGAGGGATAAAAGCTGACACACAAACGCTGCTGAATCTGCCTTCTTCATATCTCACTGTCACTTGATTATTTTTAATTCAGTTTTATTGAGTGTTCCTGCTGCACTGAATAAGCTCACGTCTTCTGGTGCACAACGACGACGCAGCACGGAGAAAAAAAAGAAAGAGACAAATATATGGGACATTGGGTATAAAATTAATCAGAAAACATCATCGCACTAATGCAATATTATTTGAAAACGAACAGCGTCAGATCGGGTGTGAATTTACGCTGGCGCTGTTACTTAGAGTCAGATCGGGGGGGGGGGGGGTGACACTGAATAAGCTCTAGTTTTATTCTCTCAATGACAATCACGCTCTAACACCCACCCACCCCTCGGAAATGCGGAAAGCATCCTCCTCTGCACCATTCAAGAATACGTGTAAACGCCCTGTCGACTGACATTTGAGTTTTTCACTCATAGACAGCCACATGTAAATCTTTGGTTATACTCTTAAATAAAAGCGCACGTGTTTATTTGATATATTGGACTAAAGTCTTCTCGTAATTATTAGTATAACCTGGAAAAAGTTTCTGCGTTAAGTATGTGTTCAGCATTTCTTGCCTGGCATTTCCTTTCATCAAACACTTACCCAGATCTTTGTAGACACGGAACACACATGAAATGCATGTATTCTAAATAACGATATACTGTATTATTTACCTGATACAACTCCAGGCACATCACACGCAGATAAGGAGCCTTGGCTTGAGCTGGGAAAGCTGAGCTCTGTCAAGGCGGAAGATGGGACAGCAGGCTGCTTGCGCTGATCGGAGCATTTACAAAACAAAAGACGCTGAATGGAGAGGTGCGAACTGATTTAAGGTTACAAGTTTTTTGTAGGCTTCACGAATTCTAGTGTTAAGCCATCAGTTTTGGCTTTGGAGTCGTAGCTGAATTCTTACTGCAGTGCAATAGAAGTCCACAAGATGAGTGGGATGAAGCATTTTAATAGTCTTTGTTCCTGTAAACGTTTAGGTTGTAGTTATTTTTTTTTTTTGCCTTTACAGGGTCACTTGAGCTCACCTTGTCTTTAATTGGCTGTACGCATTAAAACACATGGCGATACATCAGGTCAACCAAAGTCCCTTTAAACATTAGAGCAGCATCTGCACCCTGATAATGAAAGACAAGAAAAAAAGAAAATTCCTGCTGAATTTTGGGTGAAGCCAAATGTTTGGGCCAAGTTGGTTTCTCCACTTTGCCAGGAAACCAGGTTTCTATTACAGGCTGAATGGACATGGCTGGAAATAGGAAATCTGACGACCAACAATAACATTCCGGACAACATGGACACAACAGGCTTCTCTCGTGTTACAGCTCTCCATCCATCTGAGCTTTTTGGTCGTGTGCCCACAACAACAGGTTTGAAAAATTTTTTTAGCACCGTCTGCATCCTGTGGGACCCAAGTGTGTTTAGAGGGGCCCGTCTTAGAAAGTGGACCTGCTTTCCATCTAACTGTCCTTGGCACAGGCTTTTAAGTTTTAAAAAAAATAAGAAACCAGAAACATCTGATCCAACTTGACTTGTAGGCTGAGGTTTGGAAATTCCACACGTGAGCCATTGATGTGGAAACCTGTGAAAACGTCACAGAAATCAAGGGGATGAATACTTTTTATAAGTGTTTGGTTTTGTTATTGCTTCGTTAATATCTTTGTATTTTTACGTCGTTTCAAAGCTGCCGTGAAGTGGGTTGTAAGGAAGCAGCGTTGAACGTCCGCTTTTTTTGGTTCATTGTGGTTTCCTTGGTATTAGTTTTACTCTTGGAAAAAACGAGCCAAAAAACATTGATTCTCTTTTCAACAAGAAAAAAATGTTATTACATGTAACAGAATCTTGGAAGTATCAAAAAAGGTAGGAAATGTCTGTTGTCACAATAACAGCCCAGGTTTGTGGCAGCCACCTGTCTATTGTGCCCTGGCTGCAAATTGGGTCATTTTTGGAAGAGATGTTCACGGCTTTGAGTCCAAAACAGAACTGCCTAGTTTAGATGAACATGGCGGCTTTAAAGGCCAGAAAGGGAAGTGAAGTCATCAAGGGTAGAAGCAGAAGGGTCCTCTTCCATAGGCTCAGACTCGGAAGTGACATCATTAAAAAGGCCGGGACCAGAAGGCTCTTCGTCCATAGGTTCTACACTGGAAGTGTTGTCATCCATGGCGCCGGTACTGGAAGTGAAGTCTTCAGGGACTGGAAGTGATGTTGTCCATGGCGCCAGTGCTGTAAGTGACGTGATCAATACTGTAACACCGGCACCTGGTGGGATTTCCCATAGATAGTCTGCAGAGGATGGAGAGAGAAAATTAGTGCAGCTCGCCACCCCCTGGTCTGGAGTAGTACTACTATTATTTAGCTGCATCCCAATCGCACGTGTGTGACACTGTCTAGCATCCACTGCTGTACTCATGCAGATTTACAATGCGAGCTTCTTCGTATGAACCACCGATGCACATGGCCGCTATTCGAGCAGATGTCGAGAGATTTTTTTTGTGAAATGTTCCTTGTGTCTTGTGTATGACAGGATAGAATGTCAGTGCTGACCTTGTGGTATAGCGGGTCCGTGGCTTCAAAAGAAAGGCCAGATTTTAAATAATCCATTTCGCCGTGTCAGTCTCTGTGGGCACGATCGTGCATCTGTTGGGAGTGGGTGAGGTAATTCGGGAGGGTCGCACCTGCACGTGAAGGTACGATCGTTCTCATTTGTTTAATCGGCTTCCTGCAGTGCACGATTGAGACGGAGCCGTATAAGAATGGAGAGATGGGAGAGACGAAAAAGAAAGGAAAAAGGCTTGGAGAGTGAGAGCGAGGCATTGGGGGAGAAAGAAAGAGGACGAGCCAGCCGGTCAGCTGAAAAAGAGAGGTCAGCATGGTCAGGGGTCCTGGATGGAGCGAAGGATCGGTGCTCGAGGGATAGGATCGCTCCCACTTATTTTATAGAAGAGTGGTTTCGATCGAGGAGGAGTCCGCCCTAGGGACGGTCACAAATGCGAGAAGGACGACTGGAGGATAACCGACCCCGAGCAGTCTGACAGATGCAGACGAGGGTCGGTAGTGTGAGGACCGCAGAGGCTGAAGTCTCTCCCACTGGTGAGCTGGAGAGATTGGAAAGAGCTGCACTGGGCTGGTGTGACCCCAAATGTCTGCTACAGAATTTTAATCTCGTTTTAGCTTTGTTTTAACCGTTTATAATTTTTACCTTTTTTATGGATTATTTATTTATGAACATTTGAAGCACTGAACTTTATTTGGGATTTTGCTTTTATTTATTTATTTATTTTTGTTAATAAAAGCACTTGTTTGCACTTTGCACCTTCCCCCTTGCTTCGTTTGGTGTCCTCACTGTCCAGCTCATCCGGTGGTGTCAGGTTCAAGGACTCCCAAAAAAGGGAGATTGGAGCGTAGAGCCGAACCCGCATCGTCACAGATCTGCACGATCAACAGCGCTCATTGAGTCCCAGCTCTATTTCTACATTTTCACCAGTCACATCTCCATTTGATAATGGCCTGCTTTGTAAGATGAAACCCACTGCCTGTTTACTGGACCCCATCCCCACCCTAATCCCGACTGTTACAACAATAATAAACAATGGCTTTGTGCCAACCACTTTCAAAATCACGTCTATAAGCCCC
This sequence comes from Erpetoichthys calabaricus, assembly GCF_900747795.2. NCBI lineage: Eukaryota > Metazoa > Chordata > Cladistia > Polypteriformes > Polypteridae > Erpetoichthys > Erpetoichthys calabaricus. Next base: position 6,600,044 of record NC_041399.2, on the reverse strand, counting down.
GCTGTGACAAAAGTCCAGTCTTGCTGCTGTCAATCTTAATTTTTCGGCCTGTTTCTCACTTATCCTTTTCTGTCCAAAGTTCTTGAGCAAGTTGTGGCCTCCCAACTCACCACTTTCTTAACTTGTCATTATTTGATGGAGTCCTGTCAGTCTGGTTTCAGATGAAACTGCTCTGCTTTGGCTTCTGTATTTATATGCGTCCCCTTGGCCATATTATTCGTAGCTATGGACTGGGTTATCATTTTTATGCAAATGATACTCAACTTTATTTCAATGTTAAAAGTGGAACTTCATCAGAGCTTTCTCAGCTCACAACTTGCCTCAGTGAAATTAAAACCTGGATGGAGCAGAACTCTTTAAAATTAAATTGCAACAAAACTGAACTCCTGCAAATTGGCACTAAAGTGCAACTTAATAAAATGAGCTCCTTCCCAGTCCATCTTGGCGGTGATCTCATCAGACCTGCCTCTACTCCTAAGAATCTTGGTGTCATTTTTGATTCCTTCCTCTCTTATTCCACCCACATAAATCACATTAAGAAACTTTCTTACTTTCACCTCCGTCACGTATCCCGTGTTCGCTCCTTCCTCTCCTTTTCTAATGCTGAGAAACTTGTCCATGCTTTTATCACATCCCGCATCGATTATTGTAATTCCCTACTGGCAGGTGCCCCTTCTAATCTTATATCTCAGCTCCAGCTTATTCAAAACTCAGCTGCAAGAGTCCTTACATGGACCAGCAGCAGTGAGTACATCACATCCATCCTGCTCCGTCTCCACTGGCTCCCCGTGTCCTACAGGATTGAATATAAAATCCTACTAATAACCTACAAAGCTTTAAACGACCCTGCGCTAAACTACATCAGTGACCTTCTCCATCACTATGTGCCTGACCGCCCACTGAGGTCCTCTGATTCTGGTAATCTTGTTGTGCCCCTCACTAATCTACACTCCATAGGTGACAGCAGGGCCTTCAGCTGTATAGCGCCCAGACTCTGGAATGACCTACCGAAATCAATCAGGTCAGCTGACTCCATGAATTCTTTTAAAAAACAACTTAAAACTCATCTGTTCAGTTTGGCTTTTAGCTCTACTTGACTTTATTATCCTTCTCTCAGTTTACCTCCATGTCAAGATGCTCATGTAACCTGTGTGTGTGTGTCTGTGATAGACCATCAATTATGTTGTCTGTTAGGCTTTTTTTTTCTCTGAATTTACTATCTTACTCTTCTTTATTTAGTTATCTGGTTTGTACAGTGCTATATACTGTATACCCTGCCGTTCTATCTTAAACTCTGTGAAGTGCCTTGAGCATGGGAAAGGCGCTATATAAATAAAATGTACAGTGATCCCTCGCTATATCGCGCTTCGCCTTTCGTGGCTTCACTCCATCGCGGATTTTATATGTAAGCATATTTAAATATATATCCCGGATTTTTTGCTGGTTCGCGGATTTCTGCGGACAATGGGTCTTTTAATTTCTGGTACATGCTTCCTCAGTTGGTTTGCCCAGTTGATTTCATACAAGGGACGCTATTGGCAGATGGCTGAGAAGCTACCCAACTTACTTTTCTCTCTCTCTTGCGCAGACTTTCTCTGATCCTGACGTAGGGGGATTGAGCAGGGGGGCTGTTCGCACACCTAGACGATACGGACGCTCGTCTAAAAATGCTGAAAGATTATCTTCACGTTGCTATCTTTTGTGCAGCTGCTTCCTGAAACGACATGCTGCACGGTGCTTCGCATACTTAAAAGCTTGAAGGGCACGTATTGATTTTTGACTGAAAAACAAACTCTGTCTCTCTCTCTCTCTCCCTGCTCCTGACAGAGGGGGTGTGAGCTGCCGCCTTCAACAGCTTTGTGCCGCGGTGCTTCGCATACTTAAAAGCCAAATTGATTTGTTTGCTAGAGATTGTTTTCTCTATCTATGTGACATTCTGTGCTGCTGACACACACTCCTTTGAAGAGGAAGATATGTTTGCATTCTTTTAATTGTGAGACGGAACTGTCATCTCTGTCTTGTCATGGAGCACAGTTTAAACTTTTGAAAAAGAGACAAATGTTTGTTTGCAGTGTTTGAATAACGTTCCTGTCTCTCTACAACCTCCTGTGTTTCTGCACAAATCTGTGACCCAAGCATGACAATCTAAAAATAACCATATAAACATATGGTTTCTACTTCGCGGATTTTCTTATTTCACGGGTGGCTCTGGAACGCAACCCCCGCGATGGAGGAGGGATTACTGTATTATTATTATTATTATTAACCAATGGTTTGCTTATGGCAGCAGACTCTGGACAGACCCAGGGCCCACGAAAGGACCCCACCTCCGTCGACTAACGTTGCTCAATAACAATTTCATACGAGGGACGTTCAAAAAGTTTCTGCACTCTTTTTATTAAGATTTTCAAAAACAAATGACATCCCTTTTCTACTGTACATAGTTACCGTCATTTGTGATGCAATTTTCCCAGCGCCGTACAAAATTTTTAATGCCCAATTACTACTCCTCCCGCCTTCACCGTTTCCAATGAAGATACGAAAGTGCGGACTCCGGAAACTTTTTGAATGTCCCTTCACAAGTTAGCAGCAATGACACTGCCTGTTTCCGTAAACGGCACAGAATATTTTCTTTCTGTGGTACTGTGAAATGCATATTTGGTTTTATGATCAGTCCTCATATTTCGTATTACTATAGTGTTTTAAAATCATTACTAAAATTGAATTATTGAAACTTTTTTGATTATCAGGGAAAAGCCAAGCAAAATGACACCTTTTATTGGCTAACTAAAAAGATTACAATATGCAAGCTTTTGAGGCAACTCAGGCCCCTTCTTCAGGCAAGATGTAAACTTGATTACCAGGGAAACATTTATCACATTTGTTCATTTTATTTATTAATTAATTATTAAATAAAACTAGTGAATCATAACACATACCCCAATACAGTTGTTCCAACTTATTAGTCGTCAAAACGTCGCTGTCATAAGCACTTTAGTGTGCTGGCGAACTACATGGGAGATACGTTGGATCACTATTTGTATTTTTATATCTGGAGCCTAATTGAAATTGCAACAATTTTAACTAACATTTGTTACACATTTTTGAATCCGAGTAAGTAAAGTCTGTCCCTGCGGCCATGTAAGTAATCTGTTTAGTTTTTGGCAATTTATTTGAACTTAGTCATCACTGTTAATCTTCTTCTTCTTTCAGCTGCTCCCGTTCAGGGTTGCCACAGCAGATCATCCAAAATTGTTGTCCGCATATTGATAAAGTTAGCAAAATTTTACGAAATATGGATGCTGATTTATATACTGCAACAACGCACTTAAAAGATTTTAAAGAGTATTTAGTGGCATAGCGAGATAATGGATTTGATACAGTAAAAGAAACTGCCAAACAAATCTGTTCAGAAAATGACTTTGAAGTAAGATTTTAAGAGTACTACGTGCTTTTATGATTATGAAATGAAGGATGAATCTACAAAAGATCCTGAGAAGAAATTTTATACAGATTATTTTTTAAGAATCATAGATCAAGCAACAATGCCAGTTGAAGAAAGTTTCAGCAACCAAACATACATGGGAATTACTTCGGTTTTCTGTACAATAATCCAAAATGAACATTTATGGCCGATGAAGAATTTAAAAAATATTGCTTAGATTTAGATATTTTATTAATGGATGGAGATAGTCGTGATATGAATGGATTAGATAGATAGATAGATAGATAGATAGATAGATAGATAGATAGATAGATAGATAGATAGATAGATAGATAGATAGATAGATAGATAGATAGATAGATAGATAGATAGATAGATAGATACTTTATTAATCCCAAGGGAAAATTCACATTATTAGAAGATTAGATTAGAATTATTTGAAGAAATACAATTATTCCATCATATTATGAATACACAGATGAATTGTAAACCCCTAGTTTGCCTAAAAATATTACAAAATGTAATGTATGAGTCTTATCCCAATTTAGTTATTTGCTTGCGAATATTCTTAACTATTCCTGTAACAACAGCTACAGCTGAGAGAAGTTTTCCAAAGCTGAAAATAATTAAGAATTATCTTCCAGCCACCATGGGACAAAAGAGATGGTCAAATTTGGCATTGAAAACAAATTATGTGAATTCATTGGATATGATGATATTATAAATGATTTTGCGTAAAAGAAAGCTTGAAAAATACATTTCAAAAAATGTTTAAAAACTCAATGTGTTGTATTGTAGTTTTGTTTCTATCTTTTCTTACATTGTATTTCTCATATTATAATTTTTTTTGTAAAAATAAATTAAAATAAAGTTTTAAATGAAATGTTAAGTTTGTCATTTTCTTAATTCTTAATTAATATAGCATTTACAATTAATTTTTAATATTAATATGTTTTGTAATATTTCCCTCAAGTCAGATGTCAATTCTTTTAAAATTAAATTAAGGGCCCCATATTAGGTCTTGCACCGGGCCCCGCACTGGCTAACGGCGGCCCTGGACAGACCAGCATATTAATTCTGTTAGTGCAGCATTTGACACTTAGGTCAGACGTGACATTCTGCTGTCCAGAATGAAGAAAGTGCTGGGAGTCTCTGGCACTGCCCTCCAGTGCTTTGTTTAAGTCCTGTGGTTAGGAGTTTGTTCGTCTTGGCAACAGCAGACCCACCACAGTGCCAGTTACACAAGGGGCTCCTCAGGGCTCTGTTCTCGGCCCTCTGCTCTTCAATATCATTAGGCCTCCCCTCGGCCAAGTTATTCTTAGCTTTGGAGTGGGTTATCATTTTTACGCAGATGATAGTCAACACTATTTCAAAGTCAAAAGTGAAAACTTCATCATGGCTTTCTCAGCTCACAGCTTGTCTCGCTGAAATTAAAAACTGGAAGGAGCAAAACTCTTTAAAATTAAATTGCAACAAAACTGAACTCCTGCAAATTGGCACTAAAGCACAACTTAAGAGCATGATCTCCTTCTCAGTCACTCTTGACAGACCTTCTTCTAATGCAAGGAATCTTGGTCTCATTTTTCATTCCTCCCTTTCTTATTCCGACCCGCTGTCACACACGTGGCTCACAAAGTGATAATTCCATGCCAGACCAGGGGGTGGCAGAGTACACTGACCCTTCCTCTTTTTTTTGTCGGCAGACCAACCACGGGAAATTTCGCCTGTCCCTGATGACATCCCTTCACCTGCCTGGCTTTAAACCTGCCATGTTTGCCTCTCTGTACTGTTCTATTGTTAGACTGAAGTCTGTTGAGATCTGTTGTCGTTGAGCCAAACTTTCATCGCTGGCAGCCTATTTCAAGTATACGGGCGGCTGCCCCCCAAACCTTTTACTGTGTTTGTCGAATCTTTTTCACACCACATAAAACACATTAAGAAACTTTCTTCCACCTCCGTCACTTATCTGATGTTTGCTCATTTCTCTCCTTCTTTTCCATGCTTTTTTTGCATCCCACATCGATTATTGGAACCCTAACCCTAATTTCAAAACTGTGCTGCAAGAGTCCTGACATGAACCAGCAGCAGCGAGCACATCACAGCCATCCTGCTTCGCCTCCACTGGCTCCCTGTGTCTGACAGGATTGAATAGAAAATTCTATTAACCTACAAAGCTTTAAATGGTGTCAGACAGGACTACATCTGCGACCTTCTCCATCGCTAGTTTTCTGATCGCCCACTAAGGTCCTCTGAATCTGCCGATCACGCTAACCTGCACTCTATGGGTGACAGCAGGGCCTTCAGCTGTACATAGCAACCAGACTTTGGAAATGAATAAGATCAGCTGACTCCATTCATTCTTTTAAAGAAACGACTAAAAACCCGTCTGTTCAGGAAGGCGTCAACGTCACCAGGCACTCTGCCCCTTCTTTCAGTTTACCTCTCTGTCCAGATGCCCAGGATAATTTGTGAGTGTTTGTGTATGTGTGTTACATCACAAATGGTGTTATTTATTCAGGCTTTCATTTACTATTGAATTTAGTATTTTACTCTGCTTTATTGTCTTTTATTCTATTTAATGCTTTGTATTTCCTGTATCTATCTGCTTTTAAAACTCCACTTTCTCGCTAGCCGCTTTATTTTTAGCTTAGTGCCCGCTCTGCTGCCACAATACGACCTTCTTACCTAGTCAGGTAAATAGGGAACCACACCGGCGCAGGCATTTGTTCTCAGCGCTTGAAGTTGACTACTTGAATAGACGAGTCTATTCTAGTCTGTCTATGTTATGTTACAGCCTTATTCCAAAATGGATTAAATTCATTTTTTTTCTCAGAATTCTACACACAACACCCCATAATGACAACGTGAAAAAAGTTTACTTGAGGTTTTTGCAAATTTATTAAAAATAACAAAACTGAGAAATCCCATGTCCATAAGTATTCACAGCCTTTGCTCAATACTTTGTCGATGCACCTTTGGCAGCAATTACAGCCTCAAGTCTTGTTGAATATGATGCCACAAGCTTGGCACACCTATCCTTGGCCAGTTTGGCCCATTCCTCTTTGCAGCACCTCTCAAGCTCCATCAGGTTGGATGGGAAGCGTCGGTGCACAGCCATTTTAAGATCTCTCCAGAGATGTTCAATCAGATTCAAGTCTGGGCTCTGGCTGGGCCACTCAAGGACATTCACAGAGTTGTCCTGAAGCCACTCCTTTGATATCCTGGCTGTGTGCTTAGGGTCGTTGTCCTGCTGAAAGATGAATCGTCGCCCAAGTCTGAGGTCAAGAGCGCTCTGGAGCAGGTTTTCATCCAGGATGTCTCTGTACATTGCTGCAGTCATCTTTCCCTTTATCCTGACTAGTCTCCCAGTCCCTGCCACTGAAAAACCTCCCCACAGCATGATGCTGCCACCACCATGCTTCACTGTAGGGATGGTATTGGCCTGGTGATGAGCGGTGCCTGGTTTCCTCCAAACATGACGCCTGGCATTCACACCAAAGAGTTCAATCTTTGTCTCATCAGACCAGAGAATTTTCTTTCTCATGGTCTGAGAGTCCTTCAGGTGCCTTTTGGCAAACTCCAGGTGGGCTGCCATGTGCCTTTTACTAAGGAGTGGCTTCCGTCTGGCCACTCTACCATACAGGCCTGATTGGTGGATTGCTGCAGAGATGGTTGTCCTTCTGGAAGGTTCTCCTCTCTCCACAGAGGACCTCTGGAGCTCTGACAGAGTGACCATCTGGTTCTTGGTCACCTCCCTGACTAAGGCCCTTCTCCCCCGATCGCTCAGTTTAAATGGCCGGCCAGCTCTAGGAAGAGTCCTGGTGATTTTGAACTTCTTCCACTTACGGATGATGGAGGCCACTGTGCTCATTGGGACCTTCAAAGCAGCAGAATTTTTTCTGTAACCTTCCCCAGATTTGTGCCTCAAGACAATCCTGTCTCAGAGGTCTACAGACAATTCCTTTGACTTCATGCTTGGTTTGTGCTCTGACATGAACTGTCAACTGTGGGACTTTCTATAGACAGGTGTGTGCCTTTCCAAATCATGTCCAGTCAACTGAATTTACCACAGGTGGACTCCAATGAAGCTGCAGAAACATCTCAAGGATGATCAGAGGAAACAGGAGGCACCTGAGCTCAATTTTGAGCTTCATGGCAAAGGCTGTGAATACTTATGTACATGTGCTTTCTCAATTTTTTTATTTTTAATAAATTTGCAAAAACCTCAAGTAAACTTTTTTCATGTTGTCATTATGGGATGTTGTGTGTAGAATTCTGAGAAAAAAAATGAATTTAATCCATTTTGGAATAAGGCTGTAACATAACAAAATGTGGAAAAAGTGATGTGAATACTTTCCAGATGCACTCTATCTATCTATCTATCTATCTATCTATCTATCTATCTATCTATCTATCTATCTATCTATCTATCTATCTATCTATCTATCTATCCGTTATATAGTGCCTTTTGGTTTGTAAAGTGCAGTGAGATATATTTAGTATATTCGGTAATCATTTATGTTCTAATGTCATACAGAGATACCTGAAATGGTCAAGTTAACAAGTTGAGTTTTCCAGGGCGGTGGTTCCACAGACTGGCTGATGTTCTTCCATGCGCCTGCTCAGATTTGCTAGTTGACACGTTCACAGTTTTCACAACAGAAGAAGAGTTAAGTTTTTAGAGATTTCGTCAAACACGGACATAACTGAGAGAGGATTTTCTTTGAGGTCGGTGACACTTTGTGCTAACGCACCTCACGTCTTTTAGTCAGTCAGAGTCTGATATGTCAGTTCTCATTCTGCACAGTTCTGGATGTCCTCCTGGTGTGAGACGTGAGGGTCCCTGGTCTGTGGTCATTAGCTGAAGGGGCGCCCGCCTTACAGTGCAGGATGTTCTCCACAGAGGGGTCACTTTCTAAAGCCTTGGGGACAAACTGCAGAGGTGACAGAGGACACCCAGTTAATCCTCTTCTATGGTGGCTTTGTGCAGTTAACCTGAAGTGTACATGCAGGCAGCACCTTTCAGATCTCAGTTTCCTTTTAATAGCGCCTTTCACCTCCATCTGCCTTACCTGTTTGTCCTTCATAGGCCCCTTCCCATCTACGTATTTTTTCAATCCGTCTACCCCTCTGTTACAAAGTTCCTTTCTTATTATTTCTACTTTACTTTTTTAAAAGAAAATAAACTAAAGTGCTTATTGCAATGTGAAATCCCAGACATGGCAAACAGTCCTGTCCTCCAAGTCCAATGACTGTCACATCCTTTGTGTTTTCCCAAATCCTGATTTATGAGGCGCTCAGGCCCGGCGCTGCATTGGTGGCTCACAAGACTGCATTTTCATGCTCCACTCCATGGATTTTAAGCTGAACCAAAGCCCGGAGAAAGGCGGTTCCTGCTGGTACAGACCTGATTCATCAGCAGCTGCTGGAGTTTAGCCATTCAAGCAGCATAATGACAGATTTGTTCCCCTGTGAAGATCTCAATTTGGATGGCCTTTCTTGTGAGAAAAGGGAAGTCTGTAGCACGTTTTGAGGAGCAAGGCTGCCTGTCCTGCGTAAGAGCCACCGGGTCTTGAGACCTGCACAGATTTTATTCAGGGGGCCCTTGAAGTGGAAATTAGTCAAAGGAAGAATGTGTGAGACTTCCTTGTCAGTAAACACATTCTTACTTACATCAGGTGACCTTCTGCCAGCAGGCCATCGCCGGTGCAAGAGTTGTGCCGGGTCCTCCAGTGGCTTCACATCACAGGGAACGTCGATTATACATTTGTGAATCTTTATGTTGTGTCTGTTTCAAACCTGAGCACTCCTGGAGAGAACACTCTAAGGTAAAGTTGAAAGAAAATTTGTACCATTTGCACCGAGTGGCCAGTTTATCAGGCACACCCTATGTTAGGCCGTCACCCGCCTATGGATTTCACAAGACGCTGGGTGAATTCTTCAGGAAGGTCGCACCATATGGAGAAGGTGGCACAGGCAACACCACCGCAGCCCCTGCCAGGTGTGTGGGTTTGACCCACAAAGCCAGCGACCAAAGTGAGAAAGAGGTGTGAATGTCACAAGCAACAAACGAGTGGGATGTGATGACGCGGACATTGGCATACGCTAGATGGTAGATAACGAAGAGTTTCATCACATATTTAGGGTAGTTCACAGAAACATGCTTACCAGCAACTGGCACAAGCAAACTGGCATTGTCAAACTACCAAAAGATACACCAAGTCTCAAATTGTGGCATTGGGTCATCCAAGTGAACTGAATGCCTTCTTAATGTGCAATTGTTATGTTAACGCTAATAATCCATCCATCCATCCATTTTCTAACCTGCTGAATCCGAACACAGGGTCACGGGAGTCTGCTGGAGCTAATCCCAGCCAAAACAGGGCACAAGGCAGGAACCAATCCACTGCAGGACACACACACACACACCAAGCACCCACTAGGGCCAATTTAGGATCGCCAATGCACCTAACCTGCATGTCTTTGGACTGTGGGAGGAAACCCACGCAGACACGGGGAGAACATGCAAACTCCAGGCAGGGAGGACCCAGGAAGCGAACCCAGGTCTCCTTACTGCAAGGCAGCAGTGCTACCACTGCGCCACCGTGCCACCCCCACGTTAATAATAATAATATTAATAATCCTTTATTTATATAGAGCTTTAAATAGTAAGTGGAGAGCCCTTCAACCACCACTAAAGTGCGGCACCTACCTGGATGATGTGACGACAGCCATTTTGCCCCAGTACACCCACCACACATTAGCTATTAGGTGGTGAAGTGGGGAGTGATAGCCAATTAGAGACTGGGCATGACTAGGGCGGCCAGAATAACTAGGCCATAGTGGTCAATTTAGCAAGGACATTGGGATACTCCTCACTGTTCACAACAGACACTCAGGGATCTTTAACTCTTTGAGGGCTGAATATTTTTTTCCAAAAAACTGTTTTCTGAAAAGTACACAAAGCAATGGTTTCACCCATAAATCAACATGAAACATCTGGTGCTACGTGTTGTGGCTGCTGCTGACGCAAGTTCGGCCTCTCTGGAGGCAGTGGCTCAGTGGGGGCACCTGGATGGCCAGCAGGAATGCATGGTGGGCTGCCTGCCTTCGCACAGGTGGGCAGTGGCGGCAGTCAGTTGGTTTGACGGTTTGTACCTCTTGTCATCATAAGTGGTGGTCCTCCCAGGTGAGCGTTGCCATAGGTGTATCAGCTACACAAACGAGTTCACCACCACAGTCATCTGGGGACTGATGAGCTGATTCTGGTACCTCACTTTTCGTATTCGATGTCCGTCTCCTGATCACTTGCATCAAATTCCAAGTCCGACAAGTCAGAGTCTGATTCAGCGATAATATGTAAAACGTCCATGGCGTATTTAGTCTCTTGCCAGATGTCGATGCCATTTTAGAGGTTGTTTGCTCTTTGCTTGGTTCAAATCAACAAAGCTACTTAACTTTCCTTCTAGCAAAGAGAGTCAAACTTAAACGTAAGAGCGAGTTTTGTCGCAGGCTACAGCTGATTACCGTACTGTACCCCTGAATTTCGACAAAAGTCGACATCAGCCCTGAAAGAGTTAATGACCGCAAAGAGTCAGGTGAGACAGATAGGGGATTATTAGGGGGCCGGAATGGATGAGGCCATGGTGGACAGTTTAGCCTGGTCATCAAGGTATTCCCTACTAAGATGGAAACGTACTCACAAGCAAGGAGAGTGTGTTGAGCAGATCGAAAAAGTACTTAGAGAGGCTGATGAAGGTTGGATGATGTGGAGATAGTGACTCAGGAAGTGCAACGGATTTAGCAAGGAAGAAGTAAGGACAGCGACGAAGAGGATGAAGAATGGAAAGGCCGTTGGTCCAGATGACATACCTGTGGAAGCATGGAGGTGTTTAGGAGAGATGGCAGTGGAGTTTATAACCAGATAGTTTAATGGAATCTTGGAAAGTGAGAGGATGCCTGAGGAGTGGAGAAGAAGTGTACTGGTGCCGATATTTAAGAATAAGGGAGATGTGCAGGACTGTAGTAATTACAGGGGGATAAAATTGATGAGACACAGCATGAAGTTATGTGAAAGAGTAGTGGAAGCTCAGTTCAGAAGTGAGGTGATGATTAGTGAGCAGCAGGATGGTTTCATGCCAAGAAAGAGCACCACAGATGTGATGTCTGCTCTGAGGATGTTGAAAGAGAAGTAGAGAGAAGGCCTTGCATTGCATCTTTGTGGATCTGGAGAAAGCATATGACAGCGTGACTAGAGAGGAGCTGTGGTATTGTATGAGGAAGTCGGGAGTGGCAGAGAAGTACGTAAGAGTTGTACAGGATATGTACGAGGGAAGTGTGACAGTGGTGAGGTCTGCGGTGGGAGTGACGGAGGTGAGATTACATCAGGGATCAGCTCTGAGCCCTTTCTTATTGGTAATGATGATGGACAGGTTGACAGATGAGATTAGACAGGAGTCCCCATGGACTGTGATGTTTGCTGATGACATTGTGATCTGTAGTGAGAGTAGGGAGCAAGTTGAGGAGAGGTGGAGATATGAGAGGAGAGGAATGAAGGTCAGTAGGAACAAGACAGAGTACATGTGTGTGAATGAGAGGAAGGTCAGTGGAGTGGTGAGGATGAGGGAGTAGAGTTGGCGAAGGTGGATGAGTTTAAATACTTGGGATCAATGGTACAGAGTAATGAGGATTGTGGAAGAGAAGTGAAAAAGATTGTGCAGGCAGGGTAGAATGGGTGGAGAAGAGTGTCAGGAGTGATTTGTGACAGACAGGTCAAGAGTGAAAGGGAAGATCTACAGGATGGCAGTGAGACCAGCTATGTTACTGGATATGGGTTGGAGACGGTGGCACAGGAGACCGAGCTGGAGGTGGCAGAGTTAAAGATGCCAAGATTTGCATTGGGTGTGACGAGGATGGACAGGATTAGAAATGAGGACATTAGAGGATCAGCTCAGGTTGGTCAGTTTGGAGACAAAGTAAGAGATGCAAGATTGCGTTGGTTTGGAGAGATGCAGGATATATTTGGGAGAAGGGTGGTAAAGATAGAGCTGTCAGGCAAGATGAAAAGAGGACATGCAAGTGATGGCAGTGACAGAGTAAGATGACAAGGACAGGAAGATATGGAAGTAAATTACCCTCTGTGGTGACCCCTAACGGCAGCAGCTGATAGAAGAAGAAGATCAGGATATTCCCTATTCTTTACAAAAGAGATCCTTATAGGGTGAAGACTTTGATTTTTCATCTCATCTGAAGGACAGCACCATTTTTACAGCATGGTGTCCCCATCACTGCGAATGGGGATCCACATTCAGACCACAGGATAAGCGCCCCCTGATGGCTTCACCAACACCACTTCCAGCAGCAACCCAAGCGTTTGCTAGTTGGTCTCACATCCCGGCACATTTCCTTATACTTATTTGGCTGACGCCTTTATCCAGGGTGACCTACAACATTTATGACACAGTTGGTTGCGTCTCTTTAGGTTTTTCCAATCACATAACACAGGCAGGTCAAGTGACTTGCTCAGGGTCACACAGTGTCAGTAGTGGGATTTGAACCCACAACCTCACAGTTTGAAGGCCAAACCCTTAACCAGTACACCACACTGCCAAGTACTGGCCGGGACCACACATGCTTAGCTGCAGGTGGATGACCTCTTCTGAAGTGCTCATGGTATAGCTACTGGTACTAATATTAGCATTCATTTGCAAGCCTCGGTGACAATGGAAGACTCTAATTGCCCACTCCAGTGCTGCAGAGGAGCCACTTTTTTCTCTCTCAGCATAATTTTAGGAGGACTCTGAGGAGAGTGTATAATGGGAAAAACAATAGGACCGGACGGCCTTCCAGGACTAGTGCTGAGCACTTGTACAGACTAGCTTGCACTATTATTTACTTTATGTTCACATTAAATCAGGCGTGAGACGGTCTAGAGTGTGGCACTGATCTTCATAGATTATATAGCTCAACATTCAACACCACAGTGCCCACATTCTGATTTCTGAGCTACACGAACTGGGATGCTGCACTTCTATCTGCCACCTGGTCCTGGATGTTCTTATTATGAGAGCAAAGGAGGTGAGGGTGCACAGTACCATTTTCAGCACTCTCACACTCGATAGAGAAGCACCTCAGTCGGGGTGTCCTAAAGTCCTTTGCAGTATACATGCCATACCTGTGACCGCTACGACTCCATTGTAAAGTTTGCAGATGACACAGTGATGGTGGGCTGCATCTCGGGGAGGAGGACGACAGCAACTACCTGGATGAAGCGGTCAACCTTGTGCATTGGTTTCAGGCCAATCCTTAACACCCGAATGTCAGCAGGACCAAGGAGATGCTCGTGGACTTGTAGGAGGGTTCAACAAACACCATCATCACCTGTGGAGAGGGTATGAAGTTTTAAGGTCCTCAGGTTCATATGGTTGAGGACTTGTTACATGGAACACACATGTAGACTCTGCAATCAGTAAAGCCAGACTGAAACTTTACCACCTTTGGCTTTTGAGGATGTTTCGATATCAACCCACCTTCATTCTAAATACATTTTAATCAGGAACTCCTCACTGAGTTCATACCGAACCTGGAATGGTAGCAACACTATCCAAACGTGGAAATGTCTTCAGAAAGTTGTGTGCCTACCTGAGTGGACCACTGGGACTGCACTCTCCCGTCAATGCACAATAAACTATTAAAGATGAAGAAGTCAGGCAGATGACTCCACAGCCGAAAATCTTCGACTGAAAGATATTGTAGGAGCTTCTGTCCGTATGACCTCAGAGTGTTAGATAGACATCATTATTTGATTTTTTTTTCTGCCATTGCTATATTATACTATATTTGAGGTATGGTTAGTTTTAGATTTTTATTTTAGGAATGTGTTAGGATTGGGTGGAAAGAAAATATTTCACATCAACTTATATTCCTGTAGGATTTTGCATGTGAAAAATAAAATCATGAATCTCACGATAACATCTCGGTTTAAATTATCAGTGAAAGAGGGAGGTGGAGAAAAACGCTGAGCGTCATCCATGGAGCAGATCACAGAGCCCATCAACCTACTCTCCATAACCCCCTGATGACAAAGTGAAGATGTGTTTTCAGAAAGGATGTGCAAATTCATTAAACATCAAAAACTAAAGCGTCTCATTCCTACAAATATTCAGACCGTTTGCTGTGGCATCCAGATTCTTCTCACGTCTATCCTGCTTCCTTCACTTCTCCTTGACATGTTTCTAGAACTTGATTGGGGTCCACATGGAAGAACATTATGAAGGTGTACCTGTGTATAGAAGGGCCAACACTTCAAACTGCGTGTCACGACAAAACAACAAGCCATGAGGTCCAAGGGACTCTCTGTAGACCTCCGCTTGGAGTGTTCCCAGGAGCACAGTGGCCTCAAATAGGGTGAAATGGCAGAAGTTTAGAACCACCAGGACTCTTCTTAGAGTTGGCCGACCATCCAAACTGAGTAACCAGGTAAGAAGGTTACTCAGGGAGGTCACCAAAAACCCAAATGGTCACTCCAACAGAGCTTTGGGATAACCTGTAGTAAGGCCGTCCATCTCAGCAGCAATCCATCAAGGAGTTTTTGGTGGCAAGATGGAAGCTGCTCTTGAGTAACAGGCATATATAAGAGTCTAAAGAACTCTGATAGCATGAAGAACAATCGGGAGTGCGCTCCCCTCGACTTTCTCGTATACTCAGATAGAGGAAAAGGTCATCAGAACCGCTTCCAGTTGCACAATGTTTCTCAAATATCATATCTCTTTGTTTCTCATTTTCACTATTTGATAATATTGATATCGATAATATCGATATACAATTACCAAACCTTTAAATTAAAATAATAGTTTCGCACTTAGGGAGGTTGAAAATGGTGGCATGATTACATATGCACCTAAAAACAGAAAAAGTGGTAGTATGATATAAATTGCTAAAGCTAAAATGGCATTTAGCTTCTGTAATGGACAGCTGGCTGGGGCGCCTCCAAAACGGAAAGGGGAAGGAGCGCGCATGTAGACAATACCTAACCCCCGGGATGACAGTGGGCAGCCCTCCTAGCGTGCTGCAGTGCCACAGGTTTGGAGCAGAGAGACCGTCAAGGGGCGCATGGGGAACAGCTGAGCCCTCCTCAGTAGTGCAACCGGAAGGAGATCGTGGGACGTCTGGAGCACTTCTGGGTGCTCTATAAAAGGGACCAGAGTCGGGAGGAGGTGGACAATGCATGCCTGGAGGAGTAGTGGAAGCAGAAGGAAGAAGAGAAGAAGTGTGCCCTGTAATGAGATGTTTATATAGTGTGCTGTGGGGAGCAGGGAAATGGAGGTGCCCAGCTGTGAATAAAACTGTGTGTTGCGTGCCAAGCTTGTGTCCTGCCTGTCTGTGTCCGGGTTAGGGGGGCTGTACACGCCCTTGGGCATCGCACTGCATTTAATTATGATAATGACGGCGGAATAAAAAAATATATACTGTATATATATCATAAAATTAAATGTATTACCAGGAAGACAACGGGGACGAAGCAGCTTACTGTTCCCATTACATCTTTATATTTACATGGCATGTTCAATGTTTACACGTTATTGTTAAAATGATGATGTATAAATTAAAATAAAATTAATGATAGTTATTGACAGAATATGCGTTATATTGAATACAATTTGTAATATCGTGTACACATTTATAAACTGCTCAAAAAATTAAAGGAAAACACATCATATCTCAATGGGAAAAAAAATCCTGCTGTTTCTCTCTACTGCTATGGACAGATATGGTGATGTGTGAGGAACGAAAGGATGGCAGCCACAGTGTGTGATGGAAATGAAGATGATCAACCGACAGAGGGCTGAATTCAAAGTCAAAGGGGAAAAATGAGGCGGCAGGCAGGCAGGCGAGTCCATTTGGCCAAAATGTCATTGCAGCAACCCCAAATCATACTCAGTAGTTTGTATGCCCCCCAGCATCCCCACACACCCCACATGTGGTTGTATTCATGGCTGACAACGTCCTAATGAGATGAAGGATGGTGTCCTGGGGATCTCCTCCCAGATCTGGACCAGGGTATCACTGAGCTTCTGGACAGTCTGAAGCGTCGGATGGACTGAAACATAATGTCCCACCCAGAGGTGTTCTATTGGATTGAGGTCAGGCGAGTGAGCGTGGGGCCCAGTCAATGGTATCAATTCCTTCATCCTCTCACCACACGAGGCTGGGCATTGTCGTGCACCAGGAGGAACCAGCATAGGGTCTCACAATGGGTCCAAGGAGTTCATCCAGATACCTAATGGCAGTCAAGATGCCGTTGTCTAGCCTGTAGAGGTCTGTGCGTCCCTCCATGGATATGCCTCCCCAGATATGCCATCACTGACCCACCACCAAACCACTCATGCTGAATGATGTTACAGGTACCATAACGTTCTCCATGGCTTCTCCAGACCCTTTCATGTCTGTCACATGTGCTCAGGGTGAACCTGCTCTCATCTGTGAAAAACACAGGGCGCCAGTGGTGGACCTGCCAATTCTGGTATTTTATGGCAAATGCCAATTGAGTTCAATTGGTGCCGAGCAGTGAGCACAGGGCCTACTAAAGGATGTCAGGCTTTCAGGCTACACTCATGAAGTCTGTTTCTGATTGTTTGTTCATTCACACCAGTGGCCTGCCTGCCTGCCTGCCTGCTGGAGGTCATTTTGTAGGCTCTGCCAGTGCTCATCCTGTTCCTCTTTGCCCAAAGGAGCAGATACCAGTGGGTCCTGCTGATGGGTTTAGGACCTTCTATGAGGTGCCCTGTCCAGCTCTCCTGGAGTAACTGCCTGCCTCCTGGAATCTCCTCCTTGCCCTTGAGACTGTGCTGGGAAACACAGCAAACCTTCTGGCAATGCCACGTATTGATGCTGAAGAAGTTGGACTACCTGTGCCAGCTCTGTAGGGTCCAGGTATGGCCTCATGCCACCAGTAGTGACACTGAGTGTAGCCAAATGAAAAATAAGTGACAAAACAGATGTGGTGGGAAAAATGTCAGTGACTTCCCTCCAGCTGTTAAACCATTCATTCCTGTTTTGGGGGTCATCTCATTGTGGCCCCTCTAGTGCACCAAAGCAGCTGAAACTGATGAACAAGACCCTCTGCTACGTCACTGACCACCAGATCAATAGCCCACAAGTGTCACTGACTTGATGCTAGACTCGGATTCGAAAGGGTTCCTTTCACTTTTTGGAGCAGTATATTTCCATGATACAAAAAATTCAGATGGTTGTTTAAATAAAGTGCTACTTCCGGTTAAGCAATGTTTCTCAAATATCTATACCAAATTTGAATCATCTATCTCTAATGACAACCATAGTTTACTTAAATTCGTGGAAGAATTCAGTTAAAGTACCAGAAGTGGCACAAAAGTTCCTCATCTATAATAATAAAAGGCAAAGCCCTCACTGACTGACTGACTGACTCACTCACTGACTGACTGACTCACTCGTCACTAATTCTCCAACTTCCCGTGTAGGTGGAAGGCTGAAATTTGGCAGGCTCATTCCTTACAGCTTACTTACAAAAGTTAGGCAGGTTTCATTTCGAAATTCAACACGTAATGGTCATAACTGGAACCTCTTTTTTGACAATATACTGTAATGGATGGCAGCTCGATGGCCGTGGGAGAAGGGAGCGAAACAATAAGAAGCTAGCGACTGAAGCATACAAGCATTTTCATAAGGGAAACAAAGCACGGTGTAAAACGCAAGTATATATATATATATACATATACACATACACACATATATTATATATAATATATGTGTGTATGTGTATATGTATATATATATATATATATATATATATATATATATATATATATATAATATATGTGTATATGTATATATATATATATGACAGCAACACTCATAACAATGACAACACAATTACATTAACAATCATGTTACGTTATTTTTAAAATGTTTCCTTTACTTTTTCATAACCTCTTTAACACACTACTTCTCCGCTGCGAAGCGCGGGTATTTTGCTAGTTTTGGATATAAAGTAGGGGTACAAAATCTCACTGACAGGGCAAAGCATTTTCGAGTGATCGTGCTAACACACAGACACACAGACAGACATCATTTCAATAATAGGATTTTTGGAGTTAGGAAGGTCTAAAACATCAAGATTCATCAAAATCTCGAGGTCGGATTTTTTTTACGATTCCTATGCATTCCCTATACTACGTTTCCGAGAAAGTACAGAGATGATCTGGTCTGATAAGACAAAAATTGAACCACATGATGCAGAACTCCAAGCTCTGTGTCCCGTGAAGACCAGGAACTGCTCGTCACCTGCCTGATGGCATCCTTATGATAAAAGTGATGTATGGTGGGGGCAGCTTCATGCTTTGTGGGGTGCCGGGTCAGGGCGACAGAGGACTGCAGCTCAATACGGAGACCTGCTCCAGCACCTCAGACTGGGGTGAAGGTTAACTCTGCAGAACAGCTATGACCTGAAGCGTCCACGTCAAATGGTTTATTTATTTGTTTTCTTGCTTGTTTGTTTTTCTCTTTTCCAGCTAAGACAACACTGGTGTGGCTTCAGGACAAGCCATCTGAGTGTCTTTGAGTGGCCCAGCCATTTGTGGAGAGACCTGAAGATGGCAGTTTACTGTACAGATGCTTCCCTTTAAATCTAATAGAGCTTGAGAGGATCTGTTGGGATGAAAGGGCATAAACTGGCTACATCCAGGTGTGCAGAAGTAAGGGTCGGAGTATTTGTTTGAATAAGAGATTTCAGGCTCTGATTTTCAAGAAATTTACACACCGCTTTGAAAACGTGTTTATTGTTTGTCATCACGGGTTAGTGAGCGTCGAGTGATAAGCAAAAATGGAAAAGGTATCCCTCCGCCTTAATAAAAGGACAAGTGTTTGTGTGTCCGTCCAGCTGCTGTGTCGCTGCTATCCAACAGATGGCGCATCATAAACATTGGCACTGCTTTAACCAATAATGCTATCCAACAGATGGCACATCATAAGCATTGGCACTGCTTTTACCAATCGGGTTATCCAACGGATGGAGCATCATAAACATTGGCACTACTTTTACCAATCCTGCTATCCAACAGATGGCGCATCGTAAACATTGGCACTGCTTTTACCAATCCGGCTATCCAACAGATGGTGCATCGTAAACATTGGCACTGCATTTACAAATCCTGAACCAAATGGCATATGACAGAGACACAGCAACCAGACGGACAGACCGCACTGTAAACGTTAACTCTGAGGTCTACTATTGATGAGTGAGATTCCAGTCCATCTCAGATGGGTAGGACGGCTAGTTTATTAAAACCTTTTGGACCACCAGGCTGGCACTGCTGCCTAAATCTGACACAGACAAGTGTGGGACACAAGTTCAAGGCGAACACAAATTTTCTTTTTTCTTTTTTACTCCGTGGGAAACACTTTACCCCATTTCCCACAGGCACAACACAGTCTCAGCACAAGCACAGCGCGATACTTTTCCTTCTCTCTCTTTCTTTTCTTTCTTTCTCCACTCCTCGGGTCAAGCTTCGTCTTCCTCTTCCCGACTCTGGCTTCCTCGAGTAGTGTCTCCTGGCTCCTTTTATACTGCACCCAGAAGTGCTCCGGGTGCTTGATGGCCTGGCTTCCGGCAGCACTTCCGGGTCTGGCAGAAGAACTGCCCAAAAGGGCAGCACCCCCTAGTGGTGACCATAGATCCGACATCCGTGGTAGAGCGACGGGCACTGAGCCGGCTCCAGTCAATCATGGAGAATCCACCGCGTCCACTAAACAGGATCATCTCCAGACAGAGGAGCAGCTTCAGCGACAGACTGCTGTCACCGTCCTGCTCCACTGACAGACTGAGGAGATCGTTCCTCCACCACACTATGAGACTCTTCAATTTCACCCGGGGGGTAAACGTTAACATTATACAAAGTTATTGTCTGTCTGTATACCTGCATTGTTATCACTCTTTAATTTAACATTTTCTTTATCAGTATGCTGCTGCTATCTATCTATCATATAGTGCCTTTCTTATCTATCTATCTATCTATCTATCTATCTATCTATCTATCTATCTATCTATCTATCTATCTATTATATAGTGCCTTTCATCTATCTATCTATCTATCTATCTATCTATCTATCTATCTATCTATCTATCTATCTATCTATCTATTATATAGTGCCTTTCACCTATCCATCCATCCATCCATTTTCCAACCCGCTGAATCCGAACACAGGGTCACGGAACCAATCCTGGGCAGGGTGCCAACCCACCGTAGGCCTTTCACCTATCTATCTATCTATCTATCTATCTATCTATCTATCTATCTATCTATCTATCTATCTATCTATCTATCTATCTATCTATCTATTATATAGTGCCTTTCACCTATCTATCTATCTATCTATCTATCTATCTATCTATCTATCTATCTATCTATCTATCTATCTATTATATAGTGCCTTTCACCTATCTATCTATCTATCTATCTATCTATCTATCTATCTATCTATCTATCTATCTATCTATCTATCTATCTATCTATCTATCTATCTATCTATCTATCTAGATCCCAACAGGGCTGCACCAAACTCCAACTCCCATGAAGCCCTGCAGGAGTCCGAGGCACCGCTGCCACCCAAGGGGGCTGCCATCTAGCAGCACCAGAGGAGGTAACACTCTGGCCACGCTTGCTCCCCCGCCGGTCCTTCCAGTGTGGAGGCCCCAGCCGTGCGCTACACCTACAACACATTAAAGTGGGCAGGAAGTGAAGGCGTCTGAATACTTTCTGAATCCACTGTTAACAGAGTGACACTCTAAAGTGAGAAGATGTCTGCTTTAATGTGTCGAGCTCCCGGGTGATGATGAACCGGGCTACAGTTAAATGGACCACCTAGGTAGCCAGAGACCCGCGTCTGTCTGTCACAGATCCACTGAAGAGGAGCATGGTGAGTAACTCAAGTGAATCTGAGACCACATAAGTAATACCAGAGAGCATCGACAGCCCGCTTAATTGCCAGACATTCCTTTTCAATGGCTGAGTAATTGCACCCCCTGGGAAGTCATTTCCTACTCATCAGTGTAATCGGATGTTCCTCGTTATCAAACACTTGAGAAAGGACGTCTTTCAGACCAAAAGCACCAGCGTCGTTTTGTGGCAGGAAGTCTTGGTAATGTCGGAGGAGACGACAAAGCGGCATTTCAAATCAAGAGCAACATTTATTTCTAGAGCACATTTTCATACAAATGATGTCGCTAAAAGTGCTTTACAGGATGAAGAAAGAGAAAAAAGACAAAATAAATAGGAATTAAAATTAGGGAACACTAATGAACATAGAAAAAAAGTGAGGTCCGATGACCAGGGTGGACAGAAAAAAAAAAAAAAACTCCAGACGGCTGGAGAAAAAAAATAAAATCTGCAGGGGGTCCGAGGCCACAAGACCACCTGGCCAGTCCCATCTAGGCATGCTACCTAACATAAATGACCTCAATCAGTCCTCATAATATTCAGGGTTCACATGGAAGAACTTGATGATGATGATGACGGTCATATGGACTTCTGGCTTTTAGTCCATCAATGTAAGGACTTCATGGCACCCTGATCAGGTGATGGGGGCACAGATCAACACCACAGAAAACAGAAGAGAAAGTAGGGGTTAGCACAGATTTTGGAGCCACCATGAATGATAATGATAATTAATTGAATATAAAGAGCATCAGTGTAGCCGCCGAAGTATAAGGAAAGATCAAGCACGGGTAAAAAGTGTGCCGAAAGAAATCTCTCAGTCCAAAAGATTTTTCTTTTAAAAATATTTAGTGAAAATTAAAAGCAAATAATCCATACAAGAATAAAGGAAAAATAGTTACACATGTAGAATAAAAGGCAAAAAAAAGGAAAAATACACCGTATCTTCTCTAAACTTAGCTTTTCTTGAGAAACTTTAGTTATTTCTGTACTTAACAGTTCTTTACTTCTTCTATACTTAAAGATTCTTAGCTTCTTCTTCTGTACACTTTAAACGTACGGCTTTGCGCTTAACTCTTTCAGAGCTGATGTCGACTTCTGTCAAAATTCAGGGATAGAGGACGGTAATCAGCTGTAAACTGCAACAAAACTCAGCCTTACATTTTAGTTCGACTCTGCTTTGCTAGAAGGAGAGTTACATAGCTTTGTTGATTTAATCTTGAATACCTACGCGTGCGAGAGAAGCGAAGAGCAAACAACCTCTGAAATGGCACAGACATCTGGTGAGAGACCAGAGCGATTGTGCAAAGTAAAATACTCCATGGACATCCTCACGTAATTTCGTTGAACAGGACTCCAACCTGGAGATGGATATCAAAAACGACAGTGAGGCACCAGCATCGTCTGATCGGTCCCCAGCTGATCGTGGTGCTGAACACTTTCGCGTAGCTGATGTGCCTACGGCAGCGTTCCCCTGAGAGGACCGCCACTTATGATGACAAGAGGTACAAACCATATTGCGTTACACTGCAACCGCCACCACCACCCACCTGCTGTGCGAAGACAACCAGGCAGCCTGCCCACCGTGCATTCCTGCTGATCATCGAGGTGCCCCTGCGCAGCGACTGCCACCAGAGACACCAAACATGTGCCAACAGCACGTAGCAACAGATGTTTTATGTTGACTTATGTGTGAAACCATTGCTTTGTGTGCTTTTCAGAAAACTGAGTTTTTTGGGAAAAAATATTCAGCCCTCAAAAAGTTAAATAAGCACGAGTTACTTTACACACTCAAACGGCCCGTAGGCCCATTGGCACGAGCACATGCCCAGGCACGGTTTAAAACATTATGCCTTCTACTCCTTACACATGGCAAGGCTGGTCACTAACTGAGGAATAATGTTTACTCAAAGCTGTTAGAAATGGCAAGAATATACCAATTCAATTCTACTTATGGGGTGTGGGGAACAGCCCGGACACAGACAGGTAGACGTGATGGTTTCACCACACACACGTTTATTTACAATATTTACAAAGTCTTTCAGTACACAACCCAGTGCCTCAGCACCTATCACCCCTTCAGTCCTGGCCACACAACACAATGCCTTCACAGTCTCTGGTCCCAAGGCATTGGGGCGCCCCCTGGTGGTGGCCACGGGCCCCCTACAGGGTTGAACTTCCCAGCTCTGTACCCATGGCCCCCAAAGCAACCAGGGCGGTCGCCCCCTCATGTTCTGGAGGAGGCACAAGCCCTCTTCCGGTCCTCCTGGGCATCCCGGCCAGGCATGAACCCCAGCCGGGTGCCACAGGGGGTTATAGGAACCTCCCATAGATTATGCATTGTCATCTAGTAAATCATTTATGAATCTTATGTAACTAGGAAAATGGCTCTTACAATCAGGATTAAACTAAGATGAAGCTATGAGGAAGCCATGTTAAAGTAATGTGTTTTCAGCAGTGTTTTAAAGTGCTCCACTGTATTAGCCTGGCGAATTCCTATTGGCAAGCTATACCAGATTTTAACTGCAGATGGCCGCCTCACCACTTCTTTTAAGTTTAGCTCTTGGAATTTTAAGCAGACCCTCATTTGAGGATCTAAGTTTACAGTTTGGAGTGTAAGGCGTCAGACATTCTGAAATATAAGATGGAGCAGATTATTGAAGGCTTTGTACACCATAAGCAGGATTTTAAGGTCAGTTCTAAATGTCATGGGTAACCAGTGTAGTGACGCTCAGACTGGGGTGATGTGCTCGGATTTTCTTTTCCTAGTTAAGATTCTGGCAGCTCCATTCTGCATCCGTTGTGATCGATTGATGTCTTTTTTGGGTGGTCCTGAGAGGAGTGCATTACAGTAATCTAGTCAACTGAAAACAAAAGCGTGAACTAATTTCTCATCATCTTTAAATGATATAAGAGGTCTAACTGAAAAAAATGCTGTTCTAGTAATCTGATTAATATGTGATTTAAAATTCAGGTCCAAGTCAATAGTTACCCCTAAATTCTTTACCTCCGTCTTGACTTTTAATCCTAATGCATCAAGTTTATTTCTTATAACCTCATTATATTCATTATTGCCAATCACTAAAATTTCTGTTTTCACCTTATTTAGTTTGAGAAAATTACTACTCATCCATTCGGAAACACAAGTAAGACATTGTGTCAGTGAATCAAGAGAGTCGGGGTCATCAGGTGCTATTGATAAATACAGTAAAAATCGGAGATATCAGAGAAAGGCCTTCACCACCATCGACGATTTTTAAAAATCTTTGTTAAGTCTGTCAACTCCCATTAATGCACATTAGTTATTGATTAGACTTGCATTTTCATTCCACCTGAAGATCAGGCCTGACCATTTAGGAGAAGCTCGGATTGCTGATGGAAGAGGTGTTCGTGAGGCCAGCAGGTGGCGCTTTACCCCGTGCTCTGAATGTGGACCCCAATGCCCCAATGCAGTGACAGGAATGCTGCACTAAAAAAAAAAAAACGCCGGGCATAAAGCCAAAGTCCTGACTCTCTGTGGTTATAAAAAATCCCCGGGTATCTTTTCGTAAAAAGCTGGGTGTTTCCCGATGTCCTTGCTAAACTGGCCATCATGGCTTAGTCTTTCATTCATTCAAAGCGCCATTCCAGAATCCTGACGTGAGTGGCAGCTACGGCTTCTTTCTCATTTCTGTATTTAAGATTCTTCAGCATGTCAAGTGTCTTCATTCCAGTGATTTGTTGTAGGCGGCCAAGAAACAGTAATTGTTAACGACCCCTTGCCCCTTTACCATCTCTCTGTCCGGTCAATACTAATTCCTTCAATTCTTCGTTTCCCAACAGAAGGCCATCAGTAATTCCCGAATCATTCCAGCTCTGTGCAGCACCTCTACGTTTGTAATCTTTTTAGTCCACGATATTTTCATCTTTCTTCTGAGAAATCACCAATCTGCTGCTTCTAATTGTGCCTCAGTAGCTTTGCTAATCGTCCATCTCTCACAACCGTACAGAAGACTTGACCAAACATAACATTTCAATATTCGCTGTTGATAGGTTTGGTAACAAAATGTGTTCCATCTTGTTGAAAGAACTCTTAACTACTGCAATCTGGCGCTTTATCTCCTGGTCTGTTGTCTCCTCTGCCATCAACGTGCTTCCCAACTGATCCACCTGCTCCAAGGCCTCTCCTGTCACCAAAGTTTTACAGGCAGGACTAGTTGCTTTCTTCGAGAATGGCAGCACATACAATTTCTTTCTCTTGATTTCCACCCTAACCCTTCCTATCACCTTCTTCTACTACCACATCCACGAGTTTTTGCAGTTTTTGTTCTTCATCGGCTAACAGCACTGCATCACCAGCGTACCGCAAACTGTTTAAATTCACGCAACCAACCTTTATCCCTTCAAGCTCTCAGACATACCGTGTGCTCATTTCTGTATGAAAAAAGATCAGGGGACAAGACACCACGCTTGGCCATTATAGCACCCTGATCATCCCCTGTCACTAACTGGCTAACTACATCTTTCATCCTTTCACCAATAAATAACTGATGTGCGGTGGGTGAGCGTACCGGTGCAGAATGGCTGCCATCCCATCATCCAGGTGGATTCACCTATTGGTGGTGGTTAAAGCACTTTGTCTTGAAAAGTACTATATAACGGCAATGTCTTGTTCTCCTTCTTCTACTTCATCTTCTTCTTCTTCTCCTTCTTCCTCTTGATTTATTCTTTCTCCTTCTTCTTCTCTTTCTTCTTCTTCTTCTCCTCCTCCTTCTTCCTCTCCTTCTTGTCTCTCTCCTTTTTCTTTTTCTCCTTTTTCTTCTTCTCTATCTCCTTCTTCTCCTCCTTCTACTTCTTCCTCCCCTTCTTCTTCTCCTTCTTTTTCTTCTTCTCTTTCTCCTACTTCTTCTTCCTCACCTTCTCTTTCTCCTTCTTCTTCTTCTTCCTCTACTTCTTTTCTTTCTCCTTCTTCTTCTCTTTCTTCTTCTTCTCCTTCTTCTTCTTCCTCTCCTTCTTGTCTCTCTCCTTCTCCTTCTTTTTGTCCTTCTTCTTCCTCTCCTTTCTCTCTCTCTCTCTCCTTCTTTTTCTTCTTCTGTTTCTCCTTCTCTTTCTTCTCTTTCTCCTACTTCTTCTTCCTCACCTTCTCTTTCTCTTTCTCCTTCTTCTTCCCATACTGTTTTACTTCTCTGAAATTTCTTACATGATCAGCTCTTATCAGGTCACACCACATTGGGTTGAATTCTAAAAAAATGTACAAAAATTTTGTAAATTCCTCTTTTTTCCTTTGTTTGCAGATTGCCAATTAAAAAAATGTGTAATCCATTTAAGAGTATGGATGTCATGGAATAAGATAGAAAATGTGAATATTTTACGAATTTTCTCTCAGCAAAGATCAGGCCGCATCTTGTGGAGAAATTCATGGAGACGTCCAAGGAATGCCAAAAGGCTTGAAGACCTTGTCTGGTTTTTCCATACATTGAGTGGTCTGGAGCAGGTGTTCATTAAGGATATCTCCGTACTTTACTAAGTTCAGCTTACCCTCGATCTCATTCAGTCTTCCGATCCGTGCCCCTCAAAATGATGCTACCCCCCCATGCCATTGGCTGGTATTGCACAGGTGATGGCCATTTCACTGATCTTGGCTTTTATCAATCCAGACAATCTTGTGTCTCACCATTCTGATGGTCCTTTAGAAGCCTTTTTACAAACTCCAAGTGATCTTCCCCATGTCATTTACTGAGGAGAGTCTTCTGTCTGGCCATTCTGTCATAAAGTCCAGACTGGTGGAGTTTTGCAGTGATGGTTGTCCTTCCAGAAGTTTCTCCCATTTCAATGTAGGTTCTCTGGAGCTCAGCCACTTCTGGTTGGTTCTTGGTCACATCTCTTACTATGGCCCTCCTACAAGCATCTCAGTGAGAAAAGCCATGCCGTCCCGGGTGCCGTGAGATGGCCCTCCTTGACTTTAATACTCTGAACAGCTCTCTGTTTCCTGTGAATGAAAATGCTGTCCTCTGTGGCCTTTTATGATTTTTCATAGATCATTGACAGCAAGAGTCTTTGATTCCACCAGCTGGAGATGGATGCCTGCTTGAGTCTGTTATCTTTATCTCAGTGTAAATGTGGTGCTGCCTTTACTGTTAAAACGCCATAACACAAAGCTCTGTGGGCTGTAGTGATACATGGGATGGGGTGTGTGGCCTATATAGGAGGGGTGGAGCTTCAGGTCTTAATTTGGATGCAAGAGGCGGGTCACTTGAGCCACTGGTTGTCCACACTTAAGAAATGAATGCATCTTTGTGCTTGTCTGCTATTCTTTATTTTATATACTGGCTTTATATGTTATCGTAGAATGTATGAGACTTTGTTCATTTACTTCTTTTGTTCTTTATTTAACCTTATACAATTTCTTGTATTAGGAATATGTTCGTCTTTCGCATTCCCCTTGGGGTCAGAGCAAAGGGTCAGCCATTGTACAGCAACCACCCCTGGAGCAACACTCTTTTAGGGCTCATTATTTTTCCTTCCTTTGGTCCCAGGGCTGAATATTTATCCAAAAATAGCAGACAAAGCAATGGTTTCACTCATAAATCAACATAAAATACATACTGTATTTATGACAAATATCACTGTTTTATGTTCCCATTTTCACATACTTATATGGGAAATAAAAAGTCATTTATTTTTGTATTAGCCTAAGTACATATGGAAACTTATAGGCATTAAACTTAGTGTAAGCTTTGAAACGAATATTTTGTCATCATTTAACTCGGTTGGAATCCTCATTAATTTTACTGAATCATCTCAGACTTATCTTTGACTCTAGCAGGTCATTTAAAGCGCATATTACAAAGTTGTCCAAATCAGGTTTCCTCCAACTTAAAAATGTTGGGAAATTAAGGCGCTTTTTAAATAAACAGGATTCTGAGAAATTAATTCCTGCATTTATTTCTAGCAGGATTGACTACTGCAATGCGGTGTTCACTGGATGTTCAGACTGTTCTTTATACAGCCTCCAGTTAATACAAAATGCTGCTGCAAGAATTATTACAAGAACAAGAAAATACGAACACATAACCCCAGTCCTTAAATCCTTACACTGGCTCCCGGTTAAGTTTAGGGCAGATTTCAAAATCCTCTTTTTAACATATAAAGCATTAAATGGCTGAGGTCCGGCTTACTTGTCTGAACTTATCATGACTTACAAACCTGAGAGCACATTAAGATCTCAAGATGCCGGTTTGCTTATGGTTCCAAGGATTAATAAAATAACAGTGGGAGGTCAAGCTTTTAGTTACAGGACCCCTAAACTGTGGAGTGGTCTGCCTGCTACTATAAGAGATGTCCCTTCGGTCTCAGCTTTCAAATCCCAGCTGAAGACTCACTACTTCAGTTTAGCACACCCTGACTAGAGCTGCTGATTAAGTGTGCAGACTGCATCTCTGTTGTTAGTCATTAGCACTAAAACATACGTAACTTGATAGAATTTGTTACTAACCCTCACCTATTCTGTTTCTCCTCTTAGTACTCAAATGTGGCTCTTGGTGCCACTGCCAACCTGCCAAGTGGTTTTGCCTGCCTCGTCGGGTAGAGGGGTCCTTTCATTGTATTGGCTGGACCAGCACTGTCTCAGCTGTGGAATGGCCAATAGGGAAAGGCAGCTTGATGGCTGAGGTCTCCGGGGCTTTAAATATATCCAAATCATATTATGGGATATCATCTACTGTTAAATTCTGGTCCATACTTGTAAAATTTTTATTTTTATACTGTATTGAGGATTACTTGTGTTCTGTGTATTGTATTGTATTGACCCCCTTTCTTTTGACACCCACTTCATGCCCAACCTACCTGGGGTCTCTCTTTGAACTGCCTTTCACAAGGTTTCATCCATTTTTTTCCCTACAAGGGTTTTTTTTTTTTTGGTCTTCTTAGAGAGTCAAGGCTGGGGGGCCGTGAAAAGGCAGGGCCTGTTAAAGCCCATTGCTGCACTTCTTGTGTGATTCTGGGATATACAAAAATAAATCTATCAGATGGTTGTGGCGAGTGCCCTCTTCTACGCAGTGGTGTGCTGGGGAGGCAGCATTAAGAAGAAGGATGCCTCACGCCTGGACAAACTGGTGAGGAAGGCAGGCTCTATTGTTGGCATAGAGCTGGACGGTTTGACATCCGTAGCAGAGCAATGGGCACTCAGCAGGCTCCTATCAATTATGGAGAATCCACTACATCCATTAAACAGTGTCATCTCCAGACAGAGGAGCAGTTTCAGCGACAGACTGCTGTCACTGTCCTGCTCCACTGACAGACTGAGAAGATCATTCCTCCCCCAAACTATGCGACTCTTCAATTCCACCAGAGGGGGTAAATGTTGAACATTATTCAAGTTATTGTCTGTTTTTTTTTTTTAACCTGCATTTTTTATTACTCTTTAATTTAATATTTTTTGCTGCTGAAATATGTGAATTTCCCCCTGGAATTAATAAAGTATCTATCTATCTATCTATCTATCTATCTATCTATCTATCTATCTATCTATCTATCTATCTATCTATCTATCTATATCAATACATAAATATATACAGTATATCAATAAATCAATATGTAAATAATATATCATATCTATCTATAGCAATACATAAATATATATCAGTATGTAAATAATATATAATATCTATCTATCTATTATATAAATGCATAAATATATATCAATATGTCAATATGTAAATATTACATAATCTATCTATCTATCTAGATAGATAGATGTTTCTTTTTTACGTGTTATTACTGAATTGGACTCTGACTTATCAAGCTCCCCGCCTCGGCTCATCAGTTCCCAGCTGATCACAGTACTGCACACGCTTATGTAGATGATGTGCCAGCGTCGCCCTTCTCCTCGGAGGACTAGACAGACATTCTGTTGATCCTTGGCAGGCTCTGTGTGCTTGTGGACAGGATGGATTACCAGCCACTCTACTGCTTCAAGTTGTTTTTGTCCAGAAAGAGCCTTTCAGCTTATGAGTGATGAAACAGACAGGTACGTAATAAGTATGTGAATTTCCATACTGCAGGGGCTTACAGAACATAAAACTGACTGATATTTGTCAAAAATAAGTATTTTATGTTGATTTATGTGTGAAGCCATTGCTTTGTGTGCTTTTCAGAAAACTGACTTTTTTGAAAAAGGGAAAAAAATCTTGAGCCCTTAAAGAGTTAAGATACAGTACGTGACTCATTTTCTCCCTTTGTGGATCTCTAGCTACAGATATGCAAACCTTATCACAGACCTTCACTTCCATAAATATATATACAGTATTTATAAAACCAGGAACTGAGAGAGCTCGATAATTTAGAAGTTTAATAAATGCCGAATACAGTGGCCCTCAAGCTACCGAATCCACTGGTTTGAGAGCAGAAACTAAATGGAATTGAAATCGATATGACGGGCGTGCAATACAGGTGAAACATGGGGAGTGGCCCCTGGGAAAGTGGGCGGAGTCAAAGAGATGCAGCTGACAGGGACATCATCTTATGGCCCTCAGTATGTCTCAGGTGACTGAATCCATCTGAGGCTTCAGACTGTCTTGCCTGCAGCTGGACTCTCTTGGACCACTTGGAAACCTTCATCTAATGCAGAACCACAGGGTTTTGATGGTGTTTTGTCCTTCTACTGGGCAATTGTTGGAAATGTTTTTGGGAATCCTGAGTCACAATAGCAGGTAGATGAAGTGACTTGCTCTTGGTCCAACATTGGTATCAGAAGTGGGATTTCAACCCACAACCTCAGGAATTAAAATCCTTAAGTCTTAACTATGATGCCACACTGCAGGCCTTTTCTTCTAGAATGAGTAGGCTCTATTTGGAGCACAATAATATAAATTAGAGCAACTAATAGTATTAGTCATAAGCAAGTTTATAATCATAGTGAGGCGTTTTATTGCTACCTTTCACACATTTCACCATATATTAATGATACCATATATTACCATATATTACAAATACTGCAAAAATATGTCAAGTCCCCTATGTGGAAGATCGGAGCCCATTGTGTGACTTTACTCGGCTCTCCGCTGAAGAGAGAATAGTGGGAGTGTTGTGTGTCTTGAGAGTAAAATCTGAGAAGTCCAAAACAAAAGATAATATTGCCATTTTTTTTTTCTTTCTTATCTCATTATTGTTGAGGAGAAACCAAAAACATGTTAAGGAGATTCTCTTATTCATACACACACACACACACACACACACATATAGCAATCCTAGCCAGACAAAGTCTCGAGTGGTGCCAGCCACTCTGTAATATTCCACATAGGATTCTCTACGTCGGGACTTTTAAGTGTCCCATAAATTCAGTTTATCCTGGTTTGTTGAAGGAAAATAATTAAAAATGTGGAAGAGTTTCCATTCCAGGACATTTGCGACTAAATTGATACAACTGTCGCAACAGCCTGGAGTTCGACACCCGTTGTGTAGGCAGTTCCTTGATGACGAAGGCATTGACACCATTGACTGTCCCAAATGTTCCCCAGGCCTGAGCCCAATTGAGAATTTCTGGGACGTTATGTATCGGTGCATCCAGCACCACCAAGTAGAGCCACTGACTGTCCAGGAGCTCCTTGATGCCCTCATCCCTCCAATCCAACGCTTTTACGGGATTTCATTTCTTTTTTGTCTTTTTCAGGAAATTACTCGAAGAATGATGCATGTCTTTTAAGGGCCCGGGAAGAGAGACTGGAAAATTCTGCAAATTATTTTTGCTTTTCAAAGCCAATTTTTATCATATTCATTGCGGCTCTCGTTTGATGTATGTGACTTTATGCAATGCACAACAAAATAAAATAATTTTGGATCAAAGGAAAAAAATAAAAACCTTTGACTGCCAGTGAAGCATCACCTACTACAATGAAAGACAGAGGATAGCATCCCTGTCAGATAGGCGTGACACGGGCTCTCGGCTAAAGGCGCAGATGTTTGGTCGATTTTTCAGTCCCTGGGTTGTGCCAGATGGAACAAATAAAACGAAAAGCATTGATTCTGTCATCTTGTTTTGACTTACCGAACATCCTGACCTGAAAGGAAAAAGAAGAAGAAGAAGAAAGAAAGGAATCAGGTTGCAGACTAGCTGATCACTCAAGGTGTGAAGCTGGTGGCCCGTCTGTGGGTCTTGTAGCATGCAGTGAGGGTAATCGAGAAAGTGTTGTAAAGTTATGGGCTGCAGTGGGGAGGAATATGGAGGTGGGCCACCATCCTGATACTGGGGTAGGCCCTCCATTTTTGCTCTACAAACAGCCTTAGTTCTTCATGACACGGATTCCACAAGATGTTGGAGACATTCCCTTGAGGTGTTGGTCCATGCTGACATGATGAGAGAGGCTGGGAGCCCACCACACAACCCTGTGTAACGGATGACACCTCAGCACCACACTGGAACAGTCTGGGGTGTGTGATGGTGGCTGGAGTGCCAATCCTGCCATCGGTCCTCCAAGTCTTCCCTGTAGTTTAACATCCGGAACCCCGGACGAAATAATTGGGAGGTTAAGGGCCTTGCTCAAGTTGTCCAATGGAGTAGAATCACTTCTGCTGTTTACAGGATTTGAACCGCCAACCTACTCCGCCATGACATGATGGTGTCATGCAATTTGGGCAGATTTATCCGCTGCACATTTATGCTGTGAATCTCCACATCCCAAAGGTGTTCCGTTGAGTTTAGATTCAGTGACTCAGAAAAGAGAACCTAAAAAAGAACAACAATAAATCTTCTTATATAATACGCTATTCTGGCTGTCTGTTGGTCTGTCCACCTGTAGCTCGCAACCCGTTGACCAATTGACCTGAAACTTGGTACACATATGCTACGTGACATTTATTATCCGTTTTCGGGGTGATGATTGACCTCCAAGTTCAAAGGTCAACCCAGGAGCGTCAAGAGTCAAAAATAAAATAACCTGTAGCCTGAAATTTTGTACACGTATGAGATGTGTCACACACGTGTGTTTTGGAGACAACCAAAGGGCTTGAATACATGTAATTCCATTCCAGACCAGGGGGTGGCGAAGTGTACTAACTTTCCCTCTCGATCTTTTGCAGACCAGTCTAGGGAAATCCCGCCCGGCTCTGGGGCAGCCAATGACGTCCCTTCCGGTTCCAGTGCTGATGACATCACTTCCTTTGCTGGCCTTTAAAGCCGCCATATTGCCTGAAGAAAATCAGTTCTGTTTTGGACTCCGTTGAATAAACATGTCGCTCTTTTTGAATCAATTTTGCAGTCGGGAACTATTAAATGGGTGGCTGCCCCAAACCTTCGCAATGTCTCATGGTCGTTATTGTGAAAGATGAGACACAAAAATAATGGGACTCGGCTTGGGGCTTTCCTGGAAAACCTTCTGGAGGTCGGCTGGATGTGAATCCTACAACTATATACCTTCCTACACGCCCTCCCTAACCGCTGACCGGCTGGGTATATCCTGTGAAGAGCCCAGTCAAGATTTGCACAACAATCGCCACATGAGTTGCCGCGATAATGTCGGGTGAAAAAATTGAACAGGGAATCAACATCAAATTTCTCACGAAATTGAACAAAGTGACCACAGAAACTTATGAATTGTTGAAAACAGTAAATGGTGATAACAGTTTTTGAGTGGCACAAATGTTTCAAGGAAGGACAAGAAAATGTGGAAGACATTCAACGCCCAGGTCGCCCACACTCGTCTCAGACAGATGGAAACGTCAAAACGGTGAATCAGATTGTTCGAAATGATCGTACTGCTTTTTCCGTAAAGCATTTCTGTTCCCGATCATCCGCCCTTTTCGCCCGATTTAGCTCCCTGTGATTTTTACTTGTTCCCGAAGATCGCTCTACCTCTCGCCACATGTGCACTTTGCCTCCTCTTAGCTAGCGATACCTGTTTGTTCAGCTGACATTATCATCGAGAGATTGTTAAGGAGTAACGTTTGACATTTTTGAGAGAGAGATCAGAGCTACGTGTGTTTCAGAGAGTAGCTGCTCATTGGCAGAGATATCACAGCCCCATGATCCTCACGCCACGCGGGGGACGCTCTCCTGTCAGAGCTGAACACGATCAGATAAAGTGCCAATGTTTGACTCTCCACTTGGCCAGAATTACATTTATTTAAATTTTTTTATTGATTTTTAAAGTTTGTCCTGTTTCACAACTATGTGGGTGGAGCCACGGGGGATATTTAGTTTACATATAAATATATTGTGGCGAGTGGCTGGGGGTGGTACCCAGCCGGGACGCCCGGAAGAACCGGAGTAGGGATTACTCCTCCAGACCACGAGGAGGCGACCACCCTGGTGGCTATGAGGACCACGGGAAAGGAGCATGGAAGCTCAACCCTATAGGGGCCCATGGTCACCGCCAGAGGGCGCCACGATGCCTGAGGATCCTCGGCCCTCAGCATTTCTGTCACACCCAGAAGTGCTGGGGGAAAGAAGACCAGATACACCCGGAGTGCTTCCGCCACACCAGGGAGTGCCAGCAGGCGCTCATTGGAGCACATCTAGGTGGGTTTAAAAGGGGCCGCCTCCCTCCATTCGATAGCTGGAGTCGGGTGGAAGAGGACGAAGCCTGGAGGAGAGGAATGGAGGTGGTCAGAAGGAGAAGCATGGACGAAAGAGGCCTAGACTAAAGGGTGACTGGTGCGGGGCACTGGGTTGTGTGCGGTTTACCTTGTTGTAAATAATATTGTAAATAAACATGTGTGGTGATTTAAACGATGTCTGCCTGTCTGTGTCCGGGCTGTTCCCCACAATATCTATTAAATATAACTAAATATATAAAAAATATAAATAAATAAATATAATAATATATTACAATAAATATATAGCTCAGTCCTAAAAGGGGGTTGGGGAGTGTATAAAAACAACAACAATATTTATTTCTAGAGCACATTTTCATATAAATGATGTAGCTCAAGATGCTTTACATGATGAAGAAAGAGAAAAAAGACAAAATATAAAAAATAAAATTAGAGAAGACTAATTAACATAGAATAAGAGTAAGGTCCGATGGTCAGGGAGGACAGAAAAAACAAATACAAAAAAACTCCAGACAGGAGAAAAAAAAAACAAAATCTGCAGGGGTTCCGAGGCTACGAGACCACCGAGCCCCCTCTAGGCATTCTACCTAACATCAATGACCTCAATCAGTCCTCATGGTATTCAGGGTTCACATGGAAGAACTTGATGATGATGGTCATGTGGACTTCTGGCCTTTAATCCATCAATGGAGGAACATCACGGTGTCCTGATCAGGTGGTGGTGGTGCAGATCACCACCACAGAAAACCGGAAAAAGAACAGCAGAGAAAGTAGGGGTTAGTACAGATTTCGGAGCCACCATGAATGATAATGATAATTAATTGAATATGCAGAGATCATCAGGGTTACACTAAAATGAAGCTATGAGAAAGCCATTTTAAAGTAATGAGTTTTTAGTAGTTTTTTAAAGTGCTCCGCCATATTAGCCTGGCAAATTTCTATCGGTAAACTCGTATTCCAGATTTGAGGTGCATAACAGCAGAAGGCTACCTCACCACTTCCTTTAAGTTTAGCTGTTTGGATTCTAAGCAGACCCTCATTTGAAGATCTAAGGTTACGATTTGGAGTGTAAGGTGAGAGGCATTCTGAGATAGAGGATTGAAGGCTTTGTAGACCATAAGCCGTATTTTAAAGTCAATTCTAAATGGCACCGGTAACCAGTGTAGTGGCGCTCAGACTGGTGTGATGTGCTCAGATTTTCTTTTCCTAGTTAAGATTCTGGCAGCTGCATTCTGCACTCGTTGCAATCGATTGATGTCTTTGATTGATGTGCAGTTAAACATCAAACCATTGCCGTTCTAATCAATGATAGAACACTAATATTACATTTGCTTTGTCTAAGTTGCAAATAAAAACATACAAAATATGTATTTATAACTTATTTACAAAATGTCACACCACAACACAGGCTTCTGTGCCAGAGGAGGCCTCAGCATTAGGTGCTTTCTTCGTTAGAAGAGGACAGAGCTGATAAGACCCCCAGAAAGGTGAGAATCTTATAGAGGTGGCTATTTATTGTTATTGGGAGGAAAATATGACAAAAATTGGGGGAAAAAAAGCTACCCAGTCACGTGACCATCTCCTGCCAAGGGTCACATTTGTCAACCAGATCCAGATCCATGACTCATTGTCATGTTTATCAAACCAGTTGGCCTTGTGGCATGGTGCACTGGTATGCTGGACGTAGCCATTGGGAGATGTTTAAATTGTGGCCACAGATGGATACTCAGATAGGCCGTGACATTCAAATGATGATCGATTAGTATCAATGGAGCCAAAATGTGCCAAAAACAAAAAAAAAAATACCCCACAATATTACACTACCACCACTGAGAAGTGCCTGAGGAGTGGAGAAGAAGTGTACTGGTGCCGAATTTTAAGAATAAGGGGGATGTGCAGGACTGCAGTAACTACAGGGGGATAAAATTGATGAGCCACAGCATGAAGTTATGGGAAAGAGTAGTGGAAGGTCAGTTAAGAGAGGAGGTGATGATCAGTGAGCAAGAGTGTGGTTTCATGCCAAGAAAGAGCACCACAGATGTGATGTTTGCTCTGGGGATGTTGATGGAGAAGGAGAGAGAAGGCCAGAAGGAGTTGCATTGCATCTTTGTGGATCTGGAGACAGCAAATGACAGGGTGACTGTGAGGAGCTGTGGTATTTTATGAGGAAGTCGGGAGTGGCAGAGAAGTACGTAAGAGTGGTACAGGATATGTACGAGGGAAGTGTGACAGTGGTGAGGTCTGTGGTAGGAGTGACGAAGGGGGGATTACATCAGGGATCAGCTCAAATTCCTGTCTTATTTGCAATGGTGATGGACAGGTTGACAGACGAGATTAGACAAAGTCCACATGGACTATGATGTTTGCTGATGACATTGTGATCTGTAGTGAGAGTAGGGAGCAGGTTGAGGAGACCCGGGAGAGGTGGAGATATGCTCTAGAGAGGAGAGGAATGAAGGTCAGTAGGACCACCATGACAGAATATATGTGTGTGAATGACAGAGAGGTCAGAAGAATGGTGAGGATGCAGGGAGTAGAGTTGGCGAAGGTGGAGGAGTTTAAATACTTGGGATCAACAGTACAGAGTAACGGGGAGTGTGGAAGAGAAATGAAAAAAAGAGTACAGGAAAGGTGGAGAAGAATGTCAGGAGTGATTTGTGACAGATGGTTATCAGCAAGAGTGAAAGGGAAGGTCTACTTGACGGTAGTGAGACCAGCTGTGTTATATGGGCTGGAGACGGTGGCACAGGAGACAGAGCTGGAGGTGGCAGAGTTAAAGATGTTAAGATTTGCATTGGGTGTGATGAGAATGGACAGGATTAGAAATGAGGACATTAGAGGGTCAGCTCAGGTGGACGGTTGAGATACAAAGTCAGAGAGGCAAGATTGCATTGGTTTGGAGATGTGCAGAGGAGAGATGCTGGGGCTATTGGGAAAAGGATGTTAAGGTAGAACTGCCAGGTAAGAGGAGAAGAGGAAGGCCAAAGAGAAGGTTTATGGATGTGGTGAGGGAGGACATGCAGGTTTCAGAGGAAGATGTAGAGAACAGGAATATATGGAACAAGATGATCCACTGTGGCGACCTCTCAAAGGAGCAGCCGAAAGAAGAAGAAAAAGATTACACCACCACCACTAACCCGGAAAGGTAGGTTTCCTGCATGGATTCGTGCTGCTGGTACCAAATTCTGACAATGCCATCTGTGTGCTTCAGTAGAAATTGAGATTCATCAGACCCTGGCTCCACTGTCCAGTTTCTGCGTGGCTGTGCCCAAATGGCAGCCTCAGCTTCCTGTTCTTGGCTCACAGGCATGGAACCTACCATGGTCTTCTTGCGGCCCATCCGCCTCAAGGTTTGAAGTTTGGTGCATTCTGAGAAGCTTTTCTGCTCACCACAGTTGTACAGAGTGGTCCGCCCCAAAACCAGTCTGGCTATTTTGCTCGGACCTCTCTCATCAGCAAGGCATTTTCGGCCCACGGAACCGTCACTCACCATTCTCTCGAGAGACGGCTGTGGTTTGAGGATCAGCAGGTACAGAAATCCTCAAATCAGCCCGTCTGGAACTAACAATCATGCCAGGGTGGAAAATCTTGGGGACTCCATTTTCTTTCTAGTGGTGGATGTGAAAATGAACTGACATTCCTAACCTGGATCTGCAGGACTTTATACATTGGGCTGCTGTCACACGATTGGCTGATTAGATACTTGCATGGATAAGCAATAATTTGAATGGCAACTTATATGACAGACAAAATGTTAGCAACTCTGTTCTGTGACAGGATTTTTCATTGCGAGGCGCTATATAAAGAGAAAATGAATGGGTTTGACTGAAGGCAGGGATAACAGCACTTGGCTACCTGCTTCAGTCCCAAGGGGTTGGGTTTACCTGACCACATCATGTTCTTCTGGGTTTTCTTTGGATAAGCCTTCTGAAATGTCTCTAGTCTACCCATCTCCTCCATCAATGCCATTAGGATGAGCTCCAAATCCCCTGTGGTGAGGACTGGAATAAAGTGCTGTATAGAATGGAGGGACACCTGTGATGTTCTAGCTGAGGAATTCCATTTGAAGTCAGACGATCGCGTGTATGATCCCACAAGAAGTGCTTCAAATTCCCATACTTGTCTGAGGAAATGCGGGTTCAACATATAGCAGCAGGTGGGCCATTAGGAACTTGCAGAACTTATCTTCTATACCACAACATCTACTGATGTTATCTTTTCACACTGTGACCCTGGACTCTCAAATTAGATTCAGAAAGACTTCAGAACCCTTCACTTTTAGCACATTTTGCTGCAATTCACTTTGGTCCCCACATCAGACAACTTTGAAAACCCCAGAATGACAATGTGAAAACAGGATTTTAGGAATTTCTGCAAATTTATTGAAAATAAAAAAGTGAAAAGTCACACTGGTACAAGAATTCCTGCCCTTTGCTATGACACTTTTGAGAGGGGACAAAGCCATACTGATATGTTAGTGAAATCTCTGTACCGTGAGACTGGGGACACGGCATCTGAGACAGCTGAATGGAGGTGAAGGTACCTGAGTGGAAGCTGCTTCTAGCAACCATCATGGTGGGTCATTACAATATGTGTATGCACAGTGGTACAAATCAGACAACAGAAAAGAAAAGGTCTGGGGATGGCCACCCCGTATACTGAAAAAATCAGCAAAAGAAAAGAAACAAGAGCGGAGTTCACAACTAAGCTGACTAGCAGGTTGAGACTGCTCTATAAATATGGTGGGTAGGAGGAAGAGATGGAGTCAGGGCGGCCAGAAGAGGAACTGATGTGGTGGGAAGGGGAATTCTAGGTACCAGAAATGATGATCATCAGGGTTTGCCCGAAGTGATGTCTGTTAACAGTGGGTGGACCGATGGTGGTGTCATTGAGAGGCAGGGACTTTGGCAGAACTGCAGAGGAACAAGAGGAGAGAGGATCAGGTGAGAACACCAACTCGTGGCCTGGCTGACGAATAACACTATTTGAGCTTGTAAACTGTCCCCAATGTGCACGTGTGTGACAATATACTGTATGTATACATATTATATAGACATATAGATATAAAATGTCACAGACGGCTGGGGGCCATCTTGGCCGGTATGTCAATATTATGGAAGGACCGGGGGAGAGAGAGTGTTCAGGATATTATCTCCCCCGGGTCGCTAAGTGGCAGCCCCACGAATTGCTGCAGTGCCACAGATTCCTGCAGGGCTTCATGGCAGTTCACTGTAGCCCTGTTGGGTTCCATGGACGCCACCAGGGGGAGCTGTGGACACTGCAACACTCTATGACGTCGCCCGTCGGGCTTCTGCCACACCTGGGAGTACTTCCGGAACATGCTAATGGCTTAAAAGGAGCCAACTGGCACTACTCAGAGAGCCAGAGTTGGGAGGAAGAGGACATGGAAAGAGGCAGAGAGAGGGAAAAGAGAGGAAAGAAAAAAAGAAAAGAAAAGTGCTGTGTGATGAAGACTGTGCTTGGTGCCGGTGGGAAATGGATAAAAAGCGTTTCCCACTGAAATAAAGCCGTGTGTGTTGCAAAGACTTGTGCCTGGTGTCTGTCTGTGTTGGGCCACTCTATATATATATAAATACATGTAGAAATATATATATATATATATATATATATATATATATATATATATATATATTTATATATATATATATATATACAAACGCACACACACACACACACACACACACACACACACACACATATATATATATATATATATGTATATATATATATATATATATATATATATTGTCATGCATGTACATCAGTGGGTCATCCTCTGGGCTCATATGAGGTATGTAATACCACTCCGTGAGAACGTGGGGGGCACTGGCACTAATAATGTTCTTTTCCATTTTCTCCAAAGTGCTGAGAAGATGACTAGTGAGGTCAACTGACTCCACTCCCTTTTGGTACCCCATCTATAAATCCCAGATTTGCTGGAAGGAGGTGTCACACTGTGATCAGAGCATATTGCAGGACAGAACTAGTGGATACAGAAGGGAAGATCAGTACAAAACCTGACAACACATTTCTTTGATTTCTATTCTGCGCCTAAGAGCACCTGTTTTGCTCTAAATTTATTTCTCACCTGGACTTGACATTCTTTGCTCCACCACTATATATATTGTAACAAAATCGATTCCAGACAGTCACAAAGGTTTGGGGCAGCCACCCGTATAATATGTTCCTGGCTGCAAAAAGGTTTGAAGAAAGGTTTGCAATGTTTACAAAACAGAGTCCAAAACAGAACTGATTAAGTGGAGGTAAGATGGCGGATTTAAAGGTTGGGAGAGGAAATGAGGTCATCCAGGCCGGAACCGGAAGTGACGTCTTTGAGACTGGAAGTGACATGAGTGGCACCGGACCCGGAAGTGACGTCATCAGTGGTGCTGGAACCCGATGGGATTTCCTGAGAATGGTCTGCAAGAGACTGAGAGAGACAGTCAGCACACTCTGCCACCCCCTGGTCTGGCATAGTATTACCATTACTTAAACACTCTAGCTGCCTTCTAATCACATGTGTATGACAAGGCAAACCCACCACCCCCCCCAGCCCATACCTGCCGGGTCGGGCGACCTGCACCGAGAGGTCGTGAGAATGAGAATGGAGGGAGCCCCTACGATGAACAAGCGAATACTTGTACGGTTGAAGATCAAGAAACCACCTGGTGACACGAGGACTCGACTCCTTGTGTAGGGCCATCCACTGTAAGGGCGCATGAGCCGTCACGAGAGTGAATTCCCGACCCAAGAGGTAGTACCTCAACTGCGTAATCGACCATTTAATAGCAAGTGCTTCTCGTTCCACCGCCGCATACCTGGTTTCCCGTTCCAAAAGTTTCCGGCTCAGGTACATGACGGGGTGTTCAACACCATCGACGTTTTGGCTCAGCACTGCACCCAGACCTGTGCCCGAAGTGTCGGTCTGGAGAATGAAAGGAAGAGAAAAATCAGAAGCTTTCAACACTGTTTTAAGTCACTAAATGCAGCCTCCGTTGTATCATCACATACCACATTATTTGGAGCCCTCTTGTTAAATTAGTCAAGGGCGCTGCTCTCTCCGAAAACCGGCGGTAGTACCTGGCTAGTCCGAGAAAGGCTTGGACGTGCTTCTTGGTTCGCGGATGAGGCCAGCGTGCTATGGCTTCAATCTTTGAACACTGTGGTTTAACAGAACCCCAACCCACCAGGTCGCCCAAATATTTAGCTTCCTTCAATCCAAAGAGCATTTCTTCGGATTAATCCAAAGCCCAGCTTTTCCTAGTGTCCGAAGTACTGCAGTGACCTGCTGTACGTGTTCCTTCCATGTGCTGGAGTAGATGCCGACATCATCCAGGTAGGCAGCACTATATATGCATTATGGGGACGGAGCACTCTATCCACCAGATGCTGAAGACTTCCACCTACAGTTTGCCGGCAAGACACACGTGATCTGCCCCAAGGAATTATGGGAAGGAGAAGGTCCGTATCCTGCTGTGTCCTACTTTGCCCACAAAATGATGGACTTGGACTTTCTGAAGGGGAAGGGGGAGGCGAGTGAGGCATCGCTCACCCCACACAAAGGTAAGGAGGGTCCGGGACATGACTGATCGATCCGCCGCTAAAGTGAAGCAAGCTGTTGGTGGGTGCACTAATGACATCGCTTCCGGTTCCGGGCACAGATGACGTCACTTCCGGTTTCGGCCTTTAAAGCCATCATCCATTTACCATTCAATCAATCCTGCCTCTGAACTCTTTTCCCTCATGCCCTCAAGCAGAAGGTACTGCAGCCTGAAATGTAGAACTACCAGGTTTAAAAACAGTTTTTTTCCTACTGCCGTTCGTCTTTTAAATGAAGCATTTTAGTATTTTATTGTAGGCTGATTTTAACTATGTGTTTTTATTAATGTCTTGTGCATCGTATTTTCGTTCTGCAGCACATCTTGGATGTTCTGCTAAATGACAAATAAAATTGAATTGAATTGAATTGAATTGATTGATT
Source organism: Erpetoichthys calabaricus (assembly GCF_900747795.2). Taxonomy (NCBI): domain Eukaryota; kingdom Metazoa; phylum Chordata; class Cladistia; order Polypteriformes; family Polypteridae; genus Erpetoichthys; species Erpetoichthys calabaricus. Next base: position 6,557,101 of record NC_041399.2, on the reverse strand, counting down.
GACTATTCAGTCAGTTCTATTTGGGAACTCAATGAAGCAACATTGATCCCTTTAAATACCCAATATATATATACTGTATATATACATACATAATGGTCATGTGAGTAATGACAACGCCACAGAATAAATGTTGTGGCATCAACCCAGCCATTCCTGTTTACCTCAAAGTCAGTTCAATAAACAAAAATGGTGCCGGATGGCATGAATAAGCAAATAAGAAATAACAAATAAAAAGAATAGCCTCTGTGGTGCTCATAGCGGTAAGGCTTGTCTCTCTATTTGGGTTTGGTTAGGGTGATCCAACTCGCGGGTTGCTTGCTCAGCTAATGACGCCTCCTTCTGGCTGGAATTTATAGGCCAGGAACTGAGAGGGGAGGAGTCAGTTGCCCTCACTGGGCATCTTCTCTGAGCAGTGGATGGTGATTAGCAGCAGCGCCACCTCTTGTCCCAGAGGGGTAGTACATACCTCAGGTGATCCCTGACAAGCCCAATACCTCCGATACGCAGATTTGTACCATAAGTATATTTACACACACAGTGTTACTTATGTTACAATACAGTATTTGTTACAAGAGAGAGGACAGCGGGGCATGCTGCTCAAATAAACAGAGGACCTTTAGAACTGTAAGCCGTCTTCTTCAAGATTCTTCATTTCAGTAAGACTTCCTCTATTCAATCAGACCAGAAATTTTTAATCATAACATCAACTGTACATTTGCGTGGTGATTTAAGCTTGATTGTGTCCTTTTATATTTCCACAGCAGTTAATGTTTAAAAAAATTACTAGTGAGGAAGCACAATTATATAAAGGCCCAAATCCCTCTAGAGCCACCCCACACTAGCCCACACGCAACATGTGGCAAACTGCAGTTATTGAAGAGTTCATGAACTGAACCCTCAGAATCATTTCTGGAAGCGCCTCTGACATGTTAAACCTTGACTGGTCACGTCAATCAAAATCGGAACGGAAACAGAGATCCTTGAGAGATGGGTAAAGGAGTGCACTGCAGATGATCAAGGAGGGAGAATGGAACACAAATTGACAGCCACGCTGCCAGGGAAAAAATTAATCTATGCCACATGTCAAATTGGGAGCCTTGGAGCTCCTCAGATCAGATGAGACTTACAAGTACCTGGGGGTCGATGTGAACAACAGACTGCAATGAGCAAAGACATGCCGTACATAAAGGGCCAGGGCAGGGTCTCCTTTGGGATGAGGTTCAGGTCCTTTAATGAGCGCCATCAGCCGCAGGGTACGTTCTACAAGTCCACGGTGGGCAGCGTGCTGTTCTATGAGGTGGTCCGCTGGGGGGAAAAACAGAAAACACCTGAATACTCTGTTTAGGATGTCCAGCAGCATTTAAGGACAGACAATGGACTCTGCACAGACAGTTAGAGAAGACGGGACGACAACCAAATTCTATCTATCTATCTATCTATCTATCTATCTATCTATCTATCTATCTATCTATCTATCTATCTATCTATCTATCTATCTATCTATTATATAGTGCCTTTAATATCTATCTATCTAATATCTATCTATCTATGTATCTATTACATAGATAGATAGATAGATAGATAGATAGATAGATAGATAGATAGATAGATAGATAGATAGATAGATAGATAGATAGATAGATAGATAGATAGATAGATAGATAGATGTGAAGGCACTATATAATAGATAATATAATAGATAATATATAATAGTGCCTTTTGCATCTATCTATCTATCTATCTATCTATCTATCTATCTATCTATCTATCTATAGTGCCTTTCACATCTATCTATCTATCTATCTATCTATCTATCTATCTATCTATCTATCTATTATATAGTGCCTTTCACATCTATCTATCTATCTATCTATCTATTATATAGTGCCTTTAATATCTATCTATCTAATATCTATCTATCTATGTATCTATTACATAGATAGATAGATAGATAGATAGATAGATAGATAGATAGATAGATAGATAGATAGATAGATAGATAGATAGATGGGAAAGGCACTATATAATAGATAATATAATAGATAATATATAATAGTGCCTTTTGCATCTATCTATCTATCTATCTATCTATCTATCTATCTATCTATCTATCTATCTATCTATCTATAGTGCCTTTCACATCTATCTATCTATCTATCTATCTATCTATCTATCTATCTATCTATCTATCTATCTATCTATCTATCTATCATATAGTGCCTTTCATATCTATCTATCTATCTATCTATCTATCTATCTATCTATCTATCTATAATATAGTGCCTTTCACATCTATCTATCTATCTATCTATCTATCATATAGTGCCTTTCATATCTATCTATCTATCTATCTATCTATCTATAATATAGTGCCTTTCACATCTATCTATCTATCTATCTATCTATCTATCTATCTATCTATTATATAGTGCCTTTAATATCTATCTATCTAATATCTATCTATCTATGTATCTATTACATAGATAGATAGATAGATAGATAGATAGATAGATAGATAGATAGATAGATAGATAGATAGATAGATAGATAGATGTGAAAGGCACTATATAATAGATAATATAATAGATAATATATAATAGTGCCTTTTGCATCTATCTATCTATCTATCTATCTATCTATCTATCTATCTATCTATCTATCTCTCTATCTATAGTGCCTTTCACATCTATCTATCTATCTATCTATCTATCTATCTATCTATCTATCTATCTATCTATCTATCTATCTATCTATCTATTATATAGTGCCTTTCACATCTATCTATCTATCTATCTATCTATCTATCTATTATATAGTGCCTTTAATATCTATCTATCTAATATCTATCTATCTATGTATCTATTACATAGATAGATAGATAGATAGATAGATAGATAGATAGATAGATAGATAGATAGATAGATAGATAGATAGATGTGAAAGGCACTATATAATAGATAATATAATAGATAATATATAATAGTGCCTTTTGCATCTATCTATCTATCTATCTATCTATCTATCTATCTATCTATCTATCTATCTATCTATCTATAGTGCCTTTCACATCTATCTATCTATCTATCTATCTATCTATCTATCTATCTATCTATCTATCTATCTATCTATCATATAGTGCCTTTCATATCTATCTATCTATCTATCTATCTATCTATCTATCTATCTATCTATCTATCTATCTATCTATCTATCTATAATATAGTGCCTTTCACATCTATCTATCTATCTATCTATCTATCTATCTATCTATCTATCTATCTATCTATCTATCTATCTATCTATCATATAGTGCCTTTCATATCTATCTATCTATCTATCTATCTATCTATCTATCTATCTATCTATCTATCTATAATATAGTGCCTTTCACATCTATCTATCTATCTATCTATCTATCTATCTATCTATCTATCTATCTATCTATCTATCTATCTATCTATCTATCTATCTATCTATCTATCTATCTATCTATCTATCTATCGGTGCCTATTTCCAAAGCTTTAATTCCTTTTGCTGTTTAAAATGGAGTTGAGTTGCTCTGCCAACGATTATTTAAAAGCCTTTCGCTAAGGTGGTCTGGTCCAGGACTTTTATGTGTTTTTAATTTTCTAAAAATGTTCTTTCATTCTTGTATTCCCATGCAGGAAAAAGACATAAAAATAAAACACATAAATATGAAGGGGGTTGAGCAGATAACACATTATAAATGCTATACTTCATTTTTTAACAAAGTCATTGGGGATGTTTTAATGGGTAACAGATAAACCCAAGAAATATCAAAAACACACAAATGTGCACATCATTTTTTTTCTTTAAGTAAATCAAATTCCCTCTGACATTTGAAAGTAACTGAGCTCAGTGTATTTTATTCATTTCTGGATTTCCAGACGAGGTTAGACTTTTGGGGCACCTTGCGGCTGACTCTGTGCAATTCTGAGAAATGAATTGAAAGAAAATGCAAGAAGCAAGTCATCCCGACTGATGTCTCAGGCAGACTGAGTAGATGGGATGGCAGCTCATCTGGGGATTTAAAGTCATTCTGGGAGGAAGAGGCAGGTCCAGGTGGGCGAACCCCAGAGGTGACATCAGATGGAATGGCGCACAGTGCCACCTTCTGTCTGGACAGAGAATTATCATTACCACAACCCTTCAAAGTGTTTCCCATGCACACACGTTTGACACCCCAAAGCCACTTAATCCACTCTGTATAAGGCCTCTTCTGATGGCCGACCCACACAGACTGTGTGGAACCACCTTTGGCACAAATCACAGGCAGATCTGTTTAATATAAAAATGAGGAAAATGAGTGGCTGACTGCGGTGTCTCAAAAGCAAAGCCTTCAACGTGTTACTTATTACTGTCAGCAGTTCATCTTGTTTATTTTTGCATTTTGCACTTTATGCATTTTGAAGGTTTGGTTGTGAAAAAACCATCCCAAGTACACCAAACCAAGACTGTCAAGTGACGTGGTGATTTGCTCAAACTCAAATGTGGCTCCTCCACCTCCATATGGACGGCAGAGTTCATATTGGCTATGCAACACTTCATATCCATCATTATGATTTATCACCATATTTTTTAATAATAACGTTACAAACTATCAAAAAAAAAACAAACAAAATGGGGGTCGGTGGCACGGTGGCACAGTGGGTAGTGCTGCTGCCTCGCAGTTAGGAGACCCGGGAGTTTGCATGTTCTCCCCGTGTCTGCGTGGGTTTCCTCCGGGCACTCCGATTTCCTCCCACAGTCCAAAGACATGCGGGTTAGGTGGATTGGCGATTCTAAATTGGCCGTAGTGTGTGCTTGGTGTGTGGGTGTGTTTGTGTGTGTCCTGCGGTGGGTAGGCACCCTGACCGGGATTGGTTCCTGCCTTGTGCCCTGTGTTGGCTGGGATTGGCTCCAGCAGACCCCCGTGACCCTGTGTTCGGATTCGGCGGGTTGGAAAATGGATGGATGGAAATGGGGGTCAAAACAGATGGGGTGGGGGGGTGAAATTGTGCAAATAAAAACCTGATGCTAGAAAATGAACCCCTGGGTGTTCTTCTCAGGGATATTTTTTTGGGGTCTTAAAGCCTTTTTCTATAGTGGATGCCATTTTGCATAACTGTTGTTAGGGTTGTATCCCATGTTTCTAGGGGCATGGTCTCCGGGGTCATGACCTTAACTTCAGCAGCAAGATGAGATAAAAGGTCAGCGGTCGCACTGAGTTTTATCCGATCTGCGAATGTCTCCTTCCAAACCCTTATTGTAATTCTCTTTGTATTTGATTTCCATGTCCTGCTGGGTGTCCCTCTGTTTAATATGCTGGGCAGATTTACCTGCTCAGTGGTTAATGCTAGCCCAACATAACCCAACGCATCCAAGACAGTAGAAAATACAAAAACCAAACACAGCACCTAAACCATCATGGGTTTCGAGTAATTAATGACAGGAAGAGAATTCTTGATCTCCAAATCACAAAGTCATGACCAGAAGGTGATGGGCAGTGCCATTCATTCCTTTTGTCACTTTGCTGATGGCATTTGTTTCCTGTCACCCTGTCCTTGTTCAGTAATGCCGCTGCACTTGAGTTAATTGATGATCGATCAGATGCCATCTTATTAAAGGCAAAGCACTGCGGGATCTAAATGTCTGTACTTTACACAAAACAAAGTGAAGGCTCTCTTACTCTGAAAGAATGAAAAGCGATTATTTTGTTTTGAACGTCTGGTATTCATTTATTGCCATAATTGCTGTTTTTTTCTGAGTATAAGAAACTTGGCCTGATTGATGACCCCTCGCCAGTCTTATGATTCCAACCTCAAATCACTGCTGCAATCAATATAACTTGAAAAGAAAGGTGTTACTGGGGGGTTTCATTTATCTGTGCTCAAATAATGGAGCTGGAAGAGAAATTCATCCATCACCCCAAATGAAAGCTTAAGGGCTTGAGGGGCTTGTCCTTCCATTCTGTTCTTATTGTACAAAATAATTCACAGCTTCGAATGTCAGGAATTGACAGAACTCTGTGCAAACAAGCAACTCTCCTGTGTCTGGAATTTTATGAACTTAAATGATGTGCTTAATAAACTGTTCTTAAGAGATTAAAGATAGATAGATAGATAGATAGATAGATAGATAGATAGATAGATAGATAGATAGATAGATAGATAGATAGATAGATAGATAGATAGATAGATAGATAGATAGATAGATAGATAGATAGATAGATAGATAGATAGATAGGTGAAAGGCACTATATAATAGATAGATAGATAGATAGATAGATAGATAGATAGATAGATAGATAGATAGATAGATAGATAGATAGATAGATAGATAGATAGATAGATAGATAGATAGATAGATCGGTGAAAGGCACTATATAATAGATAGATAGATAGATAGATAGATAGATAGATAGATAGATAGATAGATAGATAGATAGATAGATAGATAGATAGATAGATAGATAGATAGATAGATAGGTGAAAGGCACTATATGATAGATAGATAGATAGATAGATAGATAGATAGATAGATAGATAGATAGATAGATAGATAGATGTGAAAGGCACTATATAATAGATAGATAGATAGATAGATAGATAGATAGATAGATAGATAGATAGATAGATAGATAGATAGATAGATAGATAGATAGATAGATAGATAGATAGATAGATAGATAGATAGATAGATAGATACATACTTTATTAATCCCAAGGGGAAATCAACATACTCCAGCAGCACCTTACTGATAATAACAATATTAAATTAAAGAGTGATAACAATGCAGGTATACAGACAGACAATAACTTTGTATAATGTTAACGTTTACCCCCCGGGTGGAATTAAAGAGTCGCATAGTGTGGTGGAGGAACGATCTCCTCAGTCTGTCAGTGGAGCAGGACGGTGACAGCAGTCTCTCGCTGAAGCTGCTCCTCTGTCTGGAGATGATCCTGTTCAGTGGATGCAGTGGATTCTCCATGATTGACAGGAGTCTGCTCAGCGCCCGTCACTCTGCCACAGATGTCAAACTGTCCGGCTCCGTGTCTACAATACAGCCTGCCTTCCTCACCAGTTTGTCCAGGCGTGAGGTGTCCTTCTTCTTTATGCTGCCTCCCCAGCACACCACCGCGTAGAAGAGGGCGCTTGACACAACCGTATGATAGAACATCTGCAGCATCTTATTGCAGATGTTGAAGGACACCAGCCTTCTAATGAAGTATACTTGGCTCTGTCCTCCATTGCACAGAGCATCAGTATTGGCAGTCCAGTCCAGTTTATCATCCAGCTGCACTCCCAGGTATTTATAGGTCTGCACCCTCTGCACACAGTCACCTCTGATGATCACGGGGTCCATGAGGGGCCTGGTCCTCCTAAAATCCACCACCAGCTCCTTGGTTTTGCTGGTGTTCAGGTGTAGGTGGTTTGAGTCGCACCATTTAACAAAGTCCTTGATGAGGTTCCTGTTCTCCTCCTCCTGCCCACTCCTGATACAGCCCACGATAGCAGTGTCGTCAGCAAACCTTTGCACGTGGCAGGACTCCGAGTTGTATTGGAAGTCCGATGTATATAGGCTGAACAGGACCGGTGAAAGTACATTCCCCTGTCCCACTCCTGTGCTGCTGACCACAGTGTCAGACCTGCAGTTCCTGAGATGCACATACTGAGGTCTGTCTGTAAGATAGTCCACGATCCATGCCACCAGGTATGAATCTACTGCCATCTCTACCAGCTTGTCCCTAAGGAGCAGAGGTTGGATGGTGTTGAAGGTGCTAGAGAAGTCTAGAAACATAATTCTTACAGCACCACTGCCTCTGTCCAAGTGGGAGAGGGATCGGTGTATCATGTAGATGATGGCATCCTCCGCTCCCACCTTCTCCTGGTATGCGAACTGCAGACGGTCGAGGGCATGGCGTACCTGTGGCCTCAGGTGGTGAAGCAGCAGCCGTTCCATGGTCTTCATCACATGTGACGTCAGGGCGACAGGCCAGAAGTCATTTAGCTCAATAGGACGTGATACCTTTGGGACTGGGGTGATGCAAGATGTTTTCCTCAGCCTTGGGACTCTCCCCTGTTCCAGGCTCAGTAAACGTGTTTATTTGAATATCTAGAAACTTGGACGAGGTGGATGGCGCACAACCACCTTGAGACGTTGACTTCCACAGTGGAAAACAAGTGAATCTGTTCATGACGCCAATGGAGTGTTATTTCAGTAGAGTAATGAAATGCATTTTGTTATTAAACACAAGTCAGAAGGCTTGAGTGAAGTAACATGGAGGTGCCATTGTCACACACACACACACACATGGGAGGAAGCTAAAGGGATCAAAAGAAGGTAATTCCATGCCGGACCAGGGGGTGGCAGAGTGCACTGATCCTTTCTGTTTATACTCTGCAGACCAACCACAGGAAATTCCACCAGGGTTTGTGTTTTGTTCTCTGTGACTCTACTTTCCCCTCCGAGATGATCGCGTGCTATACCCGCCTGTCGTCGATGGGTGATGCAAGGAACATTATAAATTCAGGAAACAGGATTACTTGGCCCCGACGCTGCCCATTTGTTTCCTGCCTTGCGCCCTGTGTTGGCTGGGATTGGCTCCAGCAGACCCCCGTGACCCTGTAGTTAGGATGTAGCGGGGTTAGATAATAGATGGTTGGATGGATTTCCATTGGCTCTGTTTGTGAGTGATTAAAGATCGGGCCAAGGCTGGGAGCGTTTCTGGAATCTCCAGTAAATAAATAAATAAATAAATCACCATCTCTGTGACAGTGTGAATCTTAGCGGCACCGGACTGCTACAGGGTGAAGCTTGCCAGCCGAGTAGTTGGCCTCCATGTGGGAGTTGATTGAGAGAGTCCTTTCCCTCGACTTTGTCGTAAGCTTACAAAGACTCTGTCCTGAAGACTGGGGCGCTGTTTTAGTTCTTACATTGCTTCATCCAAAATATTAATCAGCTTATATACAACATTTCACACCACAACAGCCTGATGACATCACCTCTGTTTCCAGGGCTTGATGACATCACTTGTGTTTCCATGGCCTGATGACATCACTTGTGTTTCCAGGGCTTGATGACATCACTTCTGTTTCCAGGGCATGATGACATCACTTCTGTTTCCAGGGCCTGATGACATCACTTCTGTTTCCTGGGCCTGATGACATCACTTCTGTTTCCAGGGCATGATGACATCACTTCTGTTTCCAGGGCATGATGACATCACTTCTGTTTCCAGGGCCTGATGACATCACTTGCGGTTCCTGCCCAGATGACATCATTTCCCCTGTCTGGCTTTAAAAAACCGCCATGAATTTTCTGTTACCTCAGTTCTGTTTCGGACTCAAGTCTGTAAAGACTGATTTCTTATATTTTTGCCTTTTTTTCTGGACTAATTTTCACATATATGGGGTGGCTGCCCCCAAACTTTCTTGTGGTGTCTGGTGCAACCTTTTGCGCCATTTTATATCAGAGTCCCCTCGGTTTCCCTAGGAAGTTGTGTTTGTGAGGTGTACGTTGGCCACTCTTTTATTTGTATTTGTCTTTGCAGCAGTGTGTGACAGAAGTGACTCCTGCCCCTCTGTCCCTCTAGCCATCTCTATTCTAAGTGCATTTAAACCATCTTGGAGTCTTAATACTGGTTCTAGTAGCACGAGTCACTCCATGCCAGAGCAAACACTCCAGAGAGACCAATGTCTGCTCATTTTTGGAGTTCTGCATGACCAATGGGACCAATGGGAGAAGGTCCAACCACCACAGGCCACAACTTGGTCAGAAGATGACTCACCGCCAACTCTGTAATGTTCTGACTGCTTTGCCGTACGTTGTCACTTGGCAGGATCCCATTTTGGGATGTGTGTCCGTAAGTGACGGCCGAGGACCCACAAGAGCTCAAGTGTGCATGCAAGTGGACTGTGCACATGGCGCTGGTGGGAAACAGACTGAGTGACCCAGCGCGAGTGAAATCGTGCCAAGCCGTCGAAATTATGGACGAGACAGAAAATAAAAAGCATTCCAGGAATTGCTGCCATCCTTAATAAAGTTAAAGAACAAGAGACAAAAAACAGAAGATTTTTTCTTCCTGAAGCAGTTTATTACAGGCCGTATATTTTTATCTATGAACTGTTACTTGAGTCAAAGTGTAATTAAGAATGGAAAGCTAAACACAGTTCAATCCGTAGGGTGTTTTTGGAAGGCTAAAGCGGGATTAGAGCGAAAATAAGCCAAGCTATACGTGCAGCCAAGGGGCAGGACCTTTGATCATCCCCTGCTCTGTTGCTCTACAATTACTCGGACTTTTCTTATATCCTGCCTCTATTCCAGTAGTAAACCCCACGTATTTGAAATATGTGTGTGTGTTTCTTTAGATAACCTCAATAACATGTTTCAAGTCGTCTGATGGCTTTGCCACGTCAGCTTGACTTCAGTGACCTGAACGTCTCGACCACTAACAACAGAGAGTCACACATGAGAACCGATGCCCAATTCTGCTCCCCTGTTGCGTTTCTTCGATTTCTTCAGCGTTCAGGGCTTTCTTACACTAGAAAACATGAAATTCATCCTGTCACTTCCATCCAGTATGGGGCGGAAATGAAATACAGCATACAGGTGAAGACGAGAGCCGGTAAAACTTCAACCCAGCACCTCGAAAAAAATCAGTTGGCAAACAGATTTCTTTTTTTGCATTTGGTTAAAACGAAGTGTCTTAACGGTTCGTGCATCCAACTTAAAATGGATACGCGATATGTAAGAGAAACTCTACACTTCTGGAATGATTAAAAAGACGCAGGGCACTGGGGAGAAAGGAATCTGTGTGAGTTTTGAAAGAGGCTGGGGATTGAATCCCATAAATACCAGAAGTGATTCCACTCCGTTGGGCCCTTAACCTTAACCTCTGCTGGGCACACTTAACGTGGGTATGGCGTTCACCCTTAACTACTCGCACCACTTCTCATCTCATAAGTACTTTATGTGTTGAAATGGCTATTGATGTGCACACTGTGAGGCTGTAATATTGCAATAATTTTAAATTATACATGTTTTCAATGTAATTACAATGCCATTTTACTGAATAGTATGACAAAGTCTAGGACTACTTGAAAATCAACCTGATCTTACTTCTCCGGTGCTCAATCGTCGCCGTTCACACTTTCATCCACTGCAGGAATTGCACAGCGGTCACATTTCACTTCAATTATTGAATGTTCGTTTGCAGACATCTCATCGTTGGCATACATGCGTAAGTACCCGCCTGAAGGAAACGGCGACAGCGCATCCACTCATAAAACTGGCTGGGGGGCACACTGGAGGGACACCATGGCGACACTGTACAGTAATCCCTCCTCGATCACGGGGGTTGCGTTCCAGAACCCCCCGCGAAAGATGAAAATCCGCGAAGTAGAAACCATATGTTTATATGGTTATTTTTCTATTGTCCTGCTTGGGTCACAGATTTGCGCAGAAACACAGGAGGTTGTAGAGAGACAGGAACGTTATTCAAACACTGCAAACAAACATTTGTCTCTTTTTCAAAAGTTTAAACTGTGCTCCATGACAAGACAGAGATGACAGTTCCGTCTCACAATTAAAAGAATGCAAACATATCTTCTTCTTCAAAGGAGTGCGCGTCAGAGAGAGAGAGAGAGAGAGAGAGAGAAAAGCAAACAATCAAAAATCAACAGGGCTGTTTGGCTTTTAAGTATGCAAAGCACCGCCGGGCAAAGCAGCTGCAAGGAAGAGAGCAATGTGAAGGTAGTCTTTCAGCATTTTTTAGAGGAGCGTCCGTATCGTCTAGGCCAGTGTGCGAACACCCGCTCTGCTCACACCCCTGTCCGTCAGGAGCAGAGAATGTCAGAGAGAGTGAGAGAGACAGAGAAAAACAAACAATCAAAAATCAATACGTGCTGTTCGAGCTTTTAAGTATGCGAAGCATCGTGCGGGAAGCATGTCGCTTGACAAAGCAGCTGCACAGAAGAGAGCAATGTGAAGATAATCTTTCAGCATTTTTAGATGAGCGTCCGTATCGTCTAGGGGTGCGAACAGCCCCCCTGCTCACACCCCCTCCATCAGGAGCAGAGAATGTCAGAGCAAGAGAGAGAGAGAGAGAAAAGCAAACAATCAAAAATCAATACGTGCTGTTTGATCTTTTAAGTATGCGAAGCACAGTGCGGGAAGCATATCGCTTGACAAAGCAGCCACATGAAAGCCCAGCAAGGATGGCAGCAATGTGAAGATAGTCTTTCAGCATTTTTTGTGGAGCGGTCATATCCTCTAGGGGTGTGAACAGCCCCCGTGCTCACAATTAATTTGAGGAGTTTTATTTAATACATAATACGCGCTCTGGTTGGGTAGCTTCTCAGCCATCTGCCAATAGCGTCCCTTGTATGAAATCAACTGGGCAAACCAACTGAGGAAGCATGTACCAGAAATTAAAAGACCCATTGTCCGCAGAAATCCGCGAACCAGCAAAAAATCAGTGATATATATTTAAATACTAGCAAAATACCCGTGCTTCGCAGCGGAGAAGTAGTGTGTTAAAGAGGTTATGTAAACATATATATACATATACATATACACATACACATATATATACATATCTACATATACATACATACATATACACATCCACATATACATATATATATACATATACAAATTTACATATCTACATATAAATATACATATGTACATATATATATACATATAAATCTATACATATGTACATATATATATACATATATATATATATATATAAATATAGACATACATACATACATTCACATATATATATACTGTATATATATATATATATACATATCAACTTATAAATATATCTACTTATCTAAATATATATAGCAAAATACCTGCGCTTCGCAGCGGAGAAGTAGTGTGTTAAAGAGGTTATGAAAAAGAAAAGGAAACATTTTAAAAATAACGTAACATGATTGTCAATGTAATTGTGTTGTCATTGTTATGAGTGTTGCTGTCATATATATATATATATATACACACTGTGACGGACGACCAGCTATGGACTCCGGTCGCCACCCCCAGGCCGCTAGGAGGAGCCCTCCGGACAGCATATTGGTGCCCCGAGTTCCAGCAGGGCCTCATGGACTTTGTAGTTTCTATACACAGCCCTGCTGGATACCTTGGGGGCCGCCAGGAGTCGCTGTGGAGGGGCTAGTGGACTCTTGTATGCCCTATAACCCGGGAGTGCATGTCAGTCACGTGACTCGAGGAAGTGACGTGCTCCCGGGATGAAGAGGAGGACTGTTTGCCCTGACCCGGAAGGAAATGGACTTGTGGGTTTGGTTTGGAACCACTTCCGGGTCGGGGGCTATAAAAGGACTATGGGTAAGCCCAGACATTTGAGCTGAGCTGGGAGGAAGGGTGGCAAAGTGTCTGGGAGAGTGGAGGATTGGTTTTTGTTATTATTATTGTTTTGTTATTGAGTATTGTGGAGAGGAGGGTGCTTGGTGCACATTATTATTATATAATAAATAATAATTGGACTTTTATCTGGTGTCTGACGTCTAGTCTGAGGGTTCAAGGGGTCACGGAGACCTTTAATCTGTCACAATTGGCGTAGTCGGCAGGATTCTCTGGCTGTCGATTTTGGCAGAGGACCTGTATTTAAAAATTTTATTGTGGACAGAACCCCAAGAAGACAGCGTCAGGACGCACAGAAAAGTTCACCATACTCCGTGGGCTGCGCTGATGAATCTCGCCTCGTATCTGGTCGAGATGGGAAAAAAATCCGGAAAAAAGAAGGTACACACCGACTGGATGAAGGCCGCGACCGACGCCGAGCTGACCTGGGCTTACCTGACTGGGTGTGAGGTGGACCGTGAGCCGATAAAGGCTGAACAAGCCCGAAGGGCACAACAGCAAGAACGCTGTCAGCAATCGGCCGCGCCGAAAGCCCTAATTGGACTAGGGACACCGCTGACAAATCTGGAGGTATGTGCCGGGAAAAAGCCCGAAGTTTCGGGCAGTTTTTCTTCCTATTTTGCAGAAACATACCTCCAGAGAGCGGACGGCACGTCAGATGCCTGCCACGTACCTCACCAAGATGGCCGCGGTACACAGAAGGCAGGCCAGGCTAGGAGTCGTCAATCTACCAGCCCATTCGAGGAAAACGACCACGTGACCTCGCGCGATGGAGGCTGGGATAGAGAAGGTCAACAACGGTCCTTTGGTGAGGTCAGTTTTCCCCCGACGGTTCAGAGCTCCCTGAAGGGGAAGGGGGCAGCGAGCGAAGCAGCGCCAACTTCACATCAAGGTAAAGAGGGGCGGGAAGTGACTGTAGTGTCTGCACACAAAGCTAAAAAGGCAGACCTCAGTCGGCTTGTTGCAGCCACCCGTCCCTCAGAAGACTCCAACTCCCAAGAGTCTTTGCGTGACACTGAGCACGTGCCGACAACGGACGTGCCCATTGGCTCACGGCCGGTAGCAGCGCCCAGGCCGTCTAAAATGCGGGACTCAAATCCCCAGAAGCCTTCACGAAGCCCAGCAGAGCACGTGCCAGAAGCGGACGTGCTCATTGGTTCCCGGTCGGCAGGTGATCATAACAAGGAAGTAGCCTTACCGCCGGCCGAGACAAATAACTTTATAAACTTAGGGGAGCTCGAGAAATGTCTCGCGCCCCTTTACACTTTCTTCCAGGGTCTGGAGGAACTAAAAGCACGAGTGGAGGAGCTGGGAGCTGCAGCCGAAGCGCCGTTGAAGGGACTGCAGAAATACCTTCGGCGGTTAGGCCGTGAAGTCCCGGCCTCGATTAATGCGGCAGTGCAGGTAGGTGCCCTCTGTACCGTATATAATAAGGGGACACAGTGTGAACCGGCACCGCGTTTAAAAAGTAGCGGTTGCCAAAGCGCTGTGAACCCGACATTGGAATGTGGCACAATGACGGAGTGGTCGGGAAATTGTCCGCTAGAACCGGAGCCGCGGTATCAGACGCTGGTCTGGACTAATGCAGACTTTAAGAGCCCGACCCGCGTGGAAAAGGGGTTGCCGTTGGTTACTGGAGGGGCGGAGGAATTGCCAATCGAACCGGGGCGGCTGGATAGTGCTGTTACCCGGAACGATGTGGTACTAATGACGCCGCCTCCAATAATACATAGGACAACGGGCGTGCAAACAGCAAAGAGGCTCTCTCTTTTCCATAGAGAGCCTCACGCTGTGCACAAGCCCCAGACAAAGCAGGAGATCCCCGAATTAAAACGAGGGTCTCCTAACAAAATAAAGAAAAGGGTGGAGAGCAGCAAAGCGGCCGTTAAACCCTCCTTGACGGAGGACAGGATGGAGCTGACGGAATTCCCGAGATGTTTCCGGTCTCGGGAAGAGAAGCCAACAGGAGGACGTCGGCGGTGCTACAACTGCCGGCAACCGGGCCACGTGTGGCGTAGTTGTCCCCGGAGTACAAGGGAGCGGTGGGAGAGCAGATACACCGTTCCCCCAAGGTTTGCTGGGGGATCTAGACAGCAGAACCACGGCCCGGATCTCGCATCCTCCTGGAGGAGGACGTCCCTCGCGGGAGTCAACGCTCCGCCCCACTGGTTGTCGCTAAGGGGGAGGGACTGTGACGGACGACCGGCTATGGACTCCGGTCGCCACCCCCAGGCCGCTAGGAGGAGCCCTCCGGACAGCATATTGGTGCCCCGAGTTCCAGCAGGGCCTCATGGACTTTGTAGTTTCTATACACAGCCCTGCTGGATACCTTGGGGGCCGCCAGGAGTCGCTGTGGAGGGGCTAGTGGACTCTTGTATGCCCTATAACCCGGGAGTGCATGTCAGTCACGTGACTCGAGGAAGTGACGTGCTCCCGGGATGAAGAGGAGGACTGTTTGCCCTGACCCGGAAGGAAATGGACTTGTGGGTTTGGTTTGGAACCACTTCCGGGTCGGGGGCTATAAAAGGACTATGGGTAAGCCCAGACATTTGAGCTGAGCTGGGAGGAAGGGTGGCAAAGTGTCTGGGAGAGTGGAGGATTGGTTTTTGTTATTATTATTGTTTTATTATTGAGTATTGTGGAGAGGAGGGTGCTTGGTGCACATTATTATTATATAATAAATAATAATTGGACTTTTATCTGGTGTCTGACGTCTAGTCTGAGGGTTCAAGGGGTCACGGAGACCTTTAATCTGTCACAACACACACACACATAAACATATATATACATATACATATATACATATCTACATATACACATATCTACATATACACATATATGCATATAAACATATATATATATATATATATATATATATATATATATATATATATATATACATATACGCATCCACATATATATACATATATATATATATATATACACATATCAACATATATATATACACACATACATATACACACATACTACACACACACATATACATATATACATATACACATACATACATACACATGCATATATATATATACACACATACATACATACATACACACACATATATATATATATATATATATATTTACATATCTACATATATATATATACATATCTACATATATATACACATATATATACATATCTACATATATAGACATACATACATACATACATACATACATACATACATACATACATACATACATACATACATTCACATATATATATATATATATATATATATACATATATATACCAGCTGAAATACCCAGCATTGCCTGGGAGGAAAATAAAGTGTTTTTTTTTATTGTTTGAGAAAAGTTTGAAAATAAAAATAAATATGAGTCGTTTGTTGAAACCCAAAAAAGCGATCATAATATCAGACCCCAACTTATACGCCCGTTCAAAAATGCAACACTTAAATTTTTTGCCTCCTCTAATCTTGCATCAATTTCTCAGATGCATTGAATTGTGTGGCAGCAGCGCAGTTACCAATTTCTTTTGCCACTTCAAAGACATTTAATTTAAAATCAGCTTCATATTTTCTTCTGATTGAACGCTCCATTGTAGATAAGGGATGGTCTTACGATAAAAGTGTATGAGGGTGTGAGATACAAAAAACACAAAACAGTGCAAATGTTGCTTCGGAATAGTTCGGGTATTAGCGTCTGGTCACGTAGGCATAATAGAGAAAGAGAGAGAGAGGTTAGGAGTACGTGCTGACGCAGCGCATTGCCTCACCTACAAAAAAAGGCAGTGTGTTCTGTGGTTACTCTCTCAGGTGGGCATTAGCATATCATAATCTCTTAGATCAATAGCGAGAGTTTTCCGCTAAGTTATACAGTAAAATCCAGTCCTGACGGTATATACGGTAATAAAAACAAAAACACAACTTTAAAAATAAAAATAAATTAACAAACAATGAAGACTAACTAATGTGTTTGTCTTGCGGTCATGTATGCATGAAACAGGACAATAGATGTTGGCACTGTATCTGATCGTGTTCAGTTCTTACGGGAAAGCGTTCCCCAGGTGGGGAGAAAAGCACATGCCCGTGATATCTGTGGCAATCAGCAGCTACCCTCTAAAACACACGTAGCTCTGATCTCTCTCTCAAAAACGTTAAACATTACTCCTTAACAATCTGTAGATGATAATGTCTGTTGAACACACAGGTATCGCTAGCTAAGCGGAGGCAAGGTGCACTGCAACACGTGGCGAGACGTGGAGTAACTGGAACAGAGGCTGGCGAGTGAATGAGGAAGGCCCCGCCCCCATGCTCTGAGCCCACAACCACTCTGTTGGATTTGCATAAATACATCGATACCGCAAGTGAACTATGGTACTTAGTGTGACTATTTGAGACTTACTTTTGTGTTCAGGTACCCAATTCATTTATGTAATCCGCGGATTCTCCGCTATTTTTGTTCGTTTATTACGATTATATTCTCTGATTCCCTGATTCCCTTCTTTAGCTGCCTGCCTGCTCATATAAGGCGCTCTGCTTTTTTTTTTTTTTGAACAGGTTTGATTCATCCAAGTGATCACTCGGGCTCCGTTCATTCACTTCACGTGAGCCGCTCTCTCGCTTCTTATTCTTTTGCTGCCTCCTCAGTGTAATGAATGTTTTCTTCAGTGCTCTTTCGCGCTCGTCCTTGTTTTCTATGTACTGCCTTCACAGTCAGTTCACGTGATTACGTGGGAGGCGTGATGACGCGATACGCAACTCCGTCTCCTACGGCCATCTTGCTGTCTTCCATTACAGTATATGGACAAAAAAGAGGTTCCAGTTATGACCATTACGCGTAGAATTTCAAAATGAAACCTGCCTACCTTTTGTAAGTAAGCTGTAAGGAATGAGCCTGCCAAATTTCAGCCATCCACCTACATGGGAAGTTGGAGAATTAGTGATGAGTGAGTCAGTCAGTCAGTCAGTCAGTCAGTCAGTGAGTCAGTGAGGGAGGGCTTTGCCTTTTATTAGTATATATATATATATATATATATATATATATATATATATATATATATATATATATATATATATATATATATATATATATACACATACAGACACATATATATATATACATATACATATTTACATATCTACATATATATACACATACAGTGATCCCTCGCTATATCGCGCTTCGCCTTTCGCGGCTTCACTCCATCGCGGATTTTATATGTAAGCATATTTAAATATATATCGCGGATTTTTCGCTGCTTCGCGGGTTTCTGCGGACAATGGGTCTTTTAATTTCTGGTAAATGCTTCCTCAGTTGGTTTGCCCAGTTGATTTCATACAAGGGACGTTATTGGCAGATGGCTGAGAAGCTATCCAGCTTACTTTCTCTCTCCCTCTCTCTCTCTTGCGCTGACGTAGGGGGGTGTGAGCAGGGGGGCTGTGTGCAGCTGCTTCCTGAAGGACATGCTGCACGGAGCTTCGCATACTTAAAAGCTCAAAAGGCACGTATTGATTTTTTTTATCTGTCTCTCTCTATCTCTCTCTATCTCTCTCTCTATCTCTTCCTGATCCTGACAGAGGGGGTGTGAGCTGCCGCCTTCAACAGCTTTGTACCGGCGGTGCTTCGCATACTTAAAAGCCAAAAAGCCCTATTGATTTTTTTTTTGACTGCTTGCTTTGCACTCCTTTGAAAAGGAAGATATGTTTGCATTCTTTTAATTGTGAGACAGAACTGTCATCTCTGTCTTGTCATGGAGCACAGTTTAAACTTTTGAAAAAGAGACAAATGTTTGTTTGCAGTGTTTGAATAACGTTCCTGTCTCTCTACAACCTCCTGTGTTTCTGCGCAAATCTGTGACCCAAGCATGACAATATAAAAATAACCATATAAACATATGGTTTCTACTTCGCGGATTTTCCTATTTCGCGGGTGGCTCTGGAACGCAACCCCCGCGATGGAGGAGGGATTACTGTATATACATATCTACATACATACATACATACACATCTATCTATCTATCTATCTATCTATCTATCTATCTATCTATCTATCTATCTATCTATCTATCTATCTATCTATCTATCTATCTATCTATCTCTCACACATATATACACACATATATACATATCTACATACATATACATATATCTATATATATATATATATATATATATATATATATATATATATATATATATATATATATATATATATATATATATATATATATATATCTATTGTCAGTTCAGCACTCTGGTTGAAATATGACCAAGCCTTGCAAGCTTACTGTTAAGAATGCAACGTATAGTTGTACAGGAGAAAATCAATCTTGCCTCAAATCAGTGGCAACCTTTTGTAGGTCTATGAACTTAATTTAAACTTTAGCTTTACACGGTGCTCTGTTTTCATAGTACCTGCACTCATGAATATATCTGTATGTGTCAGTCGCTGAAATCCCCGCGCTTGGCACCGGCGAAGTACTGCTTTTAAATTTTTATTAAGAAGAAAAGAAAACCTTTTTAAATTGAGGTAAAATATACCACTAACAATTTGTTAAGGATCTGCTTTTTTGTGTAGCTGACTTCACACAGCCTCTCCGCTGTTTTATAAACGAACGTCATATAAGGTCTTCCTTTTTCGTTGCTTCGCCAACGGAAGCAGCCTTTTTATTTAATCCTGTTTTTACGATTGTTCTGTTTGTATACCAATTTGTCAGTTCAGCACTCCGGTTGTAATATGACCAAGCTGTGCAAGCACACTCTTGAGAATGCAACGTATAGTTGTACAGGAGAAAAGCAATCTTGCCTGAAATCAATGGCAACTTTTTGTAGGTCTATGAACTTAATTTAAACTTTAGGTTTACACGGTGCTCTGTTTCCATAGTACCTGCACTCATGAATATATCTGTATGTGTCAGTCGCTGAAATCCCCGCGCTTGGCATCGGCGAAGTACTGCTTTTAAATTTTTATTAAGAAGAAAAGAAAACCTTTTAAAATTGAGGTAAAATATACCAATAACAGTTTGTTAAGGATCAGTTTTTCTGTGAAGCTGCCTTCACTCGAGTGATCACTTCGAGCTGTAAGCCTGAGAAATCACCCCGTAAATGCACACATTTAATTGCACATCTGTTAATATGCATGCTTACACAGTATTAAAAGACACTCAACAATTACACAGTATTAAAAGACACTCAACAATTAACGTCATTTACCTTCGTTCCCGCGTTTGACTCGTGCTGTAAATCTCTTCCTTGTCTTCACTTCACGTGATTACATAGGAGGCGTAATACGTGATGACGTGATACGTGACTCTGCCTCCTCCATTAGAGTATATGGACAAAAAACAGGTTCCAGTTATGACCATTACGCGTAGAATTTCAAAATGAAACCTGCCTACCTTTTGTAAGTAAGCTGTAAGGAATGAGCCTGCCAAATTTCAGCCTTCCACCTACACGGGAAGTTGGAGAATTAGTGATGAGTGAGTGAGTAAGTCAGTCAGTCAGTCAGACAGTGAGTCAGTGAGGGCTTTGCCTTTTATTAATTAGTATAGATGCTTACATATAAAATCCGTGATGGAGTGAAGCCGTGAAAATCGAAGCGCAATATAGTGACGGATTACTGTAGCTGTAGTGAATCAAGCTGAGGAGAGATGGCAGATGCTGCCGGTAGGTTCAAGTAAAAGGAGAAAAATAACTGAGATTGGTGTGCAAAATACACCAGCGTGGCTAGTTAAGGGTTAATGTGCATCTAACCCTGCCAGGGGTCCTCCAACTTACAGGGAACACTTAAGGGTTGGGGACAGGATTGGCACTCCAACCACTGTAAAACAAAACTCACACTGTTCTGGTGGGTTGTGGAATAGTGGGCCTGTGGCACAGAATAAAAGTGGCCAGTTTAGATAGATAGATAGATAGATAGATAGATAGATAGATAGATAGATAGATAGATAGATAGATAGATAGATAGATAGATAGATAGATAGATAGATAGATAGATAGATAGAAGACACTATCTATCTATCTATCTATCTATTATATAGTGCCTTTCATATCTATCTATCTATCTATCTATCTATCTATCTGTCTGTCTGTCTGTCTGTCTGTCTGTCTGTCTGTCTATCTATCTATCTATTATATAGTGCCTTTCACTTCTATCTATCTATCTATCTATCTATCTATGAAAGGCACTATATAGTAGATAGACAGACAGACAGACAGACAGACAGACAGACAGACAGATAGATAGATAGATAGATAGATAGATAGATAGATAGATAGATAGATAGATAGATAGATAGATAGATAGATAGATAGATAGATAGATAGATAGATAGATAGATATGTGTGGACGAAAAAGTGCAGACTGACAGCAGGTGGTTTTTCTCTTAGTTCTCTTTTTTAATATCAGTAAGCAGAGTCGCAGGAGTAGAGATCTCATGATTGGTGAGACAGAAAAACATCCTTATCATCAAAATATCAAAGTTGAGCAATATGTCTGAGCTAAGCATTATCTATGTCCCCAAGACTGATCACAGGACAGACGCCTTGCACTTGCAGCCTTGTGACCTTTTTCCCCAGAGTCATTTCACTTTGAGGAACTTAACAGAAAAGGCAGTTTGAATCATATAGAAACCACTTTCCTGAGCCCTTGCATAACATATTTTTGTCAGTTCATAAATCAGGCTTTTCCTTACTTAGCAGAGTTACAGCATTGTTTTTGAAATTCAGTTACAAACACAGGGTAACACTGTGTTTGTGTGACTCAAACTCAAGAGGAGACCCTTGGGGTATTTTATCACAGAATAAAAATCTTTGAAGCATGAGACAAGAGACAATGTCTCCATTTTACTTCTTTCTGATCTCATAGTTGTCTAGGAGAATCCAAACAGATATGAAGGAGATCTCATTGTTGATTTGGATGGATACGTCTGGAACTTGATACCTTACACCAGTAGAATGAACCAAGTGGGGTGGCATACGCCATCAATACATCATCTGTGCTGTCGCTGGTGAACCCTTTGCTTGACCAATGTTACTTTATGGTGAAGGACGATTTCCATATCTTGCCTGAACTGCTGGACATTTTACTTCAAAGCAGAACGTAAGCTCATTGCAGTGTATGAGCGAACCGCTGTGACAGGCCTGCTGATTCCGCTCATTGAACACACTGTCACACACGTGCGATTAGGAGGAAGCTGAATGGACCTAATGAAGGTAATTCCATGCCAGGCCAAGGGGTGGCAGGGTGCACTAAACCTGCCTCGGTTATTTCTGCAGACCAAATACGGGAAATTCTACCTGATTCAGTCTTGACGACATCACTTCTGGTTCCGGCTCAAATGACATTACTTCCTGCAAAGCACTATAAAGCCACCATCTTGGGCTTAACTTATCAGTTCAGTTTTGGACTCCAACCCATGCACATCAGTGCTATTCAACAAACCCTTTTGCAGCCTGGGAAATTATATGGGTGGCTGCCCCAAACCTTTTTGAGGGTGTCGAGTCCTGGTTATTTTCAAGACGTCAAACTGTAGGAGCCATGTGACAAAAACACCAAATGGTTGCAATCAAGTGGAAGGACACCAAAGACGTCTGTTCCCTAAGCAGTTATTGATGGTCATCAGATTTCCCTTTTTTCAGCCACAGTTCACAATGCAGCAACAGTCAATGCCTGTGTCGGGGGAAAAGTGGATGTCACTTGTTGCTGTGGCACGTTACAATAATAACAATAATACTCTTCTTCTTCTTTCGGCTGCTCCTGTTAGGGGTTGCCACAGTGGATCATCTTGTTCCATCTCTTCCTGCCCTCATCATCTTGTTCTGTCACACCCATCACCTGCATGTCCTCTCTCACCACATCCATAAACCTTCTCTTAGGCCTTAATCCTCTCCTCTTGCCTGGTAGCTCTATCCTTAGCACCCTTCTCTCAATATCCCTAGCATTTCTCCTCTGCACATGTCCAAACCAACGCAATCTCACCTCTCTGACTTAACCTGAGCTGACCCTCTAATGTCCTCATTTCTAATCCTGTCCATCCACGTCACACCCAATGTGAATCTTAGCATCTTTAACTCTGCCACCGTCTCCAAACCATATAACACAGCTGGTTTCATTACCTTCCTATAGACCTGTCACAAATCACTCATGACACTCTTCTCCACCCACTCCACCCTGCCTGCACTCTATTCTTCTCCTCTCTTCCACAATCCCCATTACTGTGTACCGTTGATCCCAGGTATTTAAACTCATCCAGCTTTGCCACCTCTACTCCTTGCATCCTCACCATTCCACTGACCTCCCTCTCATTCACACACATGTATTCTGTCTTGTTCCTATTGACCTTCATTCCACTCCTCTCTAGAGCATGTCTCCATGTCTCCAGCGTATGCTCAACCTGCTCCCTACTTTCACTACAGATCACAATGTCATCAGCAGACATCACAGTCCACAGGGACTCCTGTCTAATCTCATCTGTCAACCTGTCCATCACCATTGCAAATAAGAAAGGGCTCAGAGCCGATCCCTGATGTATGACTCTTACATACTTCTCTGCCACTCCCGACTTCCTCATACAATTCCACAACTCCTCTTGAGGCCCCCTGTTATATGCCTACAATAATAATAATAATAAAAAATTTTATTTACATAGCGCCTTTCCCATGCTCAAAGCGCTTCACAGAATCTCATAAAGAAACAGCAGGTAGGTGCAACATTGGATACAGATGTTTCCTAAATTGAACATTCAGTGCCATCTGTGATTCTGGGAAATGTGAACTCGCTACCAAATAAAATCGACGAAGTGGCTACGCTGGTGAAAAATGTCAGGACCTACAAAGAATGCAGTTTGTTGTTTTTTTGTGAAACGTGGCTAACTAACACCATCCCAGGTGCTAACATGGAGCTACCTGGGTTTAGCACAGTTAGAGCGGACAGAGACACAAATACATGTGGGAAGCACAAAGGAGGAGGACTCGCTCTCTATGTTAATACATGGTGGTGTAACTCTGGACATGTTAACATCCAAATCTCCACTTGCTGCAGGGACATCGAACTGTTGGCCGTAAGTCTGCGTCCCTATTACTTTCCCAGTGAGTTTGGACACGTCATTGTTATTGTTTACATCCCTCCTCGGGCGAACGTGGCGATAGCAGGTGACATCATACATTCCACTGTTGCTAAACTGCAAACGCATCACCCTGAGGCACTTGTGCTAATCGCTGGAGACTTTAACCATGTGACGCTGGACAAAACATTACCTGCCTTCTCCCAGTATGTGGACTGCAACACCCGGGGAAATAAGACTATTGACCTACTGTATGCAAACATTAAAGACGCATACAGTGCCACCCCGCTGCCTGCGCTTGGGAAAGCAGATCATAACCTGGTTCTGATTCAGCCTCACTACAAACCAAGAGTGAGGGTCCTACCTCTAACCACACGATCATTCAGGAAGTGGTCCCCTGAGGCAGAGAAGGCTCTGAGAAACTGAAACTACGGACTGGGATATCCTGCAGGGGTCACATAGTGAGAACATTGAGGAGGTTGTTGACTGCACTACTGACTACATCAACTTCTGTATGGACATTGTAGTTCCAGTAAGAACAGTACGCTGCTATGCTAACAACAAGCCATGGATTACAAGTGACGTCAAGGGCCTTTTGAACCAGAAGAAAAGGGCTTTTAAAAGCGGTGATCAGCATGAGCTCAAGCACATGCAGAAGGAACTCCGAGTCCAGTTCAGGGCGGCAAAGGAGCAGTACAGGAGAAAGCTGGAGCAGAAGTTGCAGAATAACAGCATGAAGGAAGTGTGGGATGGGCTGAAGATCATCACTGGCTGCAGCTCGAAGTGGGGTACCACCATTGAGAGAGACGCGGAGAGAGCAAACCAGATGAACAACTTCTTTAACAGGTTTGACCACCTTAACCCATTCTCACCTCAGAGTACTGCACCCTCCACACATCCTTCTGCTGATACCAGCATAGGAGAGAGTTTCCCCCCACCCACAATTACAGCAGCACAGGTGAGCAGAGAGCTGAGGAGACTTTGTGCCAGCAAAGCAGCGGGTCCAGATGGAGTATCGCCATGACTGCTGAAGGCCTGTGCATCGGAGCTAGGGGGTCCTCTACAGCGCATCTTCAACCTGAGCCTGGAACAGAGGAGAGTCCCGAGGCTTTGGAAAACATCTTACATCAACCCAGTCCCAAAGGTATCACGTCCTAGTGAGCTGAATGACTT
The DNA here is from genome assembly GCF_900747795.2 of Erpetoichthys calabaricus. Lineage (NCBI taxonomy): Eukaryota > Metazoa > Chordata > Cladistia > Polypteriformes > Polypteridae > Erpetoichthys > Erpetoichthys calabaricus. The sequence goes on along the minus strand of NC_041399.2, from coordinate 6,531,480 downwards.
CCGGCCTGTCGCTCTGACATCACATGTGATGAAGACCATGGAGCGGCTGCTGCTTCACCACCTGAAGCCACAGGTCCGTCATGCCTTGGACCCTCTGCAGTTCGCATACCAGGAGAAGGTGGGAGCGGAGGATGCCATCATCTACATGCTACACTGATCCCTCTCCCACTTGGACAGAGGCAGTGGTGCTGTAAGAATTATGTTTCTGGACTTCTCTAGCGCCTTCAGCACCATCCAACCTCTGCTCCTCAGGGACAAGCTGACAGAGATGGGAGTAGATTCATACCTGGTGGCATGGATCGTGGACTATCTTAAAGACAGACCTCAGTATGTGCATCTCAAGAACTGCAGGTCTGACATTGTGGTCAGCAGCACAGGAGCATCGCAGGGGACTGTACTTTCTCCGGTCCTGTTCAGCCTATATACATCGGACTTCCAATACAACTCGGAGTCCTGCCACGTGCAAAAGTTCGCTGACGACACTGCTATCGTGGGCTGTATCAGGAGTGGGCAGGAGGAGGAGTATAGGAACCTAATCAAGGACTTTGTTAAATGGTCCAACTCAAACCACCTACACCTGAACACCAGCAAAACTAAGGAGGTGGTGGTGGATTTTAGGAGGCCCAGACCCCTCATGGACCCTGTGATCATCAGAGGTGACTATGTGCAGAGGGTGCAGACCTATAAATACCTGGGAGTGCAGCTGGATGATAAACTGGACTGGACTGCCAATACTGATGCGCTGTGCAAGAGAGGACAGAGCCGACTATACATCCTTAGAAGGGTGGCGTCCTTCAACATCTGCAATAAGATGCTGCAGATGTTCTATCAGACGGTTGTGGCGAGTGCCCTCTTCTACACGGTGGTGTGCTGGGGAGGCAGAATAAAGAAGAAGGACGCCTCACACCTGGACAAACTGGTGAGGAAGGCAGGCTCTATTGTAGGCACGGAGCTGGACAGTTTGTCATCCTTGGCAGAGTGACGAGCGCTGAGCAGACTCCTGTCAATCACGGAGAATTCACTGCATCCACTGAACAGGATCATCTCCAGACAGAGGAGCAGCTTCAGCGACAGACTGCTGTCACCATCCTGCTCCACTGACAGACTGAGGAGATCGTTCCTCCACCACACTATGCAACTCTTCAGTTCATCTATCTATCTATCTATCTATCTATCTATCTATCTATCTATCTATCTATCTATCTATCTATCTATCTATCTATCTAAAAGGCGCTATAATAGATAGATAGATTGGACTTAAGACCCCTATATTTTCAATAAATGACATAAGTGAATTATGTGTTATTCCTTTACTCAGGTGCCTTTTTCTAATATTGGATTTTTGCCTGATGACTTTTTGTCTTTCAAATTTGAAGAATAATGAAGGGGTGATAAACACTTTTTCATTTCCATGTCTAATAGAACTGGTGGGCTTTTCTGATTTCTGATTATGAAACCAGTCAGAATGTCTCTCTATCTGTCTGTGAAGCTGTTGCGAATCATTCACCCCATCAGCCCCCCTTGCCCCATTCCTAGGGTCTCTTTCTGACATTCTATAATTTAAGAATAAATGCCATGTGACCCCACCATTCTACATGATTCACAGCTCCCTGATTGATAGAAGTTTCTTCTTTGAAATGTAGATTTGTTTGGGGACCTCAAAATGCCTAACACACGTTTAGGCTTATTATTTTGTCATCTCACACGGTTATGTAAAAGCACTTACATTTTTACCATTTTGTTAATATTTTGAAAGTGCGTACATGTCTGTGAAAGTATTGTCTCCACATTTCTCTCTTTCACGTTTTCTCTTCCCCTGCTGACTGCCTGAGCATAACGCTTATAAAGCTTTTACTGATGTGAAGGCTTGCAATTCCCGTTATAAAATTAAACAGACATCGCCCTCATGTGGCCAATAGTGATATGACAGCTGTTTAAGGCTTGAGAAGAAATGAGATCTGTTGTCTATAAACCGTGAGTAGGCGCCACCGTGTGGCCGATGCTGCTCTTAACAGCCACTTTCTAAATTAAGGTCTAATTCTAAATTAACAGCTCTTTTCTGATCTCTTTCTGTTGTTTCATTTACGCACACTAAAAGGATTAATCAGAACTCTGCCATATTAGCTGAAGTGAGTCCTCAAGTTCTTAAGGCCTACTCTGGCCAACTTTGTGGTGTCCTCTGTTACCCGTCCAGTCTGTTCCGAAGGCTCTAGAAAGTGATGCAGATGTGGAAGACGTCATACATTGTTCCTGTTTAAAGAAAACAGGAGCCTCTTCACCTAATGGCTACAGACCAGTGGCACTTACGTCTCACAGCATGAAGATGTTTGAGGGGCTCATTCTGAACTATATGAGTCCTCCTGTGGTAGACCACCTGGACCCACCTGGATCAGACAAAGATTGGAGTGGAGGATGTGATTACCTGTTTGCTCCACAAGGCTGGACAGTGTTGAGATGGTAGTACTGTGAGGAGGATGTTTTATGATTTCTCCAGCACCTTCAATACAATACAATACAGTTTATTTTTGTATAGCCCAAAATCACACAAGAAGTGCCGCAATGGGCTTTAACAGGCCCTGCCTCTTGACGGCCCCCCAGCCTTGACTCTTTAAGAAGACCAAAAAACCCCTTGCACGGAAAAAAACGGAAGAAACCTCTGGAAAGGCAATTCAAAGAGAGACCCTTTTCCAGGTAGGTCGGGCGTGCAGTGGGTGTCAAAAGAAGGGGGTCAATACAATACAATACACAGAACAGAACAAATCCTCAATACAGTATAAAAATAAAAAAATTCGAATTTAACAGTAGATGATATCCCATAATATGATTTGGATTTGTTCAGAGTCCTGGAGACCTCATTCATCAAGCTGCCTCCCCCATTTGGTCATTCCACAGCTGAAATAGCGCTAATCTGATGAAAGGACCCCTCTACTCCACGATTCCTGTGGTCCTCCAGCAGAGATGACTTTACCTTAGGCAGGCAAAACAAATTGGCAGGTGGGCCATGGCACCATTTGAGCACCGAGAAGAGAAACAGAACAGGTGAGGCTTAGTAACAAATAATAACTATCATACTACTTATGTTTTAGTGCTAATGACTAACAACAGAGATGCAGTCTGTACAATTAATCAGCAGCTCTAGGCAGGGTGTGCTAAACTGAAGTAGTGAGTCTTCAGCCGGGATTTAAAAGCTGAGACTGAAAGGGCATCTCTTATAGTAGCAGGCAGACCAGTCCACAGTTTAGGGGCCCTGTAACTAAAAGCTCGACCTCTCACTGTTATTTTATTAATCCTTGGAATCATAAGCAGACCAGCATCTTGAGCATCTTAATGTACACTCTGGTTTGTAAGTAGTGATAAGTTCAGACAAGTAAGCCAGACCTCGGCCATTTAATGCTTTATATGTTAAAAGGAGGATTTTGAAAAATTTGCCCTAAACTTAACCGGGAGCCAGTGTAAGGATTTAAGAACTGGAGTTATGTGTTCGTATTTTCTTGTTCTTGTAATAATTCTTGCAGCAGCATTTTGAATTAACTGGAGGCTGTATAAAGAACAGTTCGAACATCCAGTGAACACTGCATTGCAGTAGTCAATCCTACTAGAGAACTCAGAATCCTGTTTATTTAGAAAGTGCCTTAATTTCCCAACATTTTTAAGATGGAAGAAACATAATTTGGACAACTTTGTAATGTGCACTTTAAATGAAATGTTAGAGTCAAAGATAAGTCTGAGATTGCGGGCTGATTCAGTAAAACTAATTGGGATTCCAACTGAGTTAAATGATGACAGAATATTGTTATGATCAGCGTCATTCCCTCCAACAATTAACATCTCTGTTTTATCTGTGTTTAAAGACACAGTAGTTCTCATCCATCCACTCCTTTAATTCGCTAACACAACTAATTAAAGACAACATCAGAGAAACTTCATTTGGTCTAAAAGAAAGGTATAACTGGGTGTCATCTGCATCTTCTTCTTCTTTCGGCTGCTCCTGTTAGGGGTCACCACAGCGGATCAACTTCTTCCATATCTTTCTGTCCTTTGTATCTTGTTCTGTTACACCCATCACCTGCATCTCCTCTCTCAGCACATCCATAAACCTTCTCTTAGGCCTTCCTCTTCTCCTCTTCCCTGTCAGCTCTATCCTTAGCACCCCTCTCCCAATTTACCCAGCATCTCTCCTCTGCACAGGTCCAAACCAACGCAATCTCGACTCTCTGACTTTGCCTCCCACCCATCCCACCTGAGATGACCCTCTAATGTCCTCATTTCTAATCCTGTCCATCTTCGTCACACTCAATGCAAATCTTAACATCTTTAACTCTACCATCTCCAGCTCGGTCTCCTGTGCCACCGTCTCCAGCTCATATAACACAGCTGGTGTCACTACCGTCCTGTAGACCTTCCCTTTCACTCTTGCTGATACCCATCTGTCACAAATCACTCCTGACACTCTTCTCCACCCACTCCACCCTGCCTGCACTCTCTTCTTCACTTCTCTTCCACAATTCTCATTACTCTGTACTGTTGATCCCAAGTATTTAAACTCATCCACCTTCGCCAACTCTACTCCCTCATCCTCACCATTCCACTGACCTCCCTCTCATTCACACATATGTATTCTGTCTTGGTGGTCCTACTGACCTTCATTCCTCTCCTCCTCATATCTCCACCTCTCCAGGGTCTCCTCCACCTGCTCCCTTACTCTCACTACAGATCACAATGTCATCAGCAAACATCACAGTCCTGTCCAGGACTCCTGTCTAATCTTGTCTGTCAACCTGTCCATCACCAATGGTCAATGGTGTCAAACGCTGCGGTTAAGTCTTACAACATAACAACAACATGTGGGCCTATGCAGTCCAAAGCTTGTAACGAATCAGAAGGACACAATGATGGTTTTGTTTTACCGCTCAATGTAAAGCGCGTATTTTATACATTTTAAAGAAGCGACTGGATGACTAACAAGTGGGGTATTACGTTTTTCACATCATTTACTGTCGTACAGCATTGGTCACCATCAGCTTCAATATAATTAATAGTATTGTAAAGGACAGCCGGGTCCCATGCCCGGCAGGGACGCCCCTGCTGCATCTGTTCCGGGGGAGCCACCATAGGCAGCTCAATACCTCCCCCAGGATGCTTGGTGGCAGCCTCCCTGGCGGACGATGATTCCCCAACCTGGCGCATGGCTCCATGGGACATGGACTCCTCCACAGCCTGGTTGGGGGCTTGGATGGCCGCCAGAGGGAGCTGCATGGACTTTGCAGCCCGGCTGGTCAATTCCTCAGCCCCACCCGGAAATGCAATTAGGCCCAGGGTATAAAAAAGGCCAGCCACCACCACTCGAGAGAGCCAGAGTCGGGAGGAGGAGGACAAAGCCTGAGGAGGAGTGGTGGTAAAGGAAGAGAAGAGTGTTGTGGTTAGTTTGAGAGTGTTTTGGGACTGTGTTGGGCCTGTGGGACACGGGGAAGGCGTGCCCCACAGCTGGAGAAAAATAAAAGATTGTTCTACTTAAGTACGTGCCTCTGCATCAGTCTGTGCCGGGTCAGGCGCTATATAGCGTCTTTATTACAGTATGTTCTGTGTTTGTGCTGAGTGCGCGTTGTTTTCATCGTCCCGTTTACTGTCCGTTATATGTGTGTCAGTAAATGATGTCCCCATAAATGCAGAGGGGAAGAATGATGGAGAGAGACCGCAGCACCAAGACGGAAATTACCTGTTGGATCCACCAGTTTGCTTTTAAAAAAGAGGAGCGAAAGCAAGAGAGAGAGAAAGAGAGAGGGGAAGAGGAAGAGGAAGGAGTGAAAAGAAGACAATTTAACCATCCATTTATCAACTCATCCCTGCCGATCATTGCTTTAGTCCACTGCTTGCATTTTTCAACATCCGATTCAGCATCGCGACAGCCAGAGCCGAGTAATCCCGGGGTTCAGATTCATCTCAGCCATTGCCAGGACTTTTCTTTGTGAGGTCGTTTTGTTTTCGGGAAGGAGCACAATAACATTACAGCCAGTATCAGTACCACCAGACTTTATTCTGGACTCATTTATCATCACATTTTCAGTCGCTGTGTTTACCTAATCTGTGAATGTATTTGTGTTCCTGTTTTTGTTTATTGTTTAGGGGCAATGGAGGGTTAATGTAAATATCTGTATATTCGTGTTCTTGTATAGTAATTAGGCAGTGGTGTTTTTGGGATAGTGGTGTTTTGTGTACACATATATATATATATATATATATATATACAGTATATCTATCTATCTATCTATCTATCTATCTATCTATCTATATACTAGCGGGCTCCGCTGCCTGCTTGCTTTGCTCACCCACTGCAGGGTTTGGTTTACCGGATATACAATGTAAAGAGATTGTTAATTTCATGGGAATTGTTACATATGCAGTATTTTCACTTTTCCTTTAAAACTTTTGTAAAAACAATACTTGTCCTTTATTTCCAGCCCCGGGTGTGGTTACATCTCTTTCGCGCAGGACGTATAACGCTGCTCGTGTTATAAATTGGGGGGCGGCTGAACGCACGCTAAGGAGATGTGGTCAGATCACCGGGTCTTGTTCAGAAAGTGGACGCCACTTGTTTTTACGATTAGGCACCCTTACACTATTTTAAGATTAGGCACCTACTCTAAATTTTTAAGATTGGGGACCCTGGTGTACCTGGCCTTACCCTCCATGAACCTTAAGTTCAGGGTTTGTAGCAGGGGTTGGACAGTCTAATATATTTTATTAATTTTGATTGTAATCATTCCATACAAATAGATCAATTTATAACCAAACAAAATTAAAGACAAATCAAACCCCACCCCTGAGAAGGAGAGCTTAACTAAAGGAGAATTGCTTAGGGCTTTTTAATAAGACAACATTAAGCAAAGGAAAGTGAGAAATAAATATATAGGTAAATAAGAGATGGAGAAGGGAATTAAATGCGGTAATAGTTATTTCTCTTATTCTAAAATAATATTGATTAGATCCTGCCAGGTTTTGAAAAAAAATTGTAAGGATCCTCTAACTGAGAATTAGATTTTTTCCAATTTCATATAATATAAAACATCGGTTTCCCACTGACTTATCAGAGGATAGTTAGGATTCTTCCAATTTAACAAAATAAGTCTGCGCGCCAAGAGTGTTGTGAATGGAATCACCGTTTGCTTGTCTCTTTTCCAATTCAAGTCCGTCTGGAAGAACACCGAACACAGCTGTTAATGGGTTAGGAGGGATTGTGACACCAAGGCTGTTTGAAAGGCACTTAAAAAATTTGGTCCAAAATAATGTTAATTTGGTGCAGACCCAGAACATGTGACCCAGTGAGGCAAGAGCTCGATTGCAGCGTTCGCAGGTTGGATCTTGTCCTGGAAATATTTTGGACAGTTTTAAGCAAGACAGATGAGCTCGATATATAATTTTTAGTTGAATAATTCTATGCTTTGCGCATATGGAGCTCGAGTGAATTCTCTGCTTTGCTACCTTCCACTCCTTTTCTGATATATTGATTAAGAGATCTTCTTCCCAATGTCCTCTTGGATCTTTGAAAGGTAGGGACTCTAATAGGATTTTATATAATGCGGAAATGGTGTTTAATTCCTCGGAATTGAGCAGTATTTTTTCCAGTATTGTGGAGGGTGCGAGATGGGGGAAATCGGGCAATTTCTGCTTAACAAAATTTCTAATTTGAAGATAGTGAAAGAAATGTGTAGCTGGGAGGTTGAATTTTGAACGTAATTGTTCAAAAGATGCAAATATGTTGTCTATATAAAGATCTCTGAGCATTTTAATCCCAAAACTTTTCCAGGTATTAAAAACTGGATATGTTTGCGAGGGTTGAAAGAGGTGGTTTTCTTACAGAGGTGCCACCGATAAAAGGTTTTCCGTCTTAAAATGCTTTCTAATTTGGTTCCATATTCTAAGTGAGTAAAGCACAATTGGGTTATTAGTATATTTGCGATAACTTGCATTTATTGGAGAGCAAAGCAGGGAGTATAAAGAAGTACTACAGGATTTTACTTCTATTGCGGACCAAGCCTGTGTATGTTCATTTTTTTGTGTCCAGGTTTTTATGGCTAGTATGTTTGCTGCCCAGTAATAAAACTGAAAATTAGGTAAAGCCATGCCACCTTCTGCCTGAGGTCTTTGTAGGGTTGCTCTTCGGATACGTGGGGTTGGACAGTCTAAAACAAACAACAAGAAGGAGATGGCGTCCGCTTTCTGAACAAGACCCAGATCATCTGCTGGCTTGCTGCTGCTGGCGAGCTGCGTGTTCTGCTTCTCGTTGTTTTAAGAGCTGGGAGTACATGAAGCGTGTCTGCCAAAAACATTCCAACGACTGCTAGGGTAGATGTCCGTGAACTTGTTTTAAATGTTGTCTCACTGCCTTATCTTGCAGGATGTCAAATTGTCTTCCGAGAAGATCACGTCTCGTCTCCCTAGTCTCCATCCCAAGATGTTTTTTTTATAATAGAGAGATATTATTGAATATTTGTCTGTCCTTTCATTTCACAGTATATTCATGTTTGATTTTACATATCTGTTACTGTTTTCTGGTTATTTCGTCATGTCTGGAAAAGTAAGACAACTTGTAAGGAGAACAGCTTGTTATTAGAGCAAGAAACCTCAGGTGATCCAAGGAATAAGTCTTGGTAGTGTAGTGGTTGGCCGTTCCATTGTCATCAACGTTTTTCACTCCATTCTTTACCATACATGAGATTAATTTTCAATAGGGTAAGTAATATATATAAATATTTTCCTCTTTGAATGGAGCATTGCTTTAAGATGGACGCCTTTACAGCACGCGCTCAGTTCATGGCCAGTGAAAATGGCCGCCATGCCACGATACACTGAGATGCATCCACTTGTCCAGCAGGAGAGAACTGCACAGTCACCGCATCACTTAATGAAACACTTCACACTCCGGTGGGCCAGGGCTGCATCTGCCGTCATGAGGACGTTGTACCGGTCAGCGGTGGTGAAGCTCTCGATCTACTGGTTGATCTCCGTCTCCCCTCCTCACCTACAGTGACGAGCTGTGGGTACGGAATGAAAGGACTAATGTTACAGGGTGTCTGGACTCAGCCTTAGAGATGAGGTGAGGAGTGAAGATGTTCGGGAGGTCCTCAAAGCAGAGCCGCCACTCCTCAGCAACGAAAGGAGCTAGTTAAGGTGGTTCAGATTTCGGATCAGGATGCCATCTGGTCACCTCCTTAGGTGGGTGTTTCAGGCGTGTCCAACTAGGATGAGAGCTTGGGAGCAAACCCATGGACATGCTGGACAGATGATATGTCTCGGCTGGTCTGGTAACACAATGGTATCCCCCTAGGAGTTAGAGGTGGTGGTCGGGAAAAGAGCATCATGGTCTTGGCTACTGCCCCCACCAGGCCCTGGACCTGGATAAGCTGCAGAACATGTAAGGATGGCTAGATGGATGGATGGAGTTCACACTCTGTAAATACCTTGCTGACTTATTTTAATTGTCCATTGTGAACTTTGCATGAACAAAAGCAATCGGGTGTTCTTTGCAGTGGACCCACTTTGAAAAACTAAACTAACTTACGGGCTCTCCAGGACGAGAGGGGGCACTCACACTAACAGTCTTCCCTACTTCACCCAGTGAGGTCGACTAAACCTGAACTCAGTGCCCAGAGCTGGCCCTTCTGCTTTGGGGGCCCTATAAAACCAGACGGCCTTGGAGGGTGGCGTCACACTTCAAACCTGGATCCCAACTTGGCTGGAGCTCCTCAAAGAAATTCCCTCCTTTGGGTGATTATTCCGTGGGTCTGCTTGTCCATCTTTTTCTGTCTTTCTTGCTTTGTGCCCTCCTGCACCATAACCTATCGTCTATGGGGGAGGAATGAAAGATTTAGATCGTCCAAAATTTCGATCTCCGCTTTTCAATGGATCTCGACGTTTTAGAGTCCCCCGATACCGAAGACATTGATATTGACATCGGTCTGTGTGTCACAGTTTTTTGAGGCTAAAATGATTGGACAGAAAAATCCCAAACTCAAAACTTCTGCCTATGAGATGACGATGTGCTGATTAGTTTTTGAGCGAAGGAGGAACTCGAGAGGAACCCTCAAATACCCTAATTCTGCATTCATTCCGAATTCTTCTCGTCAGCTGCTATCGTAACGAACTATTTTATGATCAAAAAGATCGTCGTCAGAGTAGTAAATCATTCATCCATCCATTATCCAACCCGTTACATCCTAACTACAGGGTCACGGGGGTCCGCTGGAGCCAATCCCAGCCAACACAGGGCGCAAGGCAGGAAACAAACCACGGGCAGGGCGCCAGCCTACCACAGAGCAGTAAATCATTTTTTAGAGAATAGTTTGGGTCAGTTGGTTCTGAGGGCACAAAGCCTACTGACGCTCACATCAGAATTGATTTTATTGTTTTTGCAGCCTTATTCACTGTTTTTGTTAATTCAGTTTATTAAATGGAGTCACCCAGGAGATGCCCCCACCATTCGTGATTACTCTTTTATCTTGGACACGATTGTGATGGTGTGGGTCCCCTCCAGACTCCCTCGTCACATATGGGAAGCCTCTTGAACCCAACACCATTGATAGTTATGCCGAGCTGAGAAATGGGGACAAATCTTACAAGTAGTAAGGGAATGGTGGAAAACTGCCAGGGTGCTTTATTAAAAACCAAATAAAAACAAAAACAAAAAGTGTCCACAGTGCAGAGTTTCAAATATCAATAAATAAATAAATCCATAAAAACCAGGTGAAAAGTGGGGGATAAAAAACCATAATAAATAAATCCAATAAAACCAGAGGTTAAAATGCAGTCATTAGCTCCTTCCTTCCAATCTCAGCCCACGTCCTTCTTTGTCTCCCTGGCTCACCCATTACTCACGTAGCCGGCGGAGACTCAGCAGCCACAAACTCCTTTCAATAGACCCCCATCTTAGCTGCCTCCAAAATGCGCAGCCACACTGTCCGAGGTCAGTTCTCCTCCCATCCTCCTTCACGCTCCCGCAGTCGTACCTCTGACCAGGGAGGCAGGTGAGGTCATCATGAAAAGTGAAAAAAAAAATAATAATGATAACATAAAATTGTTTTCTGGATGATTCCAGTAATTTTGACCAATGTTATAGTCACAATCGCTGATTTTGAGCACTTCCAGGGGAGAAACGCGACATACGGCAGCGACGAGCCTCACCTCCATAGACATATATATAGGGTGGTCCAAATCTAATTATGCAACTTTTAATGCAATGCAGGAAAACAATTCAAGACAAAAGAATTGTTCGAAATATCTTGTAATAAACAAATGCAGGGCAGGTGCTGCCATCTATCGGCAACAAAAAATAATTTTTTGTGAGTTCTCTATGTAATAAACTTAACAAGTTATAGCGTAGGAAGACGCCGCATTCACTGTGTTGCCCAGTCGACACGATATGCCATATTGCGAGTGGCAAAAGTGCCATTTAAACTAATACATGTAGACGTGGATATCGGGTTTTCTGATGAAAAAACAATAATGTTTAAAACAGTATTGTTTACATACAACAGATTTTGACGAATCATTTAAATGCAATTATTTATATCCATTTATACACTAATAATGGCAATTATTAAATAATTATTATTATTATTATTATTAAATAATTCCTCCCATATAAGTAACATTTCTCGGACTGCCTTCTTCCATCTCTGAAACATTTCTAGACTTCATCCTGTTCTTACGCAACACAGTACTGAAGTATTGGTTAGTACCCGAGTCACCTCACGGATAGATTACTGTATTGCTATTCTATCTGGCATCCCACAAACAATGTATCCATCGCTTACAACTTCTTCAAAATTCTGCTGCTAGGATAATAACCTGCTGTTCTAAATCCACTGAACAGATTACATCTCTTCTCTCTCAACTTCACTGGCTATCTGTTAACTACCGAATACATTACTAAATACCGCTCTTAAAATTTAAAGCTCTCCACAACCTCACTGATCTCCTACAGGCTTACACTCCCTCTCGCTCACTCAGATCCTGTAATTTGAGAGTATTCAGTCTGGCAATATGGTGCAGCCTTAGTTTGTGAATGACAGACACAACTAAAGACATGAGCATAAAATGATGGTTGTCAATTTCAAACTGTGTTTCCTCAATGTGCTCCTTGAGAACAAACACATCATCTGAACCAATCTCAGCCCGAACAAACTGATTGATCAAAGATCCACTGACAGCTTGCCCTAATGTCGACTGTCGGATAACACGCTCAGCTACTTTGACCGCCTTGACTGGACCCTCAGAAGGAATCATCAGACCTCCTTTGTTTTTTAATGTGAGCGAGTGGTAGCTTTGATCATCTGATGCCGGTACAGCATCTGTTACCAAACTAGCACAGCGCACATCACAGGACAGCTTTCTCAAAATCCCGTCTAAGGGCTACCTGACCTCCCACTGCTTCCTGAGGTGGATTTCTTTGGTAAACCTTCAAAGTTTGAGAAATGTTAACAGACAACAACAATCTACATAGTTAGTTACTAAATACGTTTAGCCAAAAAGTTGCTTGGAGGCTCACTTGAGCACATAAATGCATAGCTTTTCTAGCTTAGCCTGCTGTAGCTAAAGTTAAGATTATAAAGCGGGATTTTCTAATGGCCAAATGTAACCAAAACAATTGTTCAGCTTTACCTATGAAATGTAATCCCCCGGGATCTGCTTTGGAGCGTACAGCGGTTTGTACAATTTATCCACTACTTCACTCCACAGCTCTGCCACTCGCAATATAGCAGCGACATTGACGTATGATGCTGCTGGTCATGCGGCGCCTAGTAATTCTAAGTCTATGCTCACCTCACCTTGGACTGCGCGCTCCTCACACACTGATGGAGTTGATGCGTGCGACTGGCGCGTGTAGGGAATCCATTCCCGGATGGGTTTATCCATTCCCAGGAATTCGGGAATCCCGCATTTCATTCCGGGGAATCCCGGGCGCCCGGGATGACACAGTGTACGGGCATCTCACATGTGAACGGTTTTAGAACGACGACACTTATTTTTAATAAAACTACTGCTATATGTTGACACAAATAAAAGACTAACCCTGTCTACAAGAAGTACATGCTGTCATAGAAGTAGATGTATCTTTAGTTGTGGTAATAAGAGCATAAAAAGCACAACGTCCTCACAGGTCGCACAGTGGTAGTGCTGCTGCTTTGCAGTAAGGAGACTGTGGAAGATTGCGGGTTCACTTCCCGGTTCCTCCCTGTGTGGATAGCGCTTTGAGTACTGAGAAATACGCTATGTAATGAATTATTATTATTTTTATTATTAACGTGTCCAGCGTGTGGTCGTCCAAGCTAGAGCGCACCTTCGTGCACCAGCCGCTGAGAAGCACGCTCTGCCTCCACTGAAGTAGGCGGCACAGTCATCAGATACTGATACACTTGTTCTAAACAACCCTTGCCATTGCTCTGAAACACCGCCATTTCAGCTTTTACTCATGCATCCAGTTTCTTGTCATCATCCTGTGATGGCAAGTTTCTTAGCACAGATAATGCGGATGCAACAGACTGACGCATTGCAATTTCAAGTTGCTCTTCAAAGCTGTTGTCTGATGAAGTGCAAGCTGCAGCAATGGCACCAACTTAACTATTTTCAACTATAACTCTGTTATTTCTTGATCGATTTTTACACTTTTAAACACTATATATGCGAGCTTGGCCATTCCCGTTTTCCCGGGAATTACAGCAGTTTCATTCCCGGGAATGTGGGAATGAAAAATGTCCAGGAATCAGGAGCTCCCAGTAATCGGGAGCCTGGGAATGGATTCCCTAGGCCTGTGCCTGTTGCTGTCTCTCTCTATGTCACCAATGTTTGCAGACACGTTTATTATACACCCTGACTTTCCACAGTCTGGCTAATATCTTTAATGAATGTGTGTGACATATTTAGTCTTGCTGATCGGACATAAAACTGTAGTGAGAAAGCACAAGGTGAGTGAGGCAGACAGTACTGTGCCGCCCTGAAGGGGGCGCATGTGAGCCCAACAGACGCTCGTTGCTGCTGACGCAGAGGCGCCGATAAGTTAGCGACATCAGAAAGTCAAGCGCACTGCAGCGGGCCGTTTAGTTTTATATTTTTGTTCAGACTGACTGCCAAAATGGAAGATTAAGATTTTTAAAACTAAAGGAAAACAAGGAGGACTTTTACAAGAAAGTGATGGAGATTTTCGTGAAGAAGGATAAGAGCATGGACTTCATTTACAAATAAAAAAATGGGAGCAGACTAAGAAAAAAAAAATCTAATATTTAAAAACGTAAATTTTGACCTTAAATAAAATATTCTTTTGTTTGTCTCGTTATCCTTTTGTTGAACAGTCTGTATTAAAATTGATTATAGCATCTGAATTAAAAGCTTTTAAAAACAACTAAATATTTCAATTAAGGTCAAAATTGAAATCCGTTTTTTTTGTACGCCACTCTATACTTTCATTTGTATTGAAGGAGTAGGAACTGTGGAATTGCAATGGCAAATTTATTACACATGGAGGGTGAGGAGCAAATGCGCTCTCTCTGCTCTCTCGTCGCTATAAACGTAACGTTCTTTAATAGTCAGATATGCGCCTTACCTGTGTGTGTAAAGAGTAAGATATGAAACATAACCAGTAGTCAATGTGTATGCTGGCTGACAACTGAATAGTGAATAAGCGACTCTTTGGGGTTCATAGATACTGTTCAAAAAAAATTAAAGGACCCTTTTTTAATGAGAGTCTAGCATCAAGTCAATGACACTTGTGGGCTATTGATCTGGTCAGTTCAGTAGCAGATGGGCTTGTTCATCAGTTTCAGCTGCTTTGGTGCACTACAGGGGCCACAATGAGACGACCCCCAAAACAGCTGGAGGGAGGCCACTGACATTTCTCCCCCTTCATCTGTTTTGTCACTCATTTTACATTTGGCTATGGTCAGTGTCACTACTGGTGTCATGAGGCCATACCTGGACCCTACAGAGCTGGCACAGGTAGTTCAACTTCTCCAGGATGGCACATCAATATGTACCATTGCCAGAAGGTTTGCCGTGTCTCCCAGCACAGGGCATGGAGGAGATTCCAGGAGACAGACAGGCAGTTACTCTAGGAGAGCTGGACAGGGCCCCTCATAGAAGGTTCTTAACCCATCAGCAGGACCCACCGCTATCTGATCCTTTGGGCAAGGAGGAACAGGTTGAGCACTGGCAGAGCCTACAAAATGACCTCCAGCAGGCAGGCAGGCAACTGGTGTGAATGTCTCTGACATCTCAAACAATCAGAAACAGACTTCATGAGGGTGGCCTGAGGGCCCGACGTCCTCTAGAATACCAGAATTGGCAGCTCCACCACTGGCGCCCTGTGCTTTTCACAGATAAGAGCAGGTTCACCCTGAGCACATGTGACAGATGTGAAAGGATCTGGAGAAGCCGCGGAGAATGTTATGCTGCCAGTAACATCGTTCAGCATGACCGGTTTGGTGATGGGTCAGTGATGGTCTGGGGAGGCATATCCATGGAGGGACACACAGACCTCTACAGGCTAGACAATGGCACCTTGACTACCATTAGGTGTCTGGATGAAATCCCTGGACACATTGTCAGACCTTATGCTGGTTCCTCCTGGTGCATGACAAAGTCCGGCCTCATGTGACAAAAGGATGAAGGAATTGATACCATTGACTGGCAAACACGCTCACTTGCCTGACCTCAATCCAATAGAACACCTCTGGGTGGGACATTATGTTTCGGTCCATCTAATACCTCAGACTGTCCAGGAGCTCAGTGATGCCCTGGTCCAGTTCTGGGAGGAGATCCCCCAGGACACCATCCATCGTCTTATTAGGACATTGTCAGGCTATTGGGGGGGTCATACAAACTACTGAGTTTGATTTGGAGATGTTGCAATGAAATTTCGTCCAAATGGACTCGCTGCCTGCCTGCCACATCATTTTTCCCTTTGATTTTCAGGGTGTCTTTGAATTCAGCCCTCTGTATGTTGATCATCTTCATTACATAGATGATCTTCGATTGGCATTACCCACACTCCACTAGACTGGTTCAGATCACACCTCTCAGGCTGCACTCAGTTTGTTCAGATTAAAACTTTCACATCCCAACCCACCGCTGTTACTTCAGGTGGGATCTGTCCTGGGGCCACTCCTTTTCATTATTGACCTCCTTCCCCTTTCGTAAATATAACATTAACTTCCACTGTTATGCTGATGACCCCCAGCTCTACCTCACTAGCAAACCTACTGTTTCCTTTCCACCCTCCTCACTTACTGATTGCATAGCAAAAATCAAATCCTGGTTTTCTTCAAATTTTCTTAAATTAAATAACAACAAGTGACAAAACTGAGGTTCTCCTCATTGGTACAAAATCAACATTATCCAAAACTGATCATTTCTCATTTGTTATTGATAATTCCTCTGTCTCCCCTTCTCCACAGGTGTCATCCTTGACAGTACTTTATTCTTTCAGTCCCACATCAGTAACATCTCACGGCCTGCATAACGTTAATCGTATTCTCCGCTCCCTCACTCCCCAAACCACTGCTATCCTCGTTCATAGCCTTGTCACTTCTCGTCTCGATTATTGCAATTCCCTTTTCTTTGGTCTTTCTCGCAGATCTCTTTATAAGCTTCAACTGGTCCAGAATTCAACTGCCCACCAGCATCACTACCAGAACCCCCTCTATTCACCATATCACTCCCATTTGGCAGCAGCTTCATTGGTTTCCAGTTCAGTTCTGAATTCAATTCAAAATTCTCCTGTTAACTTTTAAGGCTCTCCACAACCTCGCCCCTCCATATCTGTCTGACCACCTCCATGTTGCCATTCCCTCCCATAACCTTAGATCCTCTTCCTCCATCCACTCGACTGTCCCCTTCGTCCATCTTACCACCATGGGGAGCACAGCATTCAGTTACTCACCACCATCTGAGCTTAGTAATATTAAATCATTCTCACTTTCAAATCTAAACTTAAAACTCATTTGTTTAGGACTGCTTTTTCTTATTGATTACAATTGAAGAGCTCAGTTCCAAAATCAGCTAAGTACAAAAGATAAATTTTTGAGATAAATAGGAAAATCTGGGTCCGTAAGCAGATTTTGAAACTAAATCCCTAAATCTATAGCGCTACACTGTTGCAATTAGCAGGTTTTGAAGCTCAAACATATTTTCGGTGCATGACCAACTGCATGAAAAGTCACAATCACGTGTTCACTAAATTTTACCAAAAGGTGTAATTAGCAGATTTTGGAACTCACATCTTCAATTACTCTGTCTGATTTTAATTTTTGTATTTTACTTTTGTTTATCATGTGTGTTTTATCTATTGTTCGGTGTCCTTGAGTGTTTAGAAAGGCGCCTACAAATAAATAAAATGTATTATTATTATTATTATTATTTCCATCTTTTCATTTCTAACACATCCCCATATCAGCCCATAGCAGTAGAGATAGCCAGCAGGATTTTTTTTCCCCATTGAGATCTGATGTGTTTTCAAAGCGCTCCTTTAATTTTATTGAGCAGTTTATTTGTAAATCTTATTTAGAAGGAGTCCGTGCCTCACCAGCCATGAACCTCACCGCAGGTCACTGGTTTAAAGGGTTATTAAGTGCAAGCAATAGGCATTTGTGAACCACAGGGGGAGCTTGTGAGTTATTCTCATACTTAAAAAGTCCAAGGAGCCTAAATACAATCTTCTTCTTCTTCTTCTTTCGGCTGCTCGCGTTAGGGGTTGCCACAGCGGATCATCTTCTTCCATATCTTTCTGTCCTCGTCATCTTGCTCTGTTACACCCATCACCTGCATGTCCTCTCTCAGCACATCCATAAACCTCCTCTTAGGCCTTCCTCCTCTCCTGTTGCCTGGCAGCTCTATCCTTAGCATCCTTCTCCCAGTATACCCAGCATCTCTCCTCTGCACATGTCCAAACCAACGCAATTTTGCCTCTCTGACTTTGTCTCCCAACCTTCCAACCTGAGCTGACCCTCTAATGTCCTCATTTCTAATCCTATCCATCCTCGTCACACCCAATACAGATCTTAGCAGCTTTAACTCTGCCACCTCCAGCTCCGTCTCCTGTGCCACCGTCTCCAGCCCATATAACACAGCTGGTGTCACTACCGTCCTGTAGACTTTCCCTGTCACTCTTGCTGATACCCATCTGTCACAAATCACTCCTGACACTTCTCCACCCTGCCTGCACTCTCTTCTTCACTTCTCTTCCACAATCCCCATTACTCTGTACTGTCGATCCCAAGTATTTAAACTCATCCACCTTCACCAACTCTACTCCCTGCATCCTCACCATTCCACTGACCTCCCTCTCATTCACACACATGTATTCTGTCTTGGTGGTCCTACTGACCTTCATTCCTCTCCTCTCATATCTCCACCTCTCCAGGGTCTTCTCCACCTGCTCCCTACTATCACTACAGATCACAATGTCATCAGCAAACATCATAGTCCACGGGGACTCCTGTCTAATCTCGTCTGTCAACCTGTCCATCACCATTGCAAATGAGATAGATAGATAGATAGATAGATAGATAGATAGATAGATAGATAGATAGATAGATAGATAGATAGATAGATAGATAGATAGATAGATAGATAGATAGATAGATAGATAGATAGATAGATATGAAAGGCACTATATGATAGATAGATAGATAGATAGATAGATAGATAGATAGATAGATAGATAGATAGATAGATAGATAGATAGATAGATAGATAGATATGAAAGGCACTATATGATAGATAGATAGATAGATAGATAGATAGATAGATAGATAGATAGATAGATAGATAGATAGATAGATAGATAGATAGATAGATAGATAGATAGATAGATAGATAGATAGATAGATAGATAGATATGAAGGCACTATATAATAGATAGATAGATAGATAGATAGATAGATAGATAGATAGATAGATAGATAGATAGATAGATAGATAGATAGATAGATAGATAGATAGATAGATAGATAGATAGATAGATAGATAGATAGATGAAAGGCACTATATGATAGATAGATAGATAGATAGATAGATAGATAGATAGATAGATAGATAGATAGATAGATAGATAGATAGATAGATAGATAGATAGATAGATAGATAGATAGATAGATAGATAGATAGATAGATAGATAGATAGATACTTTATTAATCTATATCTATTAATAAGAAAGGGCTCAGAGCAGATCCCTGATGTAATCCCACCTCCGTCACTCCTACCACAGACCTCACCCCAGTCACACTTCATATCCTGTACCACTCTTACGTACTTCTCTGCCACTCCCGACTTCCTCATATAATACCACAGCTCCTCTCTTGTCACCCTGTCATATGCTTTCTTCAGGTCCACAAAGACGCAATGCATCTCCTTCTGTCCTTCTCTCTAAACTTCTCCATCAACACCCTCAGAGCAAACATCACATCTGTGGTGCTCTTTCTGTGCATGAAACCATCCTGCTGCTCACTGATCATCACCTCACTTCTTAACTGAACTTCCACTACTCTTTCCCATAACTTCATGCTGTGGCTCATCAATTTTATCCCCCTGTAGTTACTAAAGCCTAAACATAAAAGGACAAGAAAGCCAGTGGCAAGCAGATTTTGTTGGTTTTCTCCCATAGCTTCTCACAGCCGTGCCATTGCTTGGCTTAAATCATCCTAATGACATAAGAACGATGATCTCAGAGTATTAAAAAGCCATACATAACGTGACGCATGCCAGCTCGACACATTGCCTTGGCTGCGTGGGCTGTGATTCCTACAGCAACGCTCCTACAAACAAGACCCCCAAAGCAGTGTGCGGGTTAATGATTTGTCAGCCCTGAATTCGACTTGTGGACTTCAGCCCACCAAAAGCGGGGCAGCACAGCTGGCAGTGCTCTTTACACGATGTTACACAGCTCAGAGCACCGTGTCAAATGACAAAGTGACTTCATCAGTGTGACAGACACACGTTGGTTTATGGTGCAAAAGACGAAAAAATGAAAGCACATCAGTTATTAATTCTGTTAAAACAGATCAAAGAACACTAAAGTCGTCTATCAAGCTGCCCTGAGCAGATCAACAACGTGGGCTGGAAGTCTCAATAGGCAGGCGTTTGGATGTCTGTAAGCGGGCACTGGCCGGTAAGAATTTCCAGGATACAATTAAATGGATCCCAGAGTTGTCTCTTCAAAAAACCAAGGAAGTCAAAAGAACTTTAATTAAATGAACAGCAGCAATGAAACTAAAGAGTTGTCTGATTAGAAGATGTTGGTGCCACACCACACGACTTTGGGTCAGCAGGGATGTCAAACTTCCTGACTGTGGTCGCCTACCTCGATGGCAGAGAATGTCAGCTTACACGACTAGAGACAGCAGAGCAGGACAGGTTAGATTAGAAAAGCGTGCAATGAATCTCAAGCTGCCGTCTTTCTCACAGTCCGTACCCTGCTGCCTTGTGAAGTTGGTGCTGTGTGAAGTCTTTACACGTTCAGTGAGTTGCTGCTATTTTAATAATCCATTCTGTTGTGGTATGTAAAACTCGAGACATCAAACAGGCAAGCCTCTCTTCTGTTTGTAAGGTCCAACACACCTGTGGTCCTTACTCCTCATCATTCTGTTATATGCGTTACACTTCCAAATGAGCATTCATTGGTTGTTAACTCTCACATGCAAACAAGAAACCCCTATAACTTAAGAGAAACTCAAACCCACCAGGGATGAGTCACAGAACGGTCGCTCTGTACTGCTGGGTATATCAGACTGCATGACTGTGTGTTAAAGGAGCACACGGCGGGACGGCCTTTGCCTGGCTAAGACTGTGGAAGTGAAGTCTGCAAATAAAAATGGGTATAAAAAGTCACACACTGTGATGTGGCACTCCAACAGGTGGTGTAACATCAACAGAAAACACTTTGCTAAAAATACCAGTGTGGAGCTAACCGAGCACCATTAAGGTGAACTCACCGAAACAGAAAACGAGCCATCCACAAGAAATCAAAGTCTCTGAATAGAAAACACAGCAAGAAAGTGACTGTGGACTGGGTGTTGATAACCGATCTGACATAACAGCCCAAAATACGCACCTCTGTAACTCCAGTTAGCAACCTGCTGGCTATACTAATACAGATAGAAAGAGAGAGATGAAAGGCACTATACAAAAGATAGATAGATAGATAGATAGATAGATAGATAGATAGATAGATAGATAGATAGATAGATAGATAGATAGATAGATAGATATGAAAGGAACTATATAACAGATAGATAGATAGATAGATAGATAGATAGATAGATAGATAGATAGATAGATAGATAGATAGATAGATAGATAGATAGATAGGAAAGACACTATAAAACAGATAGATAGATAGATAGATAGATAGATAGATAGATAGATAGATAGATAGATAGATAGATAGATAGATAGATAGATATGAAAGGCACTATATAACAGATAGATAGATAGATAGATAGATAGATAGATAGATAGATAGATAGATAGATAGATAGATAGATAGATAGATAGATAGATAGATAGATAGATAGATAGATAGGAAAGACACTATATAACAGATAGATAGATAGATAGATAGATAGATAGATAGATAGATAGATAGATAGATAGATAGATAGATAGATATGAAAGGCACTATATAACAGATAGATAGATAGATAGATAGATAGATAGATAGATAGATAGATAGATAGATAGATAGATAGATAGATAGATAGATAGATAGATATGAAAGGCACTATATAACAGATAGATAGATAGATAGATAGATAGATAGATAGATAGATAGATAGATAGATAGATAGATAGATAGATAGATAGATAGATAGATAGATAGATAGATAGATAGATAGATAGATAGGAAAGACACTATATAACAGATAGATAGATAGATAGATAGATAGATAGATAGATAGATAGATAGATAGATATGAAAGGCACTATATAACAGATAGATAGATAGATAGATAGATAGATAGATAGATAGATAGATAGATAGATAGATAGATAGATAGATAGATAGATAGATAGATGTGAAAGACACTATATAATAGATAGATAGATAGATAGATAGATAGATAGATAGATAGATAGATAGATAGATAGATAGATAGATAGATGTGAAAGGCACTATATAATAGGTTGATAGCTTTGAAAGGCACTATATAATAGATAGATAGATAGATAGATAGATATGAAAGGCACTATATAACAGATAGATAGATAGATAGATAGATAGATAGATAGATAGATAGATAGATAGATAGATAGATAGATATGAAAGGCACTATATAACAGATAGATAGATAGATAGATAGATAGATAGATAGATAGATAGATAGATAGATAGATAGATAGATAGATAGATAGATGTGAAAGACACTATATAATAGATAGATAGATAGATAGATAGATAGATAGATAGATAGATAGATAGATAGATAGATAGATAGATAGATAGATAGATAGATGTGAAAGACACTATCTAATAGATAGATAGATAGATAGATAGATAGATAGATAGATAGATAGATAGATAGATAGATAGATAGATAGATAGATAGATGTGAAAGACACTATATAATAGATAGATAGATAGATAGATAGATAGATAGATAGATAGATAGATAGATAGATAGATAGATAGATAGATAGATAGATAGATAGATGTGAAAGGCACTATATAATAGATAGATAGATAGATAGATAGATAGATAGATAGATAGATAGATAGATAGATAGATAGATAGATAGATAGATAGATAGATGTGAAAGGCACTATATAATAGGTTGATAGCTTTGAAAGGCACTATATAATAGATAGATAGATAGATAGATAGATAGATAGATAGATAGATAGATAGATAGATAGATAGATAGATAGATAGATAGATGTGAAAGGCACTATATAATAGATAGATAGATAGATAGATAGATAGATAGATAGATAGATAGATAGATAGATAGATAGATAGATAGATAGATAGATAGATAGATAGATGTGAAAGGCACTATATAATAGATAGATAGATAGATAGATAGATAGATAGATAGATAGATAGATAGATAGATAGATAGATAGATAGATAGATAGATAGATAGATGTGAAAGGCACTATATAATAGATAGATAGATAGATAGATAGATAGATAGATAGATAGATAGATAGATAGATAGATAGATAGATAGATAGATAGGAAAGACACTATATAACAGATAGATAGATAGATAGATAGATAGATAGATAGATAGATAGATAGATAGATAGATAGATAGATAGATAGATGTGAAAGACACTATATAATAGATAGATAGATAGATAGATAGATAGATAGATAGATAGATAGATAGATAGATAGATAGATAGATAGATAGATAGATAGATGTGAAAGGCACTATATAATAGGTAGATAGCTTTGAAAGGCACTATATAATAGATAGATAGATAGATAGATAGATAGATAGATAGATAGATAGATAGATAGATAGATAGATAGATAGATAGATGTGAAAGGCACTATATAATAGATAGATAGATAGATAGATAGATAGATAGATAGATAGATAGATAGATAGATAGATAGATAGATAGATATGAAAGGCACAAATGAATGTATTTATTAAAAATATTTGGTTAAAATGATATACTATCTATCTGTTGTGACAGACAGCAGGCACCCTTGCCTGGCCAGGACACCCTCAACATGGAATGATGGGGGGGCGCAGCATGCACAGGGAATTTTCTCTCCCAGAGTGCAAGATGGCAGGCCCCCTGGTTTGTGGCAGTGCCACGGTTTCTCACAGGGCATTATAGGCATTGGGGTTCTGTGACTCAGCCCTTTTGGGTGCTGCCAGGGGGGTACTGCGAGGACTAGGGAGCTCTACTTCATGGGGCTCTAGCCTTACCTAGAAGTGTTCCCAGGCCAAGCCTTTGGGATACTGAAAGTACTTCCAGGATTACTTAAAAGGAGTTGCCTGCCACTACTGAGGGAGCCAAAGTCAGAAAGTAGAAAGATGGACCTTGCGTGGAGGAGTGGAGGAGGCAGAAAGACAAAGACAGAGAGAGAGAGAAAGAGATGGCAGAGTTGCAGACTGCTTTATTGTTGTGTGCTGCTTTGTGACCGTGAATGTGGTGGGAAACGTTTTAGGGATGCATTCCCCACAAATAAACCTTCTTGTTTATTTTATACTTTGTGCCTTTGTGTCAGGTGTTTGGGGAGCTGGAGATGCCCCAGGTGTCCACAATAGATATGAAAGGCACTATATGATAGATAGATCTGTGGATGGCATGGTGGTATAGCGGTGGCACTCATTCCTCTCAGTAGGCAGATCAGGGTTTGCATTCTGGGCCCTCCCTGAGTGAAGTTTGAATGTTCTCTCTGTGTCTTTGTGGTTTCTTACACACAGTCCAAAGACATTCAGGGCCGGCGGCTTGGCAATGCTAACCTAGCCCCCCGCTAATGGGTGGGTGGATGTGTGTGTTTGCTGTCGACCTCTCCACCGATTGTTCCTGCATTGCTCCCTATGTTTGCAGGGATTAACAGAAGCCCCCACGACCCCGCTCAGGACTGAGATGACATAGAAGATGGTGTGGTATGTATTTGTCTGCATGTATAAATTGTGTATGTAATATGCTCAGTCAGTTAACATGTAGACCGTCTTTATTAAATAATTAGCACCTTTTCTCCTGCATGCTAACGTGTTAAGTCGCTCTTTATTTACAGGAGTTACCTGTAAAACTGGGTGGCATGGTGGCGCAGTGGGTAGCGCTACTGCCTCACAGTAAGGAGACCAGGGTTCATGTCCTGGTCCTCCCTGCGTGGAGTTTGCATGTTCTCCCTGTGTCTGTGTGGGTTTCCTCCCACAGTCCAAAGACATGCAGGTTAGGTGCATTGGTGATCCTAAATTGTCCCTAGTGTGTGCTTGGTGTGTGCTGGTGCCTTGCCCGGGGTTTGTTTCCTGCCTTGAGCCCTGTGTTGGCTGGGATTGGCTCCAGCAGACCCCCGTGACCCTGTAGTTAGGATATAGCGGGTTGGATAATGACGGACTGACCTGCTAAACTCTCACTCCTCACATGTGCGTGACAGATTTCCTTTAGATTCACTCGAGTCTTCCCCCTCAGGCGTAACCTGATCCCACAAAAAGAGGAAAGGGAATGCAAATGCAAGGCGCTGTGGGCTCCGAGCCATCGAGCTTCGCACCTCACTGTAGACGAGTCCGGGGTGGGTGTGTCCGCAATAGCCGCCTCCTCATTTCGTCTGCGCTGTTTCCGCCTCTGCTCTCCTGTTCTCATGGACTTGCACGGAATGACCGCTGCGCACCCGGGGGTCACCGCAGAGATCATGGCCCTCCTGGCGACCCCCTCTGTGGCCGGCTGCTGACATGGGCTGCGGGTCGAGCAAGGTGCTGCCGGAGCCCCCAAAAAACTGCTGCGTGGACTTCGTCAAAGCGGTTGTGAAAGGAAACAAGAAGCAGAAACTCTTTGAGGAGGAGTCCCTTAAACCCCCCGGGAAGAAAAACTACTTCTGGGGGGTTTATTGTTCCAGCGATGCGCAGGAACCGACGCCGCCCGCAGCGCAGCCGCCGAAACAGAAGCACAAGCAAGGGGATCAAGAGGTCACAAAACAAAATAAAGTCGCGAAGTACCGAGCCAAGTTTGACCCAAGAGTAACAGCAAGGTAAAGAAAACCTGACGAAAAGGGGCGATAAATACTGGGACCACCCGAGGAAAGAATATCGTCTGTATGCGAGTGTGCAGGTGGCTGTACGGTTGAACACATTTGTGTATGCATAGGACTGTGAGTGTGTACATATTATCTATCTATCTATATATCTATCTATTATAGAGTGCCTTTCATATCTAACTATCTATTATAGAGTGCCGTTCACATCTGTCTATTATAGAGTGCCTTTCACATCTCTCTATCTATTCTATAGTGCCTTTCATATCTAACTGTCTATTATAGAGTGCCTTTCACATCTGTCTATCTATTTTATAATGCCTTTCATATCTAACTGTCTATTATAGAGAGATAGATGTGAAAGGCACTATATAATAGATAGAAAGATGTGAAAGGCAATCTATTATATAGTGCCTTTCATATCTATCTGTCTATTACATAGTGCCTTTCATATCTATCTGTCTATTATATAGTGCCTTTCATATCTATCTATATCTATTATAGAGTGCCTTTCATATCTATCTATCTATTATATAGTGCCTTTCACATCTATCTATTTATCTATTAGAGTGCCTTTCATATCTATCTATCTATCTGTTATAGAGTGCCTTTCACATCTGTATATTATAGAGTGCCTTTCACATCTCTCTATCTATTTTATAGTGCCTTTCATATCTAACTGTCTATTATAGAGAGATAGATGTGAAAGGCACTATATAATAGATAGAAAGATGTGAAAGGCAATCTATTATATAGTGCCTTTCATATCTATCTGTCTATTACATAGTGCCTTTCATATCTATCTATCTATCTATCTATCTATCTATCTATTATAGAGTGCCTTTCACATCTATCTATCTATCTATCTATCTATCTATCTATTTATTATATAGTGCCTTTCATATCTATCTGTCTATTATATAGTGCCTTTCATATCTATCTGTCTATTACATAGTGCCTTTCATATCTATCTATCTATCTATTATAGAGTGCCTATCATATCTATCTATATCTATTATAGAGTGCCTTTCACATCTATTATATAGTGCCTTTCATATCTATCTATCAGTCTATCTGTCTATAATAGAGTGACTTTCATATCTATCTATCTATCTATCTATCTATCTATCTATCTATCTATCTATCTATCTATTATATAGTGCCTTTCACATCTATCTATCTATTATAGAGTGCCTTTCACATCTATCTATCTATCTATTATATAGTGCCTATCATATCTATCTATATCTATTATAGAGTGCCTTTCACATCTATTATATAGTGCCTTTCATATCTATCTATCAGTCTATCTGTCTATAATAGAGTGACTTTCATATCTATCTATCTATCTATCTATCTATCTATCTATCTATCTATTATATAGTGCCTTTCACATCTATCTATCTATTATAGAGTGCCTTTCACATCTATCTATCTATCTATCTATCTATCTATCTATCTATCTATCTATCTATCTATCTATCTATCATAAACTACATACACACTTGTGTGTGTGACAATGTGCTGAGTGAAGTCTGATCAGCAGCTAATGACTTGGTCATGTAAACTGATAAAGGATCGCTTACTTGGGTGTGTCAGTTTAAATAATGGCATATTAATGCTTAGGCTCTAAGTGGTCAATGCTAAAATGCTAAATTGAATATATAAGTGGGGTAGGTATATAAGGCAGTAAAACTGTATATCGTTGTTATTATTATTATTATTATTTATTTTATTTTTTTCTGATAAGATTTGGCTTTGGTAAAACATGCAGATATTGATATCCTGCCCTGGGCCAGTTTACACTGATTTCAGAAAGATTTCAGTCCCCTTCCCTTTCTGCACACATTATTGTGTTACAGATTTATTTTTAAAGGGCTAAATTTGCCGTTCTTACTTGCTCAATATAACTGAAAACGTGTTTTCAGAGAGGTTTGTTAATTTATTAAAAATCAGAAACTGAAACCCCTCAGCTCTGTAGGATTCCCAGACCCTTCCTTCAGTATTTTCTAAAAGCTTTTTTGGCCGCAGTTCTATCCTCGAATCTTCTCAGCTAAGTCTCTACAAGCTTTTCACACCTGAATTTGAGTCTTTCATCCCATTCTTCCTGGCATTTCCTCTCGAAGCTCCATTGGACTGGATGTGAAATGTCTGTAAGCTACCATTTTCAGGTCTCTCCACACATTTTCTGCATAATTTAAGTCAGGCCTTTGGCTGAGACACTCGGAGATTTGTCCCAAAACCAGCCTGGCGTTGTCTTGACTGAACGGATCAAGGATCTTTTCTTATCATTCCAACATCCATGTGCAGAACAAAAAGTGTTCCTCATGCCCTGATAATTATTGAATTATTAAACAGTGCCTTCAATAACCCCATAATAATAATGCTGTGCTCTATGCCTCAGGTGATTGTCATTGCTGTACGGTGTATCGTCACCCGAGTCTGAGGTCACATACCCCCTTCATCAGCTTCACCTCTCTGAATTTTGCTGCGTTCATCCTTCTCTCAGTTCCACTCCTATCACTGAGATGCACCCCCATAGTCTGCCCAGCTTCACCTCAGGGGTGGTATTAGGTCGTGATGAGCAGTGCCTGGTCTGCTCCAGACATAGTGCTTGGTGTTTTGCCCACAGAGTTACATTTTTGTCTCCCCAGACCAGAGGATCTTTTTCCTTCTGCTCTCAGAGTCCTTTTAAAGTGTCACATACCTTTACAATAACTTTAAAGTGGCTTTCGTCTTGTCTTTCTATCATAAGCACCTTATTAAGAGAGTGCTGCTGAGATGGCTCAACAGGTTCTCCCATCCCAGCAGATGACCTCTGGAGCTCCTTTAGAGTGACCATTGAGATTCTTGCTCATCATTTTGACCAAGGGCCTTCTTGTCTGGTTACTCAGTTTGCCCAGACAGCCCACTCTAGGAAGAGTCCTGGTAGTTCCAAACTTCTCTCATTTCACAAATAGTTAGGCTGCTGACCTCCTGGGAATAAATGAAAGCTTTAGAAATGGTTTGATCCCCTTGCCCTGATTTATGGCACGCTCCAGTCTCGACTTGGAATGTCTAGAGAGTTCCTTAGACTTCATGGCTTGGTTTCTGGCCTGATGTGCAGTGTGACTGGAGGGACCTCCTATACACAGCTACACGTGTGTCTTTCTAAATGATATCCAGTCAAGTTCTCGACCCATCTTAAGGGGAATTAAAACAGACAGGAGGTACCTGAGCATAAACTGGCATGTCTTAGCAAAGTGCTTGAAGACTTCTAGAAATGAGAGATTTAATTTTTTAATGGACCTTAATAAAAACAGTGCCTGTGTGTCCTTCCAGCTGCTATGTTTCCATCATTCCAACAGATGGAGCATGACAAACTTCCATCCATTTTCCAGCCCGCTGAATCCAATGACAAACATTTGTAGTGATAAAATGCATTGCATTTGCTATTCCAGTAGATAGCACATCACAAACTTTAGCACTGCTTTTACGTGGCACATACCAAATTTATATATTAAACTGACTTATGTGTTACGTTTGTAATTTTAAGTGATGGTGCGTTACAAACATTTGTAGTTATAAAACGCATTGCATTTGTGGATAGATGGCTTATCACAAACAAATAGTACTGTTTTTCACGAATCCCATACCAAAAGGCTTATAACAGAGATATGAGCATTGCATATATAATTCCAACAGATGGCGCAGCACATATATTTGTAGTAATAAATGCATTGCATTTGTCATTCCAGTAGATGGCACATAACACTACTTTTATGAGCCCCAAACCTATTAGGCATATAACAGAGACATATGCACTGCTTTTTTCATTCCAAGAGAAAAAGAAATTCATTGCATTGGTAACAACAACAGATGGTGCCTCACAAACATTTGTAATAATAAAATGTATTGCACTTTCATTCCAATCAATGACACATCACAGACATTACCACTACTTTTATAAGCACCATACCAAATGGCATATAATAGATACAAATTCATTGCATTTGTCATTCTCATAGCATATAACAGAGACATAGGCATTTTGCTCTTTTTATTCCAACAGATGGTGCATCACAACCATGTTTCTAAATAGAAAGATTTATTTTAATAAAATGCATTGCATTTGTCATTCCAGTAGATGGCAAATCAAAAACTTTAATGCTGCGTTTATATGCCCCATACCTAATGGCCTATAACAAAGTCATATGCTTAGCATTTTTTCATTCCAACAGATGGCACATCACAAACATTTGTAGTAATAAAATGTCTCTCATTTACCATTCTGAAAGATGGCGCATCACAAACACAACACTGCTTTTGAAGTAAATTACCAAATGGCATATAATAGAGACATATGCATCACATTTGTATGTCTAACAGATGGTGTCTCACAAACATTTGTAGTAATTAAATGCAATTGTGTTTGTCTTTCCAGCAGATGGTACATTACAAACATTTGTTGTAATATAATGCATTGTGTTTGTCATTCCAGTAGACAGCACATCATAAACATGAGCATTGTTTTTACAAATCCCATACCCAATGACATATAACAGAAACATATCATTGTATTTTTTAATTCCAACAGATGGTGCATCACAAGCATTTGCAATAATAAAACATCTTGCATTTGTCATTCTGACAGATGGTGCGTCACAAACATTAACACTGCATTTATAAATCCCATACCAAATGGCATATAACAGAAACATAGACATTGCACGATCCTCTGCAGATGTTAACGCTGAGGTCTTATTACAGGTTATGGAGGATAAGTTTATACAGTAGGCAAAAATGTCAAATGTATCCATTTAACATTACATCTACAACACAACAAAGTGTACAGAAAGGGAAGGGGCCTGAATACTGTATATTTGTGAAAGTAGAAATAAATGTTTAGTGGATTCCTTTGTAAGAAACTAATGTGTCACATTGTATTGCATAATGTTACAGGCAGCAGAGGGGTGGTTGCCAATAAGACTTTAAATCTTAATATAAATAATATACACCAAAGAGTTCCATCATGATAAGAAAAAGAAAATCTGTAAAATGTCCGATGAAGGGGTCTTTAAAGTTTGGACGTGGAGCCTTGCAGGGTTTGTAGGGTGTTGTCCGCTATGCCAGTCGGTTAACTTTGTAAGGCACTATATGAACCCTCAGTCTTTTATTGTTTCACTCTGTGGTCACAAGAATAACCCATCATCTTTTTGTACTCCATCTGCAGAAAAATCAGTCAAAATCAGGAGGTCATTTTAACTCTTTCTACCTCCTTTTTATTCTTAGGCATTAGACAAACAAATGCGGATTTTCTCATTTAATTACTCAAATCATAAAGTCTTCCAATGTAATATCAGAGTGCCATAACATAGCACTCTCATACTCACAGAATCCAATTCATTGCCATGGGGCAGCGGAGCAGAGATAATCACGGCACCTTCAGGCCCATAGTAGGAGCCATCCCTGGATGGGAGTCTTCTCTTTCTGGGGGACAATCGTACACACCCATATGCATCCACCTTTTGATTGCTCATTAAGTACAACTCTGAGGCTTTTGAGGGAGGTAAAATGAAAAACGCAAGTTCTCTTCAATTACATTCAAACAATCTGGACGAGAATCAGCCCAACAAAGCTCGCCAGTCCACTCCACTTATTTTGAAAGTCCCCAACATCTTACTGTCTACCACACTACTTGGTTGCTTATTCCAAGTGTCTATCGTTCTTTGTGTAAAGCAGCGTTTCTCAACCTTTAAGTATTTGCGATCCGAGTTTTCATAACAGTTTTAATCGCGCCCCCGTAACGTTTTTCTGAAACCCAAATAAAATTTATTCTTATATTTTTTGCTGCCGATACACCGCTTCTTCTCTTTTTTTCACATCTTCTGGGGGTGCGCCCCAAAGGTTGAGAACCGCCGGTGTAAAGAAAAACTTCCTAATGTTTGTGCGAAATTTCCCCTTAATAAGTTTATAGCTGTCTCCCCATGTTCTTGATGAAGTCCACTGGACTAATTCCCTTCATAATTTTAAACACTTCACTGAGGTCTCCTCTTCATCTCCTGTAAAGGCTCAGCTCTTTTAATCTTTCCTCATAACTCATCCCCTGTAGCCCCTGAATCAGCCTAGTTGCTCTTTTCTAGACCTTCTCTAGTGCTGCTATGTCCTTTTTGTAGCCTGGAGACCAAAACTGCACCCAGGACTCCAGATGAGGCCTCACCAGTGTGTTATAAAGCTGGACCAGAACCTCCTTGGACTGAAACCCCCGTGACCCTTTGTTCGGATTCAGCGGGTTGGAAAATGGATGGATGGATGGACATCAAGGCGCTATATAACCTGACTGCCTTCTTAATGTCTTCTGAACACTGTCTGGCAGTTGACATTATTGAGTTCACTATGACGCCTAAATCCTTCTCATAAAGCGTACTCTCGATTTTCAGACCTCCCATTGTATATTCAGACCAATCAAGACCTAAGCTTACACCCAGGACTCCAGATGAGGCCTCACCAGTGTGTTATAAAGCTGGACCAGAACCTCCTGTGACTTGTACTCCTCACGTCAAGGCGCTATATAACCTGATATTCTGTTAGCCTTCTGAACACTGTTGGGAAGTCGATAGCTTAGAGTCCACTGTGACTCCTAAATCCTTCTCATAAGGTGGACTCTCGATTTTCTGACCGCCCATTGTGTATTCAAACCTCACATTTTTACTTCCTATGTGTAATTCTTTACATTTTCTGACATTAAACTTCATCGTCCACACATCTGCCCAAGCCTGTCTGCTATCCAAGTCCTTCTGTGACGATATAACGGATTCCAAATTATCTGCCTATCCACCTATCTTGGTATCATCTGTAAACTTAACCAGCTTGTTCCTTATATTCCTATCTAAATCATTTATATATATATATATATATATATATATATATATATATATATATATATATATATATATATATATATATATATTAAAAATAGCAGCGGCCCCAGCACTGCCCCCTGCTGGTCACCACTCTTAACGTCACCCAGTTCTGATGAGGTTCCTCACACCATCACCCTCTACTTCCTGTGTCTGAGCCAATTCTGCACCCATCTACCACCCCACACCCTGAACTCCCACTTCTTTTAATTTGATGCCCACCCTCTCATGAGGCACCTCATCAAATGCTTTCTGAAAGTCCACATCAATAATCTCATCTGCTCCACTCTGGTCATATCCTTTTGTTGCCTCCTCATAGAATTCCAGCATGTTAGTAAAACACGACCTCCCTCTTCTGACCCCATACTGAATGTTCACTTAAACTCTTGTCCTTGCCGTGTGTTGTTCCATCTTTTCCTTAATAATTCATTTCATTCATTTTCCTGTGATTCACATTAAACCTACTGGCCTGTAGTTGCTTGGATTTGCCTGTTCACTCTTTTTATATAACCGGATAATACCTCATCAAATGCTTTCCGGTGAGCCCCATCTTAGTGAGGACATCTGGCTTCATCTGGAAAGCATTCGGGAAAGAGGCCTTATTTTAGGAGTGCGTTATAGACCGCCCATGGTAGAGTGTGTTATTCGGTAGACATCTCAATGCAGAGAGTAATTTCAAAGAACATCTTCTTGGTAATATTAATAAGGCAAGTTTACAAGGGGGTGTATTGTAGTCATGCGGGAATGTTAACTGGAATAATATTACATATAGCAGAGCACAAGAGCAGGAGTTTGTAGACGTAATCAGTGACTGTTTTTAACACGGTGTGTATGTTAAAGCACCAACACAGGTTGAAGCCTCTCTGGATTTAGTATTTTGTAATAATCAGGACGGACTTGAGGTGATAGAGGTGATTGAACCACTAGGGTCAAGTGATCATAATGTAATTCAATTCTCAGTGTTTTGTACGAGTGTGGATACAAAGACTAAAATTGTAAAGTTGAGCTTTGGTAGGGAAATTTTGAGCAGATGTGGCAAAGTCTAAAGAGGATAGACTGGGATAAGCTAACTATGGAGACTGTCAAGGAGCAGTGGGACAGGTTTAAAAATGTTTGTCAGGCAATGCCAGACAGGTACATAGCTAAATTTGGAATTAAAAGGAAATTAAGTAAAATAAAAACTCCACAGTGGGTTAATAAAGAGTTAAAAAAGACACTGCCAAGGAAAAAACAGATGAATGAGGCGTATAAGACTAATGAGTGCAAAGTGAATCGTAGAGCGTATGAGAACATGAGGACAACCATTAAGAAGGATAGCAGGGAGGGTAAAAGGCAGTTGGAGAGGAATATAGCAGATAAGGCGAAAGACGACCCTAAGAGATTCTTTCAGTGTTTTTAGTAGTAAAAGAACAGTCAAGGAGGAGGTGAAGTGCATCAGAAATAGTAAAGGGGGATAAAAGATACAGACAATGAAATAGCGGATGATCTAAACTCGCATTGTTCTGAGGTCTTCACAAGTGAGAAAGTAGTTAACCTCCAGCGGTAACAGGGGCTACTAAGGAGGTACTGAGGGATTTGGAAATTGTGGAGAGAGAAGAGATGCTGAGATTAAATAAGCTGAAATCAAACAAATCACCAGGACCAGATCATATTTACCCTCAAGTTCTTAAGGAGGTTAGCGAGTACATATATAAACCCTTGACACATATTTTTTATCGCATCATTGTGCATTGAGGAAAGTCTGACGGACTGGAAAATGGCAGATATTATCCCGTTATATAAAAAGAGTGAACAAGCAGATCTAAGCAACTACAGGCCAGTAAGTTTAATGTGAATCAGAGGAAAATTAATGGAATGAATTATTAAAGAAAAGATGGAACAGGAGTTTAAGTGAACAGTCAGTATGGGGTCAGACGAGGGAGGTCGTGTTTTACTAACATGCTGGAATTCTATGAGGAGGCAACAAAAGGATACGACCAGAGTGGAGCAGATGAGATTATTGATCTGGACTTTCAGAAAGCATTTGATGAGGTGCCACATGAGAGGTGGGCATCAAATTAAAAGAAATGGCAGTTCAGGGTGTGAGGTGTGTAGATGGGTGCAGAATTGGCTCAGACACAGGAAACAGAAGGTGATGGTGCGAGGAACCTCATCAGAACTGGCCGATGTTAAGAGTGGTGACCAGCAGGGGTCAGTGCTGGGGCCACTGCTATGCAGGTTAGGTGGATTGGCGGTACTAAATTGGCCCTAGTGTGTGCTTGGTGTGTGGGTGTGTTTGTGTGTGTCCTGCGGTGGGTTGGCACCCTGCCCGGGATTGGTTCCGGCCTTGTGCCCTGTGTTGGCTGGGATTGGCTCCAGCAGACCCCCGTGACCCTGTGTTCGGATTCAGCGGGTTGGAAAATGGATGGATGGATAGGAATATAAGGAACAAGCTGGTTAAGTTTGCAGATGATACCAAGATAGGTGGATTGGCAGATAATTTGGAATCCGTTATATCATCACAGAAGGACTTGGATAGCAAACAGGCTTGGGCAGATTTGTGGACGATGACATTTAATGTCAGTAAATGTAAAGAATTACACATAGGAAGTAAAAATGTGAGGTTTGAATACACTGGGAGGTCAGAAAATCGAGAGTCCACCTTATGAGAAGGATTTAGGAGTCACAGTGGACTCTAAGCCATCGACTTCCAGACAGTGTT
This sequence comes from Erpetoichthys calabaricus, assembly GCF_900747795.2. Lineage (NCBI taxonomy): Eukaryota > Metazoa > Chordata > Cladistia > Polypteriformes > Polypteridae > Erpetoichthys > Erpetoichthys calabaricus. The sequence goes on along the minus strand of NC_041399.2, from coordinate 6,496,170 downwards.
CAGAAGCCATTAAGAAGGCTAACAGAATGTCAGGTTATATAGCGCCTTGATGTGTGGAGTACAAGTCACAGGAGGTTCTGCTCAAGCTTTATAACACACTGGTGAGGCCTCATCTGGAGTCCTGGGTGTAGTTTGGGTCTCCATAAAGACATAGCAGCACTAGAGAAGGTCCAGAGAAGAGCGACTAGGCTGATTGAGGGATACAGGGGATGAGTTATGAGGAAAGATTAAAAGAGCTGAGCCTTTACAGAGATTAAGATGAGACCTGACTGAAGTGTTTCAAATGATGAAGGGAATTAGTCCAGTGGATCGAGACGGTGACTTTAAAATGAGTTCATCAAGAACACGGGGACACAGCTGGAAACTTGTGAAGGGAAAATTTCACACAAACATTCAGAAGTTTTTTCTTCACACAGAGGACCGCAGACACTTGGAATGAGTGACCAAGTAGTGTGGCAGAGAGGAGGACTTTAGGGGCCTTCAAGAGTAGACTTGATGTTATTTTAAAAGGATTAAATGGATGGGACTGGCAAGCTTTGTTGCTCTGAATGTCCCGTTCTTGTCTACAGTGTTCTAAATTTTTTAATCGTCTAATGTTCCACAATATGTGCAACTATCAACACAACTGAAGTCTAGGATGTGAACCCAGGCAGAAACCGAGTATCATTTAACTGAAATTTCCACCCTTTTTTTGTTTTGTAGGTACAATATTAAAGCCCTTATTGGAAGAGGCAGCTTCAGTAGAGTGGTCCGAGTGGAGCACCGGGCCACCAAACAACCCTTTGCCATTAAAATCATCGAAACAAAAGCCAAAGAAGGAAGGGAGGTCTGCGAGTCGGAACTGAACGTCCTCCGGCGAGTGAGTCACCGCAACATCATCCAGCTCATGGAGGTGTTTGAGTCGCACGAGCGGGTTTACATGGTGATGGAGCTGGCGACGGGAGGAGAGCTGTTTGACCGCATCATCGCCAAAGGCTCTTTCACCGAACGCGACGCCACTCGCGTGCTGCAGATGGTTTTGGACAGCATCAAATATCTGCACAGCCTGGGAATCACTCACAGGGACTTAAAACCGGAGAACCTCCTTTATTATCACCCGGGGGTTGACTCCAAAATCTTAGTCACCGATTTTGGGTTGGCCAGCTCTGGAAATAAAGCCGGTGATTGGTTGATGAGGACAACATGTGGGACGCCTGAATATATCGCCCCCGAGATCCTTTTGAGGAAGCCGTACACCAATGCGGTGGACGCTTGGGCGCTCGGCGTGATCACGTATATCATGCTGAGTGGATCCATGCCCTTTGAAGAAGAGAATCGCACGAGACTGTACAGGATGATTCTGAAGGGACGGTACAGCTTTGCTGGGGAGGTAAGAAGAATAAGGCATTACTTTATATAACAGCTTCCGATACCAAACGTGAGCAATGTGTCACAAATTTCACAAATTCTTGTACTTGTTTTGGTGGGTTTCTATAACAATTTCAGTAGATTAGATTTTTGATTAAAAAACAGGGCCAAAATCAGTAAGTTCATTAGCGAAATAAACCAGTAGTGCAAAATTGTTCATTTTGTTTTGGCCAAAACTGGCCTTAATAAGCTGTGTGAGTTTCAGAAATTCGTTTTTCAGTTTTCTTTCGGTATAAATCATTTCATTCATCCACCCTGACCCTTACCTTATAAACAAAAGTATTTGGACACCCGACTGTCACACCAACAGGGACTTCAGTGACATTGCATTCAAATACATTGACTCTAATATGGAGTTAGTCCCCCTCTTTGCAGCTTCCACTCTTCTTGGAAGGCTTTCCATAAGACTATGGGGCATTTCTGGGGGAATCTGTGCCATTTCATTCTGTAGAGCATTTATGGATGAGAAGTCCTGCCTCGCCATCTCCATTCCAGTTTATCCCAGTGATGTTCAGTGGGGTTGAGGTCAGAGCTCTGTGGGGGTCAGTCACGTTCCTCCATACCGAACTCATCCCACCATGTCTTTATGGACATTGCTTTGTGCACTGCTGCACAGTCATGCTGGAATAGAAAAGGGCCTTCACCAAACTGTTTCCACAAAGTTGGAATCATAGCGTTGTCCAGAATGTCGTGATATGCTGAAGCATTAAGATTATCCTCCACCTGAAGTAAGGGGTGCCTAGGCCAGACCCTGAAAAACAGCCCCACACCATTATCCCTCCTCTTGTAGTCAGGCAGATAATGTTCTCCTGGCATCAACCAAACCCAGACTCGGCCATCTGACTGCCAAACGGAGAAGCGTGATTGGTCATTCTCTAGAACACGTTTTCACTGCCCCACACTCCAGTGGCGGTGGCATTGGACTTGGTGATGTGAGGCTTGCATGCAGCTGCTTGGCCATGGAACCCCATTCCTTGAAGCTCCCACCGCGCAGTTAATGCCAGTGGAAGTTTGGAACTCTTCAGCTATGGAATCAGGAGATCGTTGGTGACTTTTACTCCCCATGCACCTTAGCAGTCATTGACTCCGCTCTGTGACTTTACGTGGTCTTCTGCTTTGTGGCTGAGTTGCTGTTGCTCCTAAACATTTCCACTTTCTAATAATGCCACTTACAGTTGACTGTGGAATATCCAGCTGGAATGAAATTTCACGAACCGTCTTATTGTAAAGGTGGCTTCCTATCACAGTACCACACTTGAAGTCACTGAGCTCTTCAGGATGACTCATTTTGTTTCACAAATGTTTGTAAATGAGACTGCATGGCTAGGTCCTTGATATTATACACCTGAGGCACTGGGTCTGACTGAAACACCAGAATTCAATAATTAAGAGGTGTGTCCCAGTACTTTTGTCCATATAGTGCAGATAGATAGACATGAAGGGAATTATACAATAGATAGATAGATAGATAGATAGATAGATAGATAGATAGATAGATAGATAGATAGATAGATAGATGTGAAAGTCACTATATGATAGATAGATATGAAGGAACTATACAATAGATAGATAGATAGATAGATAGATAGGAAAGGCACTACATAATAAATAGAGAAATAGTGTGGCTACCAGGGGATGCAGCAGCTCCCCAAACACCCAACAAAAATGCTCAGGCACAAGTATAAAATGAATGAGAGTGTTTATTGTGGGAAACTCTTCCTTTGTAAGCATTTCCCATCCCAGCCACAATGCAGTATAAAGCACAAGATTCACACCGCAACTCTTTGCCTTCTTTCCTGTCTCTCACTGTGTGATTCAGTCACTGTCTCCACTCCTCTACGCAACTGTTGTCCTCCTTCCTCCCATCTGTGGCTTCTCTAGCAGTGGCAGGCAGCTCCTTTTATGTGAAACTTAGAAGTACTTCCAGTGTCCCATAATTGTGGTCTGGGAACACTTCCGGGTTAGGCTGGAGCCCAACAAGCTAGGGCTCGTTAGTCCTCACAGCGTACACGGAACCCAAAAGGGCAGAGTCCAAGAACTCCAGTTCCCATGATTCCCTGTGGGAAACTGTGGCACTACGTCAACCCAGGGCAGATTGCTATCGTGTAGTCTGAGAGAGACACAATGCCCTGTGCCTGCTGCATCCCCCGTCATTCAATGTTGAGGGTGTCCTGGCCAGGCAAGGGTGCCGGTTGTCCATCACAATAGATAGATAGTATATAATTTTAATCAATTTTTTTTTTTAATCAATGCATTCATTTGAGCATATCTGTGTGCAAAAGAAGAATTGTTCTGCATTTCATCTGGTCTCCAAGAATGACTTCTTTAAAACCAAAGGAAAGGTTTTTCCACAACAAGAGATAGATAGATAGATAAATAGATAGATGAAAGGCACTATATAATAGATATATAGACTGATACACATTATATAATACATTGATAGATAGAGTGAAAGGCACTATATAATAGATGGATAGATAGATTGACTGAAGGGCACCATATAATAGATAGACTGAAAGGCACTATATAATAGATAGATAGATAGACTGACTGAAGGGCACTTTATAATAGATAGATAGATAGATAGACTGAAAGGCACCATAGGATAGATGGATAGACTAAAAGGCACCATATAATAGATAGATAGATAGACTGAAAGGCATTATATGATAGATGGATTGCTAGATATGAAAGACACTATATAATAGATAGATAGACTGAAGGGCACTTTATAATAGATAGATAGATAGATCCTGTACTTTCAGCCTGTTGTTAGTGACATGTAAGCTATTACTGTGTATGGAGCCCCGGAGAGGATTATTTTTTTTGATATTTGTTACACTGTATTAATCCTCAAGGGGAAGTTGTCTTTTCGCATGACCTTTTGGAGGTCAGAGCACAGGGTCAGCCATTGCAAAGCACCCCTGGAGTAGTTTTCAGGTAAAGGGTCTTGTTCAAGTGCCCAACAGAGTAAGATCCCATCTGTTAGGATTTAAACTGGCAGCCTTCCAGATACGAGCGCAGCCCCTTAGCCTCAGAGCCACCACTCTGCCCTAATGTGGGCAGAAGAAAAAAATAATGAATCTTAGGGTCAGTTTGAGCGCAGGCTTAATTTAAAATGTTCCCTGGAATTAGTTAATTTGTACATTTAATGAAAACATTTTCTTTATTTATGTAATTCCTGTGCACATCAGGGGCATATCCAGGAATAGGTTTTAGGTGGGCCTGTGTATTAAAAAAAAAATGGGCATTCTAGTTTTTAGTAGGATATATAAGGGCACTTTTACAACTCTTCATACTGTGGTACATTCACATAACTGAGTTATTAGGACCATGCAAACGTTGAGCAATCAGATGTTGTTGTGCCACGCAGACACACACACACACAATCAGTCCCCACCTGTCCTGTAATCGATCCATTTGAAATGCTCCACCCATTTTGCAGAGGAACATCGTGCAGTTATCACAGCTGACTGCACATTAGGTTGGGTGGCTGGTTCATCAATGGCTGACAAATCTTTGGGAGGTTCTGTCACAACATATCTTGTCTTTAGGGGCCACTAACGCCAGAGTCTCCTCAGATGAGGACGCGATTGAAATGTTTGCGGCTGTGATTTTCTCAGCCGCACGCTGCTACATATTGCGTGTCTCATTTCCTCTTCATCTAAACGAGGTGTTTTGAAAAACCTGGATATTTCTGTTTGTTTTGCTGTGTCAGAAATAATCCTTCAAAGTAAGAACCTATCTGTTGGTGTTCGTAGAAAATACTCAAAATAAGCAACTTAAGGTTCTGTGAACTGCCTAATGACTACCACCAATCAGGTTACACATACACCGTAACTCCACCCCATTTGTTTATTTATTTATTGAAAATTCAGTAAACCAATGGGATTTAACACACCACTTCAAAACTGAATACCCAATCAATTACAAGAATGCTAAATTTCATATACAATGAAGTGACTGGCCGGGCCTATGCCCAATTAGGGTGGGACTGTGCCCAGTTAAGCCCACCCTTCTCTACACCACTATCACACATTGAATAGTAACTGAAGTGTTCCCACAATTTAGTTAATTTGTGGATATTTTAATTTAAACATTTCTTTAATTTACTTAATTAGCGTGTTTAATTTAAACGTTCCATCCATTTATGTAGTTTGTGTTCAAGTTTTAATTAAAACTTTCCTTCGATTTAGTTAATTAGTGCGTTTTTAATTCAAAAGTTCCCTCAGTTTATTTAATTTGTGCACAAATTTTAGCTAAAATGTTGCCACGATTTATTCATGCATTTCATTTTTCTAATTTTTGTGCGCATTTTAATTAAATCATTCCTTCGAATTAGTTAATTCAGGCATTTATTTAAAATGTTACTTTAAAATTATATAATTCATGCTCCAGATTTAATTAAAATGTTTCTTCAGTTTAGTTAATTTGTGTGTTTAATTAAAATGTCCCCCTGAATTAGTTAATTCATGCATTTAATTTTAAACGTTCCCTCAATTAATGAAATTCTTGCACACATTTTAAATAAATCTTTTGATTTAGTTAATTATTCCATTTGATTAAAACTTTCCCTTGTGTTATGCAATTCTTGCACACATTTTAATTAAAGCATTCCTTCGATTTAGTTTGTTTGTGCATTTAATTGGAATGTTCCCTCAATTTATGCAATTCATGTGCAAGTTTTAATTAAAATGTTTTCTTGATTTAATTCTTGCGTGATCTTAATTAAAACATTGCCACGATTTAGTTCATTCATGCAGTTAATTAAAATGCTCCCTCGATTTATGAAATTCTTGTGCACATTTTAATTAAAGCATTCCTTCGATTTAGTCAATTAGTGCCTTAAATTAAAATGTTACCTCAATTTATATAATTTTTGCGCATGGTTTAATTCATAAATGTAATTCTTTCACACATTTTAATTAAAACATTCCTTCAATTTAGTAATTAGTGCAGTGCCTTTTAAATGTACTCTCAATTTATGTAATTTGGGCTCAAGTTTTCATTAAAACATTACCTCGATTTAGTTAATTAGCGTAAGTCACGTGCAAGCTAAAGTTAAAACGTCTCCTCGATTTCGTTTGTGTGTTTAAGTAAAAAATGTTCCCACGATTTATGAAATTCTTGTGCACACTTTAAAATAAATCATTCCTTTGATTTAGTTGATTTAACTAAAACGTTCCCTTGTTTGACGTAATTCTTGCACACATTTTCATTAAAACATTCCATTGATTAAGTTCATTTGTGCACTTAAGTAAAATGTTCTGTCAATTTCTGTAATTTGTGAGCAAGTTTTAGTTAAAATCTTTCCACCATTTAATGTGTCCATAGGGTACGTTATGAAAAGTGGATGTGAAATGAAAGCTACGGGTTATCAGAGAACGACTTTAGAGGGAAAGCCTTTGGACTTTGGAACACGATAAAGATGTGACGCACAGGGCCAGGGTCACCCTTGAGTGGATGAAGAGTTGGGAGAAAAGATGATGTTGAAATGGCTCCGTACACTTAGTGAACATGCAGTGATAGTCACACAGTGACCTTGCAACTGATCAGCAATTAAGTGAAAATCGTCTTTGCTGCTGGTGTGGTGTCGTCAGTAGGTCACATTGGCCCTGAGAATCCTTTGCAGTCGACGTTTGCTCAGACGGGTGCCCTGTAAGGTAACAGTGACCACAATGCCATCCTAACTCATTCCTAGTCCCAAAGAACAGCCTTTTCACGGTGTCTCCATCCGTATACTGCAATAAGTGCAGCAGGGCGATACAGAGAGCAGGTGTACGTATTAACTTATCAAACTGAGGGAATGTTTCAATTATACGTGTGCGTGAATTACACAAATTAAGGGAACGTTATAAAAAATGATTTGTTTGTGTATATGGAGATACTCTGGAATAGATATAGCAGTTTACGAAGGGTGTTCGTTTGAACGGTATTAATTCTCCCTGCTAACAAGAGATGTAGAGTTAGTTTGATTTTATTCATGTTACTTCCAGTATTCTATTGAAAGAGATGCTTATATTTACTGGTGATGGTTATTGCAAAAGATATTCAAAATGGTTTGATACTATGAATGAAAAAGCTGTCTAATTTAGTATGAGGTGCTAGAGAGTTCATTGGGAAGAATACACTTTTATTCAGATTAATTTTTAATCCAGAAATCTTAAAACATTGTCATAACATGTTAACAACTGATGGCAGAGACCATTGTGGGTTTGATATAAAGAGCATCATACCATTAATACCATTAATCTTAAATCATTCAGATTGAAGACTTAAGTACCAGCTTAAGTGAAAAATTAAGAAAAACGTACTAAGTAATTGCAACACAAAAACTGACTTAATCAGTTTTAACTCAAAAAGATGCCGATGGAAGAAGAAAAGAAGTGGGCCGCTAGAGTGAAGAAAACAAGCAGCAAGCACATCAACCTCTGAGCAAACAAATGCTAAATGTACAGAGAAAGAGTATGAAAACTATAAGTCAAGTGTATTCACTGCATGTTATCGTGCATTACTCCATTACTGGTATCTTATAATCATTATTCAAGACTGAAATTGGTCTATATGAAGTACAGTGGAACCTCGGTTTGTGAGCATAATTTATTCCGGAAACGTGCTCGTAGTCCAAAGCACTCTTATATCAAAGTGAATTTCCCCATAAGAAATAATGGAAACTCAGATGATTCGTTCCACAACCCGAAACTATTCCTATAAAAATGATTAATACAAAATATAAAGTAAAAATACATAAAACAAATTAACTTGCACTTTACCTTTGAAAAGAATCATGGCTGGTGTGAGTGAGTTTCTAAACTCTTGTGGGATTGCACCCAACGGGACGACACGCGGAAGAGCGTCCCAAAGCAATCGCAGTCTCCCAGCGCTGTAGCAGTAGCTGTAGCGGTTCTCTGTAAAAGCGAATCCGAAAAGATCGCGGACATGCTATAAGCGCCTGCCGTCAATGGGTGATACAAGGAACGTTATAAATGTGCAGGGCCCTGCCTGACTGCTGTGTCTGTGTATAAATAACTGCGCTGTTGCTGTTTCAAGCTGAATAAAGCTGGTGTTGCTAAAGTACTGAGACTCAGCTTCGTGTTTTTAGGGTGCAGGATGGGGACTCGCACGTCACAGCACACACGCACGCGCACACAGTCACAACGCTAATGCTGTAGTAAACAGTATATGCTCGTACGGATGTTGACTATATGAGTGAGGCACGCCGACTCAGACGGAGAATAGAAGACGATTACCCACAATCCCGCAGTGAGAGAGAGAGAAGAACCATCAGCTCAGTTGTGATCACATGACGCTCAGCAGACAAAGCGTATACAGTACATACTACTCGTACTGCAAGACCTCGCTCGTTTATCAAGTGAAAATTTATTAAAAATTTTTGCTCGTCTTGCAAAACACTCGTAAACCAAGTTACTCACAAACCGAGGTTCCACTGTATATGTCTTTATTTTCATTTGGGGCAAAAACAGTTATTAATGCTTGACAGAATGTTTGGACTAAAATTTTTGCTGTCTCTAACTTCAATAAATGTTGTTAATAATAAAGGAGCCAACATGGTTAATTAGTTTTTTTGGGGTTTTTTTGTAAAATTCAACCGGGTGTCAATCAGGTCCCTCGTTTTTCCCACTTTGGAGTATTAGTGTATCATTAAAGATGTCAGTGACTTTTCAAGGGCTTCTGCACTTACAATAGCAAGTTGTGATATTTGTACTTTATTGAAAAATTCCATAGCTTTCTCAGTCTCATCTTCTTTACATTGCGAGGAATATAAGGAGCCATAGTACTCCTTGAATAGATCGTCTATCTCTTTCTGCTTCCTAATTCTATTACCAGTTATGTTGGTAATCTCTGGTGAACTGATTGCATGCAGAGTTGTTGAGCTAAAATCTTACCAGCCTTTTCTCTGTGTTCATATTAACGATGTTGCCATTTAAAACTAAGTGGTTCCATTTCTCGCGTTGTCCAGAGATGAAATTCTCAGTTCATTAGGAGATCTGGCATATTCAAGTTGTATTCTGTGAATCTCTGCGATTAGTTCTGATCAGTTGCATAAATTAACTAAATCAAGTAATCAACTAAATTAATTAAAATGTGCACAAACTGTGAGTCATGCCCATGATTTGTTATTTTCTTTCGACCTAAGTCCTCTCTGGAGCTCCATAGCAGTGAAAATTAATTTGAAGCGAACGTTTGGGGTTTCTGTTCACCAAAAAAAACAAATGAAACTAGCTGGCTTGTGACCAGTGAACTTTGTGTCTTTGACTCAGGAAGAAACATATTGTCATTGGTAGGAATTTCTAATAATTTCTGATGGTGTGCCATCCATGCACCTAACAAAGAACATACAATTAAACCAAACAATATTAAATACATGACACCATCCCAACATTACGTACAGTAGTAATGAATACTTTATTGCACAAAAGACAAATTTAGCAAACCATACAGTAAAGCAGAATTGCACTCCCGCAGAGTTACCTATCAAGTAAGTCCTTCATTTTGATTGGATGTAGGAGTTTTATTAATCAGGACAAGACAGACGTAAGTTTCGAGATGGGGTTAAACCAGGGTGACTGCACTTGGACTCCAGCTGTTTCACTGTCGAGTAGTTTTTGAGTTTAGTGACTGCCGGCGTTTCCTCAACAGAGCTGGTCGCCCGCATGACTGTAGTCTTTGCTTATGCAGGGTGGTGAAGAGAAACTGGAAATTTTCAATTGACGTTCAATGCATGAATAAACATATTATAAAATACATTTAACGATGAAATGTGTTGTACAGGATATGCAATTAATGATGGTAATCAATATTCACTTTATGTTTTGAAGAACACATCATGAAGGTGTTGTCCATTTTCTCCGTACACATTCTGACAGCCTGTTGTGGAAATTACTCGATGTAACGCATCAACAGCATTGCTACCACTGTGCCACCGTGCCGCCCTGATTGTATTAAATGCAGAACTGAAAACCACAAATAAGAGTCTGGCATAAGGTGTAGTGGAGAGCCATGAGCCACTGCACTGCATCCTCCACTGGGGACACTCAAAGTGCTTTACGTTGACAGGGGGGGAGCCACTTCAACTAACACCTGGATGATGGGACGGCAGCCATTTTACAGTATGCTCACTGCACATTAGTTATTTGGTGGTGAAGAACTGAGAGATTAGAGACAGGGGATGGTTAGGGGGCCAGAATGACCAGGCTGTGGTGGGCATTTTAGTCAGGACATCGGAAACTTTATGAAAGATGCATAGAGTCCTTTAATGACCTCGGGGAGTCAGGATCTCAACTGAAGGACGGTGCCATTTGTACAGCACCGTGTCCTCGTCACTGCACTGGGGGGCATTGGGATCCACATTCAGACCACAGAGTGAGCGCCCCCTGCTGGCCTTACCAACACCTCCTTCAGGAGCAACCCAAGATTGTTCTAGATGGTGTCTCATCCAAGTACTGGCCGGGTCTGAACGTGTTTAACTTCTGTAGTGTGTGTGGTGTGGCTCACTCGTGACAATATAACACTTTTAGTGAATGCGCCTGACACTCCACCTTTTCCTTTTCTTCCTCCTAAAGTGAGTCACAGCAGGCACAGCTCTTCTTTCTTCACTAGAGTCTCACATCCTCTGCTGTGACATTGTCAGCGATGTGATGTTGACCAAACTCTATTCATAGGAGGCTGTCAATGGGCCACAGCAAGTGTAAATTTGTTTTGGTCGCTCGCCGCACTTGTGCTTGGCATTGCGGTCTTTGCGCAGACTTCACCTGGTAAGTATAAACTGCGCTTAGGACCACAGATGCCATATTTTCTTCTCAATTCATTTAGATGACAATTTCATCGGCCTACTGGGTTACAGCTTGTGTCTCATTGTGGGTTTTGTTTAGCTATAAAGATCATTTTCACTGTTTGAAGCCTAATAATAATAATAATAATAATTCATTACATTTATATAGCGCTTTTCTCAGTACTCAAAGCGCTATCCACACAGGGAGGAACCGGGAAGCGAACCCACAATCTTCCACAGTCTCCTTACTGCAATAGAAAGGTTTAGGGTGTTGCCAAACCCTTAAGGAGTAATGTTCCCAAAAACCTTTTAAAACTTCAAAACTCTCGACTGAGCCAGCTTCGCGGTTGCAAAATTGTATGTGAAACTGTTGTGATCTTTAGTTTTCATAAAAGTTATGATGTCTTCTCTGGTAATCTGCATGTAGAACCTGGGTCTTCATGTGCAAGAATTTCAAATATTTGGTCAGAAGTCATGTGTTGCTCTTATTTCCGGAACATATTGTGACCACAAGGAGGCGCTAGAGAGAGACCCAAAACCTAAGATACAGTAATACACCAGACGTTATATGAATAAAATAAAGGACATTCATCCACAAGGTGCTGCTTCTCTCTAACAAGCTTCACGACCCCTACTGAGTGTTGCCCGTTGCCTCCTGACTCGTCCATGTGTGGCAGCTGCTCCTTCCTGAGCTTGAATGCTTCCGGTGTCATGCCGTATCTTCGGGGAAGCACTTCCAGACCATGAAGAAAGTAGGGAGGTCCTCGCCCTACAGCGCCCACTTATGGTCCGTAGGGATTCCTGCACCTTTCAGATAGATAGATAGGAAAAGACACTGTATGATTGATTCATTGATAGACAGATAGATGGATAGATGGATGAAAGGCACTATACTGTATACACCATATAAACAAAAGTATTTGGATGCCTGTCCATTACACCAACAGGGACTTTAATGACATTGCATTCAAATACATTGACTCTAACATGGAGTTGCCCCACCTTTGCAGCTTCCACTCTTCTTGGAAGGCTTTCCACAAGACTATGGGGTGTTACTGGGGGAGTTTGTGTCCCTTCATTCTGTAGAGCGTTTATGAGGTCAGGTGCTGATGTTGGACGACAAGGCCCAGCTCGCCATCTTCGTTCCAGTTCATCCCAGTGGTGTTCAGTGGGGTTGAGGTCAGAGCTCTATGTGGGTCAGTCACATTCCTCCATTCCGAACTCATCCAACCATGTCTTTATGGACCTTGCTTTGTGTACTGGGGCACAGTCCTGCTGGAATAGGAAAGGGCCTTCGCCAATATGAAATACACTATATAATAGATAGATAGATAGATATGAAAGGCACGGTATACAGTGCATCCGGAAAGTATTCCCAGCGCATCACCTTTTTCGCATTTTGTTATGTTACAGCCTTATTCCAAAACGGATTCAATTCATTTTTTTCCTCAGAATTCTACACACAACACCCCATAATGACAATGTGAAAAAAGTTTACTTGAGATTTTTGCAAATTTATTAAAAATAAAAAAATTGAGAAATCCCATGTCCATAAGTATTCACAGCCTTTGCCATGAAGCTCCAAATTGAGCTCAGGTCCATCCTGTTTCCCCTGATCATCCTTGAGATGTTTCTGCAGCTTCATTGGAGTCCACCTGTGGTAAATTCAGTTGACTGGACATGATTTGGAAAGGCACACACCTGTCTATAGAAGGTCCCACAGTTGACAGTTCATGTCAGAGCACAAACCAAGCATGAAGTCAAAGGAACTGTCTGTAGACCTCCGAGGCAGGATCTAATAATTTCTGCAAGTGCCCTGACCTGCTGCTATATTTGCAGTTGGAGGCTTACAGAGTGAAGAGAAGAGCAGACTGGATTATCCCTCCAGTGTTGCTTACACAGACCTTGAGTTTTACACATGGTGGTCTCCCAGACAGACAGTCCATTATCAGGACCCCACAGGCTCACCCACCTGCATATCTCTGAGTTTACCCCTTAACAGGGATGGCTGGATGGTACTGAAGGATGGGAGAAATCAAAAAACAGAATCCTCACAGTGTGGCCTGCTTTGTCCAACCTTTTGGAGCAGACAGGTAATCACATCCTCCACTCCAGTCTTTGTCCAGTAGGCTAGATGCAGTGGGTCCAGGTGGTCTACCTCAAGAGGACCGATACAGTCCAAGACCGGCCTCTCAAAGGTCTTCATGATGTGAGACGTGAGTGCCACTGGTCTGTGGTCATTAGCTGAAGAGGCGTCCGCTTTACAATGCAGGATGTTCAGCACAGCAGTGGCACTTTCAACAGACTCAATAGGTGACGGGGGACACCACAATGTTGATCAGCACAGGCCTTAAGAACTCGAGGATTAACTCCATCTGGTCCCACAGCCTTTCCTATGTGGAGCTTCCTCAGTTGTCTCCTCACTCAGTTATGGCCACCCTATACTGGACCACCAGAGGTGGTCTACTCACTGGCCATGACGTGGTAGCAGTTGTTGCTGTCTTAGGGATGATGTGGTCATTGGAAGAAGGTGGCAGTGGGAAGGAAAATTTTGTAAAACATTGAATATAGATTGACGTTCAAAAATGGCAAGTTGATCCATTTCAAATGAAATTCACTTTAGTATGTTATATATTGTAAGTGCAGGGGTCTCAATACTATGAGTCCACCATATAGTCACAGGGGTCTGAATTTCTGAGCCCACCATATAGTCACAGGGGTCTCAATAGTTTCTGAGTCCACCATATAGTCACAGGGGTCTCAATACTTGCTGAGCCCACCATGTAGTCACATATTACTGCAACAGAGGCAGATGTCTACCACTAGGACTCAGGCTGCTTAAGAACCCTGCAGATGGTAGGCTGGGGCTGAAGGGGGGTGGGGTGGAGTGCGGGGGTCTTTGTCTTCTTGGCCAGTGTGAAAAGCATCAAGAAGGTGGCAGGCGGCCGTTCATTTCACACGCACCTGAGAAGCGAGTCTGCTGACTTCCTTTTCTTTCAGTGAAGGCCATGGAGAGTCCAGCGAGAAACCTGCTTTGAAATGCTGACAGGCCGGATTCTCATCCTAAAGGAAGTGGGGACTGTGCCAGTTTACTTCTCTTTGGTTTTTTTTGGTTTTTTTTTTTTGTTTTTTTTGGTGTAGCCAGTAGGCCTCACGATCCCCCACTGGAATTCTGTGGTTTTATAAATGGGAAGGACACGGCCACTCACATAAACAAAGAGCTATTTAGTTGTGCATTTTTATAGCTCCTTTCACATGGATGCCTTGTGTAAATGCACCGAATACTTGAATTCTACAAGGAGACGCATCACAGACAGATGTGCACTGTTTGCTCTTACAACACCTCACATACACCATTACTGTCACCTGCTGCTTTAGATAACAAACGTTAACAGCCAGGATCATCAGAGGAACCGTCACTGGCCAGGAAACCAAACCGTCTGATGAAAACCTAAGGAATCACACTCTTGGGACCATCTCCAAAGCCACTTATCTGGAGCAAGGTCACGGGTGCAAGGTAGGGGCAGCAAAGCTGGAGCCTATCCCAGAATGCATTGGGTGCAAGGGGGGGGCAGTGAAACTGCAGCCTATCCCAGAATGCATTGGCTTGAAGGCAGGAGCAGTGAAGCTGGAGCCTATCCCAGAATGCATTGGGTGCAAGGCGGGAGCAGTGAAGCTGGAGCCTATCCCAGAATGCATTGGGTACAAGGTGGGAGCAGTGAAGCTGGAGCCTATCCCAGAATGCATTGGGTGCAAGGGGGGAGGAAGTGAAACTGCAGCCTATCCCAGAATTCATTGGCTTCAAGGTGGGGCCAGTGAAGCTGGAGCCTATCCCAGAATGCATTGGCTTGAAGGCGGGGGCAGTGAAGCTGGAGCCTATCCCAGAATGCATTGGTTGCAAGGCGGGAGCAGTGAAGCTGGAGCCTATCCCAGAATGCATTGGGTGCAAGGGGGGAGGAAGTGAAACTGCAGCCTATCCCAGAATGCATTGGCTTCAAGGTGGGGCCAGTGAAGCTGGAGCCTATCCCAGAATGCATTGGCTTGAAGGCGGGGGCAGTGAAGCTGGAGCCTATTCCAGAATGCATTAGGTGCAAGGCAGGAGCAGTGAAGCTGGAGCCTATCCCAGAATGCATTGGCTTGAAGGCGGGGGCAGTGAAGCTGGAGCCTATCCCAGAATGCATTGGTTGCAAGGCGGGAGCAGTGAAGCTGGAGCCTATCCCAGAATGCATTGGGTGCAAGGGGGGAGGAAGTGAAACTGCAGCCTATCCCAGAATGCATTGGCTTCAAGGTGGGGCCAGTGAAGCTGGAGCCTATCCCAGAATGCATTGGCTTGAAGGCGGGGGCAGTGAAGCTGGAGCCTATTCCAGAATGCATTGGGTGCAAGGCAGGAGCAGTGAAGCTGGAGCCTATCCCAGAATGCATTGGCTTGACGGCGGGGGCAGTGAAGCTGGAGCCTATCCCAGAATGCATTGGGTGCAAGGTGGGAGCAGTGAAGCTGGAGCCTATCCCAGAATGCATTGGGTGCAAGGCGGGAGCAGTGAAGCTGGAGCCTATCCCAGAATGCATTGGGTGCAAGGCGGGAGCAGTGAAGCTGGAGCCTATCCCAGAATGCATTGGGTGCAAGGCGGGAGCAGTGAACACAGACATATATAGGTAGATGCCGCATGAGCCCCAGCATCGTACATCACCGTCACCACCATAATGCGAGTGGCACTGCTGTGGAATGAAGTAGTGGATAAAGATGCCTCACGCATGTGTTGTTTGGGATTGTACAAACCGCTGTACGCTCCAAACCAGATTACATTTCATAGGTAAGTCTGAACAATTGTTTTGGTTATATTTGGCCATTAGACAATCCCGTTTTATAATCTTAACTTTAGCTACGCCAGGCTAAGCTAGCAAAGCTAGGCATTTAGGTGCTGTGTTACCACGGTCATTTCATTGTCTCTCTAATATCCTCAGACTGACAGTTGTGATTGATCGACTTTGTGGAGACAGATGGACAGACAAGCATGTAAATCTATTCGTTTGTACAATTTATGAAGCCAAACTGTTACTAGCAGTTCAGTTTTTTTTTTCTTTCTCAAGAAATTCAACTGAAAAAGAGTAAAGATCTGTAAAAGTGGTGCATGTGTGTTTTAGGGGCTGGAATAACAACCCTTCAGCTGGTCAGCTCCAGGCCATTTTCCATCGTCTCGTGGTTCGGTGTGGTGTCTCTCCAAGCACATCTGGAAACGTGGCAGCACAGAATGAGGTCCTCTACACCAGCAGCAGCAGCAGCAGCAGAACAGCTTCCATCCCCTTTTGCAAATATCCCTGCAATTGTGTGTGACCATAGCTACTTACCTACCCACTCTGGTGCCCTTGTTTACATCTCAGGGTTTGTCATTGGACAGATTTTGAGAAAGCTGTCCTGTGACGTGTGCCGTGCTAGTTTGGTAACAGATGCTGTACTGGCATCATATGATCAAAGCTACCACTCGCTCACATTAAAAAACAAAGGAGGTCTGATGATTCCTTCTGAGGGTCCAGTCAAGGTGGTCAAAGTAGCTGAGCGTGTTATCCGACAGTCGACATGAGGGCAAGCTGTCAGTGGATCTTTGATCAGTCAGTTTGTTCGGGCTGAGATTGGTTCAGATGATGTGTTTGTTCTCAAGGAGCACATCGAGGAAACACAGTTTGAAATTGACAAGCATCATTTTATGCTCATGTCTTTAGTTGTGTCCGTCTTCCACAAACTAAGGCTGCACCATATTGCCAGACTGAATACTCTCAAATTACAGAGTGGCAACACACGGAAAAAGCTATAAGACAGTTCTGTTTCATGGATTTTAGATCCTATCCTGTATGTATTTAAGTAACCATATTGTGTGTGTGTGCGTGTGTGTGAGAGAGGAATGAGTGAAATGTTTTCAGAAATTATTAAGCCAATTTGTATACAATATATTTGTTTATTTTTGTCATCGAGTGGATCATTTCACTGTTAAAAGAAAGACCAGACTGCCAGTTGCTGTCTTACTATTTTGACTTTCAGACATTGGACAAGTTTTCATCTCAATAATTGTCATTATTAGTGTATAAATGGATATAAATAATTGCATTTAAAGATTCACCAAAATCTGTTGTATGTAAATGATACTGTTTTAAACGTTATTGCTTTTTCTTCAGTATTAGCTTAAATGGCATTTTTGCCACTCGCAATATGGCGGACGCGCAGATGTATTGTGATGGCTGGGCAACACAGTGAATGTGGCATCTACCTATATATGTCTCTGGCAGTGAAGCTGGAGCCTATCCCAGAATGCATTGGCTTCAAGGCAGGGTCAGGGAAGCTGGAGCCTATCCCAGAATGCATTGGCTTCAAGGCAGGGTCAGGGAAGCTGGAGTCTATCCCAGAATGCATTGGCTTCAAGGCACGGTCAGTGAAGCTGGAGTATATCCCAGAATGCATTGGCTTCAAGGCGGGGTCTGTGAAGCCGGAGTCTATCCCATAACGCATTGGGTGCAAGATGTATCCCAGAATGCATTGGATGTAAGGTGGGGGCAGTGAAGCTGGAGCCTATCCCAGAATGCATTGGGTGCAAGGCAGGAGCAGTGAAGCTGGAGTCTATCCCAGAAAGCATTGGCTTCAAGGCAGGGTCAGTGAAGCTGGAGCCTATCCCAGAATGCATTGGGTGCAAGGCAGGGGGCAGTGAAGCTGGAGCCTATCCCAGAATGCATTGGGTGCAAGGCAGGAGCAGTGAAGCTGGAGTCTATCCCAGAAAGCATTGGGTGCAAGGCGGGAGCAGTGAAGCTGGAGCCTATCCCAGAATGCATTGGCTTCAAGGCAGGGTCAGTGAAGCTGGAGCCTATCCCAGAATGCATTGGGTGCAAGGCAGGGGGCAGTGAAGCTGGAGCCTATCCCAGAATGCATTGGGTGCAAGGCAGGAGCAGTGAAGCTGGAGTCTATCCCAGAAAGCATTGGGTGCAAGGCAGGAGCAGTGAAGCTGGAGCCTATCCCAGAATGCATTGGCTTCAAGGCAGGGTCAGTGAAGCTGGAGCCTATCCCAGAATGCATTGGGTGCAAGGCAGGGGGCAGTGAAGCTGGAGTCTATCCCAGAATGCATTGGCTTCAAGGCAGGGTCAGTGAAGCTGGAGCCTATCCCAGAATGCATTGGGTGCAAGGCAGGGGGCAGTGAAGCCGGAGTCTATCCCATAACGCATTGGGTGCAAGGTGTATCCCAGAATGCATTGGATGTAAGGTGGGGGCAGTGAAGCTGGAGCCTATCCCAGAATGCATTGGGTGCAAGGCAGGAGCAGTGAACCTGGAGCCTATCCCAGAATGCATTGGGTGCAAGGCAGGGAGAGGCCATCGCTGGCTGAACACACACACACAAATGGAAAAATCCAGTGACCCTTAAACTCCACTTTATCTGTTTTTTTGGGAGAGGCACACACACACACACACACACACACACACACACACACACACACACACACACACACACACACACACACACACACACACGCCATCGTGTCCTCTGACCTCTCAGACAGACAGCGACACTGAAACATGTGAGTTAAGAGCAAATCCAATTAGCTGCCTCAGGTTAATGATTAATCAAAATGGCAGGCCATCATGGAGATGACAGTCTGCCAGGGTTTGAACTGCAGGAGGAATTCACTGTGTCTGGAGGAACTCTGCACCAAGTCGGGGTGAAGGCTAGATAATGAAAGGCGCTATATAACAGCATTCTGGAGTCATCTTTTCTATGTTGCAGATGAAACCGACATTTGGTGTTTATTTAGTGAAGAAATCAGATGAGGGCCTGTAAGGTGTTTGTTTCTTAAACTCCACACTCCGATGTCCTTGTCCTCTTATTTAGTTGTCCCCTTTTTTTTCTACCTTGTCCAGCTACACTTTGTCCTTTTCTCTCAAGACAGCAATGGACACCTTAGGCAGGCATGACAAGCATGCTTCTTGATCATGCTGGCCAGTTTTGAACCCAGAACTGGACTTTATGAAAGCCAGGAACTTGCATCTCAAGTGAACAAAATAACAGGTGTCACTGGGGAAATGTAATTCCAAAGGTTTCTCTAATAACTAATTTGATTTGATTTGGAGTTTGATTATCCCGTTCACATGTGTTTTGTAAGCACGTCACAGTGTCCCGCACACATGTTGTGGAAGGCACTACAGGAATACGGGGTAAGAGGGTCTGCTCCTGCGTGCTGTTCATCACCTATATGAATACAGTGACTGTCCAGAGA